>NW_006433949.1:2348486-2370507 GCF_000325575.1 Pteropus alecto | reverse complement strand
GACTCCTGACTGTTCGAACACGCTGGGAGACCTAAGCTGGTAAGTACTTGAACACTCTTTACATGGCATTTTGAAATCTAGGTTTTTGGAACTGGGAAGCCAATTGGAGAGAGAGAAGCAACCCTAGGTTGATTGAAGGGCTGTCTATAAGGCAACAGAAAAATCAGCTGAGCAGGAATATCAGTTTGTTAGGTACAAAAAAAATCAGAAATAATAATAATAATAATAAACACTAAATAATATAATAAAAGTATATCAGTAATAGTAATAATAATATTAATAATCATTATAATCATTATCAGTAGCGTATTTAACATATACCTGGATTTGACTATAATAAAAATAATCGATAGCAACTTACCACTTTCCAGAATTCTTTTAAGACCTTCGCATATGTTAAATCATTTAATCCTCACAGCAATCTCATAAGACAGGTACGAGTAATGTCTCCAGTTTACAGGTGGGGAAACCGAGGCACAGAGAGGCTAAAAAGGAGGTATGGGAACTGCCTGATTTAACCCTGACTGAGATCCCTGGAGACAGGTAGCCTAACTCTGTTTTGTACATGGGGAACCCAAGACTGTGTAATTTGCTCAAAATCACACAGCTACAAAGTGACAGAAATGGGATTTGAACTCAGGTTTGTCAGGACACTCCTAACACGGAACCATCTTCCCTCCTGGGCTGGCCTGGCAGCTAGACACGCAGTGGGCTGGCCGGACATATCATTCTGTAAGTTTCTTCCCATCGTACCAAGCTGATCTTGAAAAACATTTTTTTTCCCCTGGTGTGATAAGAAGGATTTTTTAGGACCCTGAGTATCTGCTGCTGCTTCAAATGACCTGGAAATGGGGCTGGGAAAAGAAACAAAATCTAATGTCACCCCTGTAGGATTCCACTCTCCTTCCTTCTTCCTGTCTTTCTCATCTTCCTTCCTGTGCCAAAGAAGGCAGCTTGGTGATGGAGAGATTTCAGAGAACGTTTAGTGAAGGTATGACCAAGCTCGAAAGTGACTTTTAGAGTTCATGAGAGTCCGCTAGATACCCAATTGTCCCAGCTCCTGTTTTTAAACAACCTTTCTTCTCCTGATCTGTTGCTGCCACCTTTATCAAATACTAAGTCATTGAGTAAGGTCTCTTTCTGCGTTCACTCTTCTAAAACGTCAGGCACATTCTGTTGAGCCTTCCTCCAAGGCATCCGATTTGATTATTGTAGTTAGATAACATGATTATCTGAAAAGGCAGATACTTTCATCTTCGGAAGAAAATTACTGGCTCACCTCATGCATTTAGTCATCCAAGTGAACTTGAGAACAAACTACTTGGGCACGCCCCCTTTCCTAATTTGCACCTCACCAAAATAAGCACTGGTATTTTGTGTGAGAATTGCATAGCATCTTAAACAATGGAAAAGAAAGGAGTCATTACAATGTTGACTCTTTTCATTTAATCAAGACTCTTTATATACCCTTTAGGAATATTTAGTAGTTTTTTGCGTGTGGGTATTATGCGTTCTGTATGTTTTTTTCCTAGGCATTTTATGAAAATTGTTGCCATTTTGGCTGAATCCTTTTTATTTTTCTAACCGCTATTTGTTGCTGTTTAAGAAGCTATTGATTTGTGAGTGTTTTATTTGGTATCTGGCACATAACTGAACTCTTGACTGGGTTTTGATACTTTTAATGGTTTCCTTTGTGTCTTCAAAGTAGACTACTATATCATCTGCAAATGACATTTCTCTCCCTTTCATGTCTATTTATCTATTTATTTCTTTTTTTATGAATTCTCACATTGCCAAGACCTTCTAGGAAAAGTGTTAAATGTTAATGGCGATAGTGAACATCATCGTCTTATTTTGATACCAATAAAAAATATCTGTAGTAAGTCACCATTATCCATTAGTTTAGATGTGATTTTGAGATACATAACCATTAGAATGTTAACACACACACACACACACACACACACACACACACACACACACAAACAAAAAAAAAGATAGCCATCCTTCTAAGTTTCCTGAAAGGGTTTTTGGTGAATGGATGTTGATTTAATTTTTAAAATGCCTTTTATGAATCTATTGAGATTATTATATGTTTCTACTTTGACTATTAGGTAAGCTATTTTCTATTATATTCCTAGCATAAGCCCTCCTTAGACCTGGCAGGTCATTCTTTCAGGATACTATTTAGATTAATTAGTGAAGATTTTGGCGTTTATGATTCCAGATGAGATTAATCCGTAGCTTTGTTTTCTGTGCCATTTTGGTCATACATTATTGTTACCAGGGTTATGCTGGCTTCGAAGAACAAAATAAGAAGCAATTCACCTTTGCTTATGTTCTGGAACAAATTCTGTGGCATTAGAATGACCTGTTTCTTCCTTGTTAAAAAAACTGACTATTCAAATTAGCCTCTGAATCTTCCCTAGAGATAATGTTTTTGAACATTGTTCTCCTTGACACTTGTTCTAGTCTAGCCTTCTGTTTCTTTAGTCAGTCTGGCAATTTATACTCCCTAGAAATTTAATAAATTTGTTGAGATGTAAACTATATATATATATACACACACACACACACATATATATACATATATATATGTTTAGTATATTCTTTATTTTAAAAATAGTCCTCACGCAAACCATGTATCTGATAGTTAATATCCAGAACATATAAGGAACTCCTACAACTTAGTAGCAAAAGCAAACAAACAACCCAATGAAAAAATGGGCAGAGGAGCTGAATAGACATTTCTCAAAAGAAGACATGCAAATGCAAATGGCCAACAGGTATATGAAAAGGTGCTCTATATCACTAATTATCAGAGAGACGCAAATCAGAACCATAATGCGATATCTCCTCACACCCGTTAGGATGGTTAGTATCCAAAAAAAAGAATATTGGCAAAGATACAGAGCAAAGAGAACCCTCGTGAGCTGTTGGTGGGAATGCAAATTGGTGCAGCCACTATGCAAAACGTTAAAATAGAGCTGCCATATGCTGTAGCATTCCCGCTTCTGGGTATATAACCAAAGAAATTGCCGTCCGGATCTCGACGAGATATCTGTGCACCCATGTTCATTGCAGCATCATTCACAGTAGCCAAGACAGGGAAGCAACCTAAATGTCCATGGATGGATGAATGCATACAGAAAATGGGGTATTTACATGCAATGGAGTATCATTCAGCCTTAAACAAGAAGAAAATCCTATCATTTGTAACCACGTGGATGGACCTGGAGGACAGTATACTAAGTAAAATAAGCCAGAGACAGACGGACAGATACATGATGCCACTTGTATCAGGGATCTAAGATAGTCAAACGCATAGAAGCAGAGGAGTGAGAAAATGGGGAGATGATAATCGAAGTTCACTTTTGCAAGATGAATAAGTCCTAGAGATCCATAGCACGATGCCTATAATTAGCAGTACTGTATTATATACTTACAAATTTGCTAAAGGGTGGATCTTATGTTCTGTTCTTATTACACTCACAGAAATAATAAAGTGTGGGAGGAAACTTTTGGAGGTGATGGACAGATTTTCGGTATAGGTGGTGATGGTTTCACAGGTATATACTTATGTCCAGACTCATCATGTCATATACATTCAATACATATCGTTTTCTGTATGTCGATATACCTCAATAAAGTGATTTATATTTTTCAACACATACGAATATAAATAATAGCTACCAATGTGCCAGGCATTGGTCTTAGCAAGGGATACATATGAACTCATTTCAGCCTCACAAAAACCTTATTAGGCAGATGCTACTATTTATTTTACAAGTGAAGAAATGGAAACCCAGAGAGGTGAAACGACTTGCCCAAGGTCACCCAACTCGCTAGCGATGGAGCTGAAACTCGAGCTTAGATTTCCTGGCTATTGAGCCTGGGTACATAGGACTTGGTGTGCAGTGGATCAATGAACATTTTAAAAGCAGAAGAACTTGATCTCGTTGAAAGGGAGAGAGGGGAGAATAAAACGGTAAGCAGAGCTGTTAAATAGTTCAGTGGCCTGACTTCCACCTGCTTCGGGAAGGTTGATCCAAGGGAATTGCACGTTCTTTCATGCATTCATTCAAGTCACTATATGATAAATATTTACCAAATCTGAACTATGCTTCTAACAATGATCCAGGTGCTAATCCAGGTGTGTGAGATACATCATGGGAACGAGCGTGCATTTTAGCTGGTGGGATGTCAGTATTGGGAGAGTGGGGAATTGTGAAACTTCTTGCCACAGGGTATAGTGTATATGGCATTTGGAGAAGTAGTTCATTTCATTCAATTCCATTGTGTGTATGTCTAGTCAACCATCTTTATTAAGTAATTATTATGTGCAGGGCCCTGGAGTAGGGGACCAGACAAGTGGCAGCTGAGGGAACTGAGACTTGGGGTGTTTCGATCTGTCCAGGGTCCCACAGTGGAGAGGGGGTAGAACTGAAGGTGCCCTGTCATCTTCGTGACTCTCACAGAGAATTAAAATTGGGTCCTGATGTCCGCAAGCACAGAGACGGAACCAGTCCACGTGTGTTGAATGAATGAGTGAATGAATGAATGCTCTCCTTCACGCATTTCCGGGGAGGGGAACAGGGGACCGTTTTAGAGAAACCCAAGCATCGAATACTAACTCTGAAAAAAAAAAAAAAGAAAGGATGCAATCGACCCCATCGCCCACAGGAAGCAGGGACATTTAGCTGGTACCAGGAGACCTTTAAATAATGACGTGCACACTCCAGGCGCTCAGAGATTGAAAGAGACAGCATCCCAATGGCTTTCCGTGGGCTTCACCTCCCCCTTCGGTCACCAAGGCAGACTCAGGCTGCAGACGGGACCCGCTGCCTTCGACACGGGCCTTGCATTAGATGTGTGTCAACAGAGATTAGCTCAGGCCCACACGTCGCCATTTGCCATTTGTTAGGCCGCCTTCGCCAACCCCGTAATCTAATCTCGGCTGGAGCGGTGCCTCTTCCAGGTTAAATGTATTAAAGGAGCCAGGGGGAGTGGGCCCCTCAAGGCGGCGTGGCCTCTGTCTCTCTGACAAGCCTGACCCCGCCGCAAACCCCTCTCCCCCTGGAGACGCCAGGGGTCGGAACCTCCGCGGTGCAGAAGGGAGCGTCAGAGAGAAACCGGAGGATATTAGAAACATATTCTCCGGGCCTCCCCGCTTTAGAAATCCGAGAAGAACACGAGGCGACAAGTGAAAGCTTTCACTGCTGGAAATATTTTTCCTTTCCAGGGTTTCAACAAGAATTTGATAAAGATATCGGCGGGGTGGGAGGGGGAGAGGAGGAAGCAGGGAGCATTATTCCGAAGCAGATGGTACTTGAAGGAAGGGATGCTTTAGACACCTTTCGGGGAAATTTATGGAGGACGGCTTTTCACGGCTCAGATCCATTCCTAGTACACGTGTCTTTTAATCGTGTGATATTTTTTAGGCAAATAAATGTTTCATCAGCAAATTTCTCCTTTCCTTTCCTTTTCGGCTTCTTTGAATCAGCGTCTCGGTGCCGGGGCGTATCCGTGGGGCTAGCTGCACGTCTAAGAAGACCGAGACGAGAGATTCTCCTTCTTCCTCCAATGTGCCCAGAACCCTCCTGCTCTTGTGTTTGTTTCAAGGATGCATCTCTCGCCCCGCAAAGTTCTCCCCACCTTTACCTCCGCAAATCCAAGTCCTGTAGGTTTTCTCTCCCTTATTTAGCATCTCTTAACCGTACTCATTCTAAAGTGGGTGACCGCGGTCCTGGATCGGCCTCCGCCATCGCTGTAACAGTGTTGAAATGGTTAGTGTTTGCTTTGTCGTGTTTCGTTTTAGCATAGTACATAGCCAGCAAAGGGCACGGGTCCTCAATGTTTAGCTTGATGAATTGTTACACACTGAACGTATCACGTAACCGGCCCCCATGAGAAACAACGTCATCAGCCCGCATTGTCCTCTCCTGCCCGCCCGCCCCATCCCCCCGCTGTATCTGGACGTCTTCATTGTGGCTCTTTCTGTACTCGATTTACCTAACAGGAATTTTAAGGTCTGTACGCTTTTGTGTCTGCTTCTTTCATTCAATATTATTTTTTGCTCATCATTTAGTTCACTTATTTCTTATTACTCCCTCCATGTTATTGTGGGTAGTTGTAGATCTTTCTTTCAGGTCGCTGCGTAGAGTTCATCGTGTGACTGTGTCTCAATTATTTCTCCATTCTACGGTCAGGGAACATTTGGGTCGTTTTGGGGACTTATAAGTCCTACCACCATGAAGACGAGTCCAGGTCACATGTGTGTGTACTGAAGAGTGCTTTTTCGAACCACACAAATCTGTTTGTTCCCTCTTGTAAATGCTTCAGTGAAACCTCATTGTCCTTAAGATAAAAGCCACCCTCATGACCACGGCCTTCGAGGGTCTAGGGAGCCTGGCCTCTGCCGATGCTTCCATCCCGACAACAGGTATCAGAAGCACAGATGTGTGCAGGAGCCAGGCAGGGGACATAAACAAGCGAAGTGAGAGGCAACAGGGAGGGGTGGGGACTCTGGCAAACTGGAGAGAAAAAGAGCAGCAGTCAGTAGGCCCCAGCTGATGGAGGAAGTCGACGTATGCAAATGTGGGTCCAGTGTGGCCAGATTGGCCCCATTTTAAAAAGAAGTTGGAAGCTTTAATTTTTTTTATGTGAAATCTGCCAGTGTTTAAATGTTAACCATTTCCAAAATGGTCTTTAAACATTATGCGAGTCAAAAATACACACGTCATCTGGCCTCCGGATGAGCAGGTTGGAGCCCCTGGCCTTTACTCACCCCTGCAGACTCTTCACCCTGTTACCCTGCGCTCTGTGCCCAACTGCCAACCTCTCCTCCACCCTGCCCCCCACCCCACTCCGCGGTCTCACCCCCGGGCTTCATGCTATTTCTTCTGCCTGGAACATTTTACTTCCTGCGGACTCTTTGGCTCCCACTCGGTTCCCACCTGCCATCAGGAGGCCCCGTCTGAATTCCCAAAGTGAGTAAACGGAGGCTCTGGTACTTACCTGCATCAGAGCACCCAGAACAATGCCTGTGACCTCAGTGGGACCAGGGACATGGAAATTCCTCAGCAAACACTTAGTGAATGAAGAAATAGACACGTGAGTAACGCTCCTGGAGTTGCAGTCACAGTTCTGTCTCCCCCACGAATGACAGAATGGGTCCCGTCACTTCCCTGCTTGAAACGTGCTTCAAACTCCTGAGCCATTTCAACAACTCAGAAGCTAAAAAAGGGGTCGTAGGAGTGAGAAATGAGAGAGCCAAGCTCGGGGGAACCACGGGGAGCAGTGGGGACCTCGGTGACCTGGAGAGTGCCTGGGAGATTTCTCGCGGAAGAAAATCTGAGTCCTTCCTCACTGCTCGTCCTAGAACCCAGAACGCGGTAGATGCTCGTAAAATGGGTGCCACCTTCTTTTCCATTGTTTTCTTAAAGTTAAATCCGACCTTTAAGGTTTGTCATCCAGGAATGTATGTGTTGCCACATGATCGCCACAGTAAGTCTAGTTAACATCCACGTCCACCATGTACGCTGCCTCCTTTTTCTGGCAAGGGGACAGCGTCTCACTCTGGATTTTCAAAGCATCAGTGTAATGATTTATGTGCGGGGTACGGTGTGTTCTTTGCCTCCCCTCCAGCATGTCATGTACCGCGGTCAGGGCATGGGAAGCGTCATTTGGTAAATAACTAAAGGCAGAGAGAGAGAGAGAGAGAGAGAGAGAAAGAGAGAGAGAGAGAGAGAGGGAGGGAGGGAGGGAGACAGAGACAGAGACAGAGAGAGGCCTTTTCAGCGTGGTAACGCCTAGGTGACAGGTTAAGAGGGGCTGGAAGCCATGCTTCGGAGGTGATGCCTCGCCTCCCCTGTGGTCCCATCCAGAGATAAACGCCAAGGACCTGAGTTACTGACAGTGCAAAGCCAGGGCTGGCGAGGTGAGGAAAGGGATGGGGAGGGCTGAGCCATGGGGGAGGGCTGGAGGAGAGAGCCCAAGGTGCAGCCTTGGAACACACATGTGACAGGGTTTTGGGATGGCTCTTGGGGACAGAGGAGCCAGGGAGGGCTTCTCTGAGGACGTGACCTTTGAAGTGAGAGATGAGTGAGGAGAGACGGCCCTGTCTCGGGTAAGAACATCCGGCTGGGGTAAACAGCGAGAGCAAAGGCCCTGGGGAGGGAACCAGGCGTGTTCTGGGAACAGAAACCAAGTCTGGGGGACCCGGTGGACTGGGGCTGGGGAGCATGAGATGGGACGAGCTCTGAGCCAGGCTCTGGGGCCGGATGAGAAGAAGCCCAACGAGAGTACAGGCTTTATCCTAGGTTAGGCAAGAGCGTGCTAGTTCTATACTCGAGCTCTGTGCCTCGGTGGTGACTCAGCTGCCCTCTGCTTCTTCTCCGTGATTCTTGGCTTCCATCCCCAGGACCACAGCTCATGCTCTTTCCCCTACGTCTGGGTCCCACCCAGCCCACTGAATAATCCCCCCGGTGGAGGAGCTCAGACTTGTGTAAGTTACTGATGCTCTGCGTGCAATTCTGATGCACGTTAAATGTAGAGAACCAGCAGATCAAAGAGATCTGTCTGTCTCTGTATCTGTCTAACTGAGGATCTATCGGTCTATCATCCATCATCCATCATCTATCATCTGTCATCACTATTATCTCTCTATGATCCATCCATCTTTCCATCCACCCACTAGGATCTATCGGTCTATCATCCATCATCCATCATCTGTCATCACTATTATCTCTCTATCATCCATCCATCTATCCATCCATCCATCCACTCATCCACCCATCCATCCATCCATCCATCCATCCATCCATCCATCCATCCATCCATCCATCTATCCATCCATCCACCCTCCCTTCTCTATTGTTTACCTATCCATCTCTTTACCTATTTATATATTCATTTTTTAATTAAGAAAAAAACTCCAAAGAATATTAAAATGGCATTTTGAATCCCTTAGTATAGCAGCTGAGACGTGACATTTACAAAAACAATAAAAGAGAAACACCAAGGAAGACAAAATAAGTCTCACTCAATAAAGCAAAGATCTCATTTTGCTGTCATTAGCAACACTACAAAGAACAACCAGATACCTAAATATTGTTTTATATTCATGAGAATCTCAGGAACAAGTCCTAAAGCGGAATTGCTTAGACAAGAAGAATTAAGTTTTCGGTACACATTGGCAAAATGTTCCCATAAAGCTAACAGCAATTCAAGCCTCCCTCAATAATGTTTATTTATTTTTTAAAAGGCAGCACAAGACAAGAGACACATTAGAATTTTAGCTACATATATGTTAAGTAAAGGGTTAAGTGTTCTTGTAAATAACATAGGTATAGGATGAGCAAAGCTCTGAAACTCAAGAGGGAAATCGAATGGAACAGGGACAGGGACTAATAAATGATAGAGAATGAAAAAGTCACAAATGAATATTTTTTAAAAAATACTCACATGCATTAGTTACCAAAGAAACCCAAGCTATAATGGCAATGATATATTTCACCCTCAATTTCACGATTAAAACCTGTTTGCCGTTCCTTTGAGAGTCTGCAGAAATGGACGTTTACATGTTGATGGGATTCTAAATTGGTTAGATTTAGGATAGCCTTTGACACTATGCATCGAAATCCTTCAACATAATCATAGTCTTTGGCTGAATAATTCCACTTTGAGGAGTTTTCTCTAAAGAAATAAATGTGCAGAAATATTTAGCTATCGGCTTAGTCATTGTATCATTGAAAATAATAGCCAAAAAAAAAAAAAAGTTGGAATCAAACGAAATAGTTAACAAAATTGATCGGCTAAATACACTGTAGAATATTACAGCCTGAGAAAATGACGCCGTCTGTGAAACCCAAGAGACAGAAAACTGTTAGCATAAAATGATTAGAAAAAAAAAAAAAGGAGTATTATGGAAGGTGTGCATACAGAATGATCTCCGTTTATAACACCCAGACACACCCGGCTTACGCAAGTTTTATTTTGAAAAGTCTTGTGCAATTCGCATTTTGCATAAGTCAGAAAAGCTCATTTATAATCGCTGTGCATTTCAAAGTTGCAAAACTTTTGATGTGCTTTTTGTGTGCAAGCATGAACTGTCATTCAAATATTTTCCCTTTTATTGTTGAATATCCCTCATTGTACCTCACTCAGTGTTGATGGCTTAAGGAGTGCTGGTTGAACACTTGATGGATTGTTTCGTAGGCAGGTTGGGATAGCGTTGCAGATGCTTACCAAACATTCCTGGCTCTCTGTCTTTCCCAAACTGCCCTAGGCAGTCCCTGCCTTCCTGGAGATTCGGTGGCATCACGGGACTGATTCTAGCCAGTGAGCTGCAAACAGATGTGACAGACGTCACTTCCTCGCTGGAGCATTTAATTTCTGGGCTGAGACTCCCCCGACCAAGGAGATCTTTTTCTTCTGCCATTGCGAGCATCAGTATTCCAAATGACAGATCTCCCGTTATCCTTGTTCTTAAAGTGGAGAGGACGTGGAGCCAAGCCCTTGGCTAACCCGTGATGAATGTGCAGTGTGAATAAGGAGTCCTTGTTATTGTAGCCCATCGAGATTTGGGGGATGTTTGTTTACTGCAGCATAACCTAGTCCCTTCACCCACAAAGGGTGACCTGAAGACCGGCTGCATCGCCTCACCTGGGAGCCTGTTAGAAACGCAGACTCTTGTAACGCTTGCCCCCCACCCCGCCCCCTGCCCCTTACTGAATCGGAATCTGCATTTCGCATTTCGACAAGCGGCATTTGAACAGGATGCTGCCCTAGCCCATCCTGGCCGATGCTCAGGGGATAGGAGGCATGTAGCATAGAGGTCAAGCACATGTGCCCAGAAGGTTAGGGGCTAAGTCACTTAGCCTCTCTGAGTCTCAGTTTCTCTATCGAGCTTGATGGGAGGATTCAGCGAACTCATGTGCATCCCATGCCTGGCACCGGGTGAATGCTCAATAAATGGGAGCTGGCGTTGTCATTTTAGGAACGGAATAAATTGCCACATGCCCGGACTGGAGGCTTGGCTTCCTAAAGACTTTTTTTCCATTACCTCCACAGCGAGAATGACATCCGCTAAAGACTCAGGGTGGCATCTAATATAAGTATTCGGCAAACATTGATCAATTAACCCACCCACAGCGAGGTCCCTGTCAACCACTTCATCACTCCAAATGGTGTGCTTATTTACTTTATTCTTTTTCTGCCCTGTTTCTGCAGCTTCGTGGCCTGACTCCCTGATCCTCCAGCCAGGAGACCTCCCCGGGCCTGACGGAAGTGTTTGCAAAGGTAAGAAATGCTGTTAGCTTCGAATTCTTTTTGCGGGATTAATGTATCCCCCTGTTTGCAGAGGGCCGTTCGCTGCCTCTGACAACTGTGGGAGATTGTTCAGCAGAAAGAAACACACAGCACCTTCACGCGTACACACACACACACACACACACACACACACACACACACACACGGGTGTGCACCTTCCTTTATTTACTACCCGTGGGAGAGAGCAGGGGATATACCTGATGTAGGTGCGGTGATGATTAGAACTATTGGCCACTTGCTTTTCCTTTCGAGAATGCTCTGCGGTATGTTTGTTCATTCCACCCTAAATCTTCCCGAGAGGAAGAGAATGCGGGCATTATGTGTCTTTTTGTAATATGGAAAAACCGAGGTTAAGCAGCTTTCCTGAGGCCATGTGGGACAGTGCCCGAGAAGAAAGCGTTCGATGCCGGGCAGGCCTGGGTACGAGGCTTGGGACCACCGAGGTGGAGCCCTGGGGTGGTCCGGACGTGCTATGGAACCTCTCTAAGCCTCAGTTTCCATATTTGAACAATGGCGCCTCAGCTCCTCCCGGCTGGGACCCATCCTTTCCCCCATGCGCTCAGGAGAAGTGGATCCGAATCTTTTAAAAATCAGGGTCTTGGATGCAGTGGTCTTTAGGGAACTTTGTGGTGACAGTAGCAACCACTTGCTTGAAAATTGTCTAAAGCCAGGTGTCGTAATTTACTCATTTAATCCTCCTGACGAGAGAAACAGAGTTTCAGAGAGAAGAAAAGGGTGAGGAAGGAAATAGATGATAGATGATACCTGATGATTGATTGATAGATGATAGATAGATAGATAGATAGATAGATAGATAGATAGATAGATAGATGATAGACAGACAGAGAGAGTGATCAAGCTGCTTACCAGAAACCATTAGCACGTCACCCTTCGCCACTGATGACAATCATACACAAAGCCAAGTTACACCTGGGAAGCAGAAGGAAATAGGAGACAGACATGGTGGTGACTCTGACATGGTGACCAACTGTCCCGTTTGTCTCCCGCTGAGGGACTTTTGGTGCTCAAACTGGGACTGTCCCAGGAAATCTGGGACCAGTTGGTGCCTGTAATCCTATTAGGTCATAGATAATAATGCGAACCGGCCAGAACGGTGGCACTTTGGGGGACGAGAGGGACAGGTGACAAAGAGGGATTTGTCTAGATGCTTTGAGAGGGGAGCCAGGAACCTCCCGGGGGCCCCCACCATCTCCCCAGCCCTTGCAGAATTGCCCAGGCTGAGGTTTTCGAGATCCGAGTTGCTGAAGGAGGTGGGGGCATCGAGTTGGGGGAAGAAACCAAAGCAGAGATGCTTCTTTCGAAGATGGGCATCAAATAATAAAACTTTAAAAAAAATTAACTCAAAGTAGACAATAACGAATGCATCGCGAGACCTTTTTAAAAGACTGGCATCATGTAATTAGGAAAAAAAGGCCTGCCTTTCCCCGGCTTTCCCTGTGGCAGAGAAAAAAATCAACAACTTCATCACACCGATTCCTTCACGCTCCAGCGGGCAAGTGATAAAATCATCAGATGAAGGTCCCCGGTCCCGGCTCCCACAGTCACTTTCGCCAAGTGTGTGCCGTGTCTAAAATAATGAAGGCGGCTTGATTAAATGTTCGCTGGCTGCAGCCACTGTGCTAATTGGGAGATGGGCTTATTAGTTTAATAACTGCTCCGAATCATCAGAATTCATTAGCATTAGGGCTGCGGCTCCCTCCCACCCCAGCCTCAGCCCAAGGCTCCAGGCTGCCGCCGTCGCCATTTCTCTATTTATGTGACTCCTGTTTCTAGGAGAGGGCGCCGCGCGTGTGCACACTCACACGGATGCGTTCGTACGTGTGAATGCACGTGCGTGTGCAAGCAGAGAGTCTTTTTGCTTTATCTGCATCATGATTTTAGCTCCTTTTCCTGAAACGAAACGTTGCCATAGTCCATCTCCGCTTTCAGCCCATCCGTCAATATACAGAGAGGGTTTCCAAACGTGTTTTGGTGAAATAGTCTTTTTCATTAGACTAAAGAGTATGAAATCCAGATTCCTTACGATAACCCGAAAGCTTTATGTCATTTCTCCCCCTCTACCTGCTGTGGTCTCTATGATTTCATCTCCTACGTGTCACCTTCCCTCGCTCCCATCCAGACCCACTGGCCTCCTCACTGTTCCTCGGGACCTTTGCACGGGCCGTCCCGCTGCCTGAGACAGTCTTCCGCAGGAGAGCAGTGTGGGATGCTCCCTTCCTCCCAGCTCCTTGCAAAGATGTCACCTCGAGGAGGCCTATTCCGATCATCCCACTTAAAATGACGACTCCCTAATCCCTCCCACTGCGCTCCGCCCTGCTTTATTCACCTCCGTCAAACACGCTACATCATTTACTTCTATCTTATATTGATGTCACTCTAACGTCCTTACTGTCTGCTGCAATATCTCCAGTGCTCAGAGCTATCGGAGAGTCCATGCTCGAAGCGTGAGGAGGCCTATTCCGATCATCCCACTTAAAATGACGACTCCCTAATCCCTCCCACTGCGCTCCGCCCTGCTTTATTCACCTCCGTCAAACACGCTACATCATTTACTTCTATCTTATATTGATGTCACTCTAACGTCCTTACTGTCTGCTGCTATATCCCCAGTGCTCAGAGCTGTCGGAGAGTCTATGCTCGATGCATAATTGTTGAATGAATACATGAATGTATGAATGAATGAATGAATGAATTGAAGTCCACATGCAAGGAAATGGGATCTTTCTGGACTCAGGGGGAAGTCATCTGTCAGCGAAGATTCAAGATGTTCCAGAGATGTCAGTCATGATGTCAGTGCCAGCGACAGGAACTGGCCAGCCCTCGGCCGTATTTCCTACCAGGGGACCCACCGGGAGTGGGAACTGTCCCATAAGGGCGACCCGCCCGTGGTGGTACCTGGAGCAGAGGGAGATGAGTTGGGCCAATGTAATTCTCTGTCTCTCTGCAACTTAGGTTAGAGAGCACTGAACTGAGGTGGCAGTGAGACTTGGGGACGGAGACATTGTACTGAGACCGTGGGAGCCGAGGCAAGTAGAAGCCGTAAGGAAGAAGGGGGAGGGGAGAGATGCAGGCAAGAAGGTGAGGAAGACACTCCAAAGGGGAGAGCGAGCGGAGCTGCGTCATGTTGAGTAGGGAGGAAAGATCCCCAAACCACCGGCCACGGCTGTGTCTTCAAGCTGCCGTGTATCCAGCTTCTCCTCCCAAGAGGGTTTGGGGGCGTCCATGAGATTCTCTCTCTCATCTCTGTCTCCACCCACCCTTGACGTCATAAAAAGGTTGTTAAGCAACCACAGGACCCTTGCTCAAACACAGGGGTTGGAAATTCTAAATTGGATTTGACTAATTTCTCTTTCTCATCTGTAGAACGGGTCGGCTGTAGGCAAAATATTAATGCCCCGAGAAGCACAGGTGAGCCCCGCCCCCAGGCATGGAGGTGTCCTTTGCGGGTTCATCCAGGGTACAGCGAAAGGGTATAATGCAGAACAGTCTTTCAAATGCAATTGCTTTCTTTTAAAAATAAGATTTATTAATTTTCTTTTAATTATTACAAGAGTAATATATACTCGATGTAGAAAACAAAGGGAAATCAGAGATTCTCCGCCGTATTACCATAATTCTAAGAGCTGACATCAAATTGATATTGAATCTTATCATGAAAATCATCTTAGAGTTTAAAAATTATAACACGGATACCCACACACACGCTTAAAAAAAAACGACATCATATTTTTCATTCCGGGTCTGAATTCTTTTTTTTCCTTTGGCTAAAGAACTTGGCTTCTGGAAGACGGGATAGGTGTTTTGCAAATTATTGTGTTTTACCATCCCTCTAACCCTCCAAATTAGTTTCTTAGGAATTAATTCTAAGTAGTCCTTCTTCTAGATAATATTTTTAAAAACTATATCCACATGCGAAATGCGATTAAATTTTGGATTCACAACTTAACGAGTTATGCGATCTTCAGCAAGAATTTTTAACCTTCCTGGGCCTAACTTTCTTGATCTGTGTGATGGAAGCGGGCATGAGACTTTGTTTGTGGGGTACCTGCAAGGATTGCATGAGGTAGTGGATGCAAAGGACCCTGAGGGAAGACCCCGGAATATCGAAAGTTTTCCATAACAGGGAGCAAAAACGAATGGTTAAAAATTTGAAAAAAATATCGAAACAGTGCCTGACATACTCAAGAAATGCCAGCTACATTATTATCTGTTAATGGCTAATCCAGAATCCCAGTCAGTGTTAGAACAGTAAAGGATCTATTAATTCCTGTGAGAAAATAACCTGTTTATTTTTTTTTTTTTTGAGGGAGTGGGCATAATGTGTCAACAGGAGGTTTAGATTATTAAAAAAAGGAACAATAGTTTAAAAAATACATATGAACACAAAGAAGAAAATAAAAATAACCTGCAATTTATTACTTAGAATGAAAACTGTTTACCTTTTTATATCATTCCAAATTTTTTTTTCCGTACCTACATATGTATGTAGAGAAAAAATACATATGTGTGTGTGTGCTCGTATGAGATGGCACTGCATATACCTTTTGGTAATCAATCCAGATTTTTCCCATGCGATAATCCGGTGCCAACATCTTTCCAGATCGGCTCCTTAAATCTTTTAAATGACCAGAAAAACAAAAGAAGCAACCCCTAAAGACAAACAACGACAAGCCCAGAGTGCCGTCCACCTTGACGAGTATACGGGTACTGTGGCAACTTCAGGAGCCACTGCAGGGTGACAATTCATTAAAGTGGGAAGTGACAGGACCTTCTTTTCTCCATTTATATGTATATGTAAAAATGTTAAACAACATTTCCTTTAGTTTGGAGACATAGTTTAATTAGAAGGGTTTTCTCCCCATCCCACACCCCGTCCCCCAAAGAGCCAGCTTGAGAAATGGCTTCTCAGATATGGACAAACACAAACATCCTGATCTTTCAGTCTGCCCTGTGGACCACAGTGTGTGGGGGATGCTCTATCCGTCTGAGCCTCTGTGCTAGGGGAAAAGGGATAGACGTCCAGGCTGAAAAACAGAACGCCGTGACAAAAAGTGCCACCGAGCTCCGGGCTGAGTTGCTTTGGTGAGAAGTGCCCCCTTCAGTTTTACACATCTGAATTTGGTCTGAGTGGTGGATGGTGAGAAAAAAATTAGTAAAGGAGGCTGGGCCCTCGGCGTGTTGTGTCATATGAAGATGCTGAAGATTTTCTAGCTGACAGATGCATCCTTGTGTGGTAGCAGCCTCTGAGATGTCACATGACACCCCCCCCCTCCCCCTGCCAATGATCCTAACCTTCTATGGTCCCCTCCCGCATTGGACCAGGATTGGTCTGTGTGACCAGTGGCATTAGGCAGAAGCGTTAGTGTGCCACTTCTGAGATTGGGTGATGAAAGAGATAGCAGCCTCTTTCTCTCCCTCTCCCTCCCTCTCTCCACTCTTCCCTCCCTCCCTCTTTCCTGCTCCCTCTCTCCTTACTCTGGAGAAGCCATATTTTGGGAGCAGCCCTATAGAGACACCCATGTGATAAGGAGCTGAGTCTTGTGCCAACAGCCACATGAGCGAGCTTAGAAACAGACCCCCCCCCCCGCCAAGTGCCACCTTCAGATGAGACTGCAGCCTGGCTGGCAGCTTGACTGTGACTTCGTGAGAGACCCCAAGTCAGAACCACGTTGCTCTAAGACTGGCAAACTTCCGAAACTGTGAGATAATAGACATTTGTTATTTCCAGCCACTAATTTTTAGGGGCCGTTTGGAACACAGCGGCGGTTAGCTAATACGAATCTTCGAAGCCAGAAGCATTTGCTCCTTTTCTGTAATGCTCAAGAATCTTCCCCGGGACCTGTTATTTGTATCTGTCACCGATCATTCACCAAGCCTGGGATCCATATCTCCTAGCTGTGTAACAAAGTGCTTATCTGGCCCCTGGGAGGCTGTTTCTTCAATTTACAGCAAGATAATAATAATGGCTATCGAAAATATTGTCCAAAGGGTTAGAGAGAATAAAGTGTTGTATGTGTCCAGCGCAGTGCCCGAAACAGAGTCACTTTAACAAAAATATTAGCATTATCATTAATAGGAGAGAGACAGGGGTTTTAAGTACTATTTGTAATGAAGAGGATGACTCCAGCGTGACTCGAGCTAAGAGCTCACCATTGTGGCACAGTGTATGTCAGCTCTCTGCTCTTTATTCTTGCCTCAAGGACAGTTCTGTTCTCTCTCAATTGCTGCAATGCAAAGTGTCCCCAAAGGACAGGCACTTCTGCCAACCCCAGCATCCTGGAGCTCTGAGACCCCTCCCTCCAGACCACGGAGAATCGGCTGTCTTCACTCACACTTCTTGGCACAGTGGAGAATCTCTGATTTTTCTGGACGTGCTCTGTCACTCTCTGGGTACGAGCCAGGCTTTGCTCATGATTCCCATCCGCTAATGACTCAGGCTTGAGTATGTGACTGAGTCATAGGGAGCTGGACGGTGGGGGCTTGAGGCGGGGTGGGTGGACAGTGTGGCGCTTATACTTAAGTCACACGGGGTTGGTTGGGGGACCTCAGAAAATAGCGTCAAGCAATAGAGACCCAGCGAGAGCAGTGAAGCCCGAGCTTCGTCATGACTCACGCTCAACCTGGGACAGGTCGCCAGCCCTCCCTGTCTCTGCAGACTGCCGTCTTTTTCAATCAGCAAGAGACCTTGGGATGGTGTGGGGAACATCTTCTCATAGTTTCTGTCCTGAAGCTCAAATCTGTATTCACGACAATCTCCCACCATGGCAAAAACAAAACAAAACAACAAACAACAACCACCACCACAACATCCCCATTCATTTCTGTGTTCAACCCTCCCAGTGGCACCAAGTAACTGTCATTCTGCATCGATTTTCCTTTTAGGCATAGAAAAATCTGGCTGGAAAGGGTAGAATTGTTAAGCGGGCCTCGTATTTCCTCTTCGAGATAATCGACCTTTCAGATATACACATGTTCAAAAAAGTGTACCTACAAGGATGTTTGGAGTCACACTGTTTGTAACAGTGAAAAATAAGAGGCTACATAAATCTCCATCAACTCGTGACTAATTAAATCATTAAGATGCTTCCAGAAGCAGAATACTCTATCACCATTACTCAGAATGGGCTATATTTATATGCCCTGAAAAACACACCACACACAGAGAGAGGCACACAATATCCTATTAAGTGGATCATGTCACAGCATAATAATAATATAGTCCCATTTCTGTTTCGAATTATCTGAGTGTCTATGTGCACATATGCATTTAAAGAAGAATTTCAAGTATCTGGAAAGTTACACACCAAATTGTTAACAGTAATTGAGGGTGGTCTGGATTGGGGGGAGGGGTGGTCAGAAGGAAAACAGCTTTCACTTTTTAAAAATCTATATAAAGTTCTGTACCGTTTGAAAGTCTTACAATAGGCATATTTGGGGATGACTTATAATTTTTCTTTTAAACATTTTAAGAACTCAAAAGCATAAGGCAGAAACATTAGGTAGCGAGTTCTTCTGATTTCTCTGCAACAAACTGGGCATCTCTCTACAACTAATGAATTGTACCACACTAGTTCGTTGCAAAGAAACCAGAGGCATCCAGGTATCAGGGCTTGTGGGAAGAAAGGAAGGAAGAGAACTCGGCAGTAGGAAGAGAAAAGAGTTGTGTGAGTCTAGTCCAGCAGGAGCTCTGGGGTGATTCTCGAAATCTGGAATCACCAGGAAATTTGTTACAATGCAGATCTTGGGGCTCTGGCCTCAAAGATCCTGAGTTACTAAGTTTAGGGAGGGCCGTGCGCCTCTCATGGTTCCGATGAGAAACGCCCAACAATAAATGGGGTCGAGGCCCCGCCCTACGACCTCTGCCTGTGCATCCTTGGACAAACCGCTGAACCTCTCTGTTCTTTCGTTCCTTTATTTATAATCAAAGAAGAAGAATCCTCGTGCATGAGTTCTCACACTTGCACATGCCTCAGGATCTCCTGGAAGGAGATGAACTAAAGGGCTTGGTCCCGTCTCTGACGCATCCTGGATGCTCCAAATCTGAAGCCATTCTTCTTCTGGCTGCCTGGTCGGGTTTGCGATCTGTCCACTTTCCTCGCCTGCATCTTCTAAATGTTTTTACGAAGTTTTATAAAAAGTTATGCCTGTGCCGACATAACTTTACGATTTGAAAAGAAGTGCGTTTGTAAGTTGCCGTCTTAAAGATGCAGCCCGCCCAAAGGAAAGTAGGAACTTTCCTTCGTCGCCATGGATTGTTCTATACCGTCTTATGATTCTAGAAGCAAACAACGTGTGAACAGCTTCCCGACCGTTTCCAGTTGCCACCTACGGTCGCAACTGTATCTGCCTGTGGATTTCGTTGCTAAGCGATCCCTTTGTGCCTTTGTACAGTTTCTTCTCTTCGTCTGGCCTCAGCCTCTCTGCCCGTAAAAAGGAAGCAGTAAGAGGAAAGGGTCTCTGAAAACCCTTTTGCAAACTCTGATGCTCCTCTGCCATGGGGATCGCAAAGCAACTCAAATTGGGTCCAGCCCTCCTGGCTGCGCTGGGGGACGGCAAAGCCCATGCCACAAAGTTTTCCTCTGTCTGGGTGGCTGGGTGTGGGCATCTTTTCAGCAACCTGGGATCCCGAGTAGGAGTTTTGAGCAGTGCCCTGAAACCCCGTACTCTATTTAATTTCCTTGATCTATAGCGAGGATTTCTCGCGATCCAGGGGAAGAGACGTGGTGCCATCTCGCCGGCTTCGCAGGCTGACCGCACCATTCCTCGGCCTGTTTATCCCCCGGTCGTATAATGCAGTCCATCTCCAGGGGCCATCGTGTGCCCCTTTTGAATGAGGCGACGTAGCCAAGCCCGGGGTTCTCTCCGCCCACTTGGGTTTCTTTATGTGGAGGTGGCCCTGGCTTGGGACCTCACTAGCAAGGCAGCCCCAGGAATAACATGTGAATTTCATTCGCAGTCTCTACAGGGCCCACTCCCGCTGCCCCTCGAGAGCCTGTTTGTTTTCTCAACTAGGGAATGGGGACCAGCGTGGTCTCAAAGTAGAGCTCGGAGAAGTCTTGGGCATGGGACAGCTGGAGGACGTGTCCGGGCCAGCAGCAGGGAGCAGAAATGTTTGCGGTGGGAAAGTTGGTTCCAGCTCGAGTTGACAGCCCTTCTGGGTCAGAGGGGGCGTTGCAAAGGAGATCCAGGACCCCACAGAACCCGGGATGGGACGGGGGCAGCAGGTAGGATGGGGAGACGAGGCCGCTGGAGAACTGTCCTCCGTTCTCATGGCTGTCTCCTATAGCTGAAGCCAGATTTGCCTCCAGATCAGCTGGTGTCCCCAAGCAGAGACTGGGGAACTAGGAACCCAGGCATATCCGCAGACGGCACCGATGGGAAGCTACTAGCTTTGCATGTAGTCGGTGGCCCCATAGACAGCTGGTTTCCGAGATCGCACGGTGACAGCTTGGCAGTCCTTACGCATCTGCGCAGGCAGCCGGGTCCCTCGCTCTCCCCGCCGCCCCCCTGCATAACACACCTCCAGAAAGTTGTGAAATAAAGAAATAAACGCTATTGCACTTTATAGATTTATAGCTACATTCTCTCCTAGCATTCTTGGAAACTGTACTCCTCTCCGTCAGCGCTTTCCTCTTTCCCCGCCGACCCTCCTCCATCCCACCTGCACGTCTCCCCTCCCTCTCCTTCTCACCTGCGTGTTCCCTCTCGGTCCTGTTCCCTTCCATCGCTTTCCACTTCCTTCCTCTGCGGCGGCTCCTCGGCTTCCGTGACCGTGACCGTCACCCTCGACGTGTGGTCTCCAGACTTGCAGCACCGACACCGTCTGGGAAGTCTTTAGAAACACGCGTTCTCAGATCCCACCCCGGACCTGCCCCGTGCGACCCCACCCCACCCCCCGCCACCATCTGCTCTAATAAACCCCCGGGGAGATTCGACGCACGCTCAACTTCGAGAGTCACCATCTTCGAGGAAAATGGCTATGGAAAAAAAGTGAGTATCTTCGAGCGCTGAGCCTCTAAGCCCTCTTCTCTAAACCTGGAAAAGCCTCCTGTGCCCATTAGCTAATTAGGATGGCGGACCACCAGGCTGGCAGAGATGCTTCAGGAACAACACAAGCAATTACACTCAACTTCTCTGATTACTATCGTGTTTCTAAATCCCTTCAGCCAGCCCGTGTCTCTCCTGTCCCCACGTCCGGCCATGATTCCTCTCTCGTTCTGGCTGCTTTCACGACTGCAAAGATCTGGGGGACACTGGGCCTTGGGTCTGGCAGCTCCCAGTCCGGATCGGTGTTTGTCGAAGTCTGTTCCTCTGATAGCGATAGGAAAATGATTCCATGGTCGAATATGAGCGGGGCGTGCTGAGGACACGGATTTCTTTACGGCAGGCCATTGCCGAACCCAAGGGCATGGGGATCCGTATGAGGAGCCTGTTTTGAACTTGACCACAGAGCTCCGTTTCCACTGGGCATTGTGCAGGAGGAGCACACTGGGAAATACTGCTCAGGGGACCGTGACCTTTCTCCCCAGAAGCCTCGCCTGTCTGTGGCGTGAAGGGGCTGGGATGGGCCTCGGTAGACTATTTCAACCCCGACAGGCCATGCACACGAAGGGGAAGGGTCTGCTTAGCAGCTCCTGGGCTCCCTGACCGGCTTCCCTGTTGATGTCTA
>NW_006433949.1:2332142-2348445 GCF_000325575.1 Pteropus alecto | reverse complement strand
GTGGTCAGCTTTCCTCCATGATGTCGGCTTTGGGATAAAGGATCAGAAAACTGTGTTTATGCTGCCATTTCTTAAATATGCCCAGAACTTATCCCCCGGAGATTCTGATTTAGCACATATGCTGTGGATCTTGGGGGTCTAGTTGTTTTGTTTTGTTTTGTTTTAAGTTCCCAGGAGCTTTGAATGTCCACCGAGGGTTGAGAACAACAGGTTTGCATGAATCCATGCACGGTGTTTACGTAATGGTATATTCAGAGTAATAGGGAAATTGGAGCTTTGTCTAAAATCTGTGAAATAGGCATAAAGGAAGACAGCCAGCTCCGTCCAATACGGTCACCCTTGGGGCCTTCAGCAGGGGCATACGGGCTGTGGGTTTGTCTGGGGCTGGTGACATGGAGGCAGGGATGGAGAGGGCGTTTTCTGCTTTCCTAAAAACCTAAACAATATAAAACCATGTTTTGGTTTAGTGACAAGTAGTTTTTTTTTTTCTTTCTTTCTTAAGAGATAATTCAGGAAAAATAAAAATGTTTACGGCCTATTTTTTTCCCCATTAAAATTGAAAATAGTTTTCTTGAGTCCCACAAGCGGAGATGTCTGTTTTTATAATTGAAATGACTTCTGTCAGTGGTCAGCAACCTGCCGTTGACAGTAAGACTCTGTCCTCCAGGGACGTGGTACCTTCACACTCCAACGGACGGCTTGTTAAAGAAAGGTCCATTTAACTGAAGAGTAGTTGGGAGAGCCGCAGCATAAATAAGCAGGCCATTTTCCCATTGAAATTTTGAGGCCATTAAGGTCTTTCTTAGGAACAAAGTGGAAAACTCATAATCTACTTTCGGTACCGGCCCCACCCCTGCCACACACACACACATACACACACCCCTCAAAAAGTCAACACAACGTCCCGCCTTTCAAAATGGTCTCCAAGAAGATTCGATAACGTGGCGGCCGCTTTCAAATTTTTCAACAGGATGCAAAATCTCAGGCGCATTTGTTTTCGTGGGTGGAGGTGACTAGAAATTGCGCTTAAAAATGCTCTTTAATTTTTCGAATTCCTTCTCACGTGCGTCATTCACACGTCGGTGGAGATGGCTTTGTTCTTTTATTCTGGAATTTGGTGGAGTTCGTGCCTCTTTGTCCCGCTCCCGAAAGACTACAGGAACCGAAAGGTAGGCTTGATGCGTATGTCTTGCAGAAATAAGTTACTAGGGTAGAATTATCTGGCAAAATCGACTGACGAAAAACAGAAGGAAAAAAAAAAAGTGTCACCTGGCTTCATCGCTAGTAGTCTCTTGCGCCATAATAATGGCCACACATAAAATAGTTGGAGACTTCCCAGGTGTTTGTCTTGCCACCATAGTCGTTTGAGCTTTCTTGATAGAGGATTGGGGAGGGAACCAGGAGGGCAGTAAGTTACGTGTGTACCTACACGGTCAAGAGAGTCCTTTGGGAGAGTCGCTGGAGGAGGGAAGTCCCCGAGTCCCTGAGCGTGTGAGGTAGAAGGGAAGAGAGAGGGACAGTCAAGGGCTTACAGGGAGTGACATCGGGCGGGCGGTGAATTGGGTCCTCAATGATATCCTTCGAAAGACTCAGGAAAAAACTGAAATCCTGTCTCACTTCATTGATTGGCTGCCGTCGAAGGACGCTTCTCGAAGGCTGCATCACCCAGAGGGGCAGAAATCACAGGGCAGTGGGGCGGTACTCATAAGCAAGTGTTTTCACTACAATTTTTAAAAAATGCCCCATCATTTGACATTCCGTTAAATCAGAAATGGGGAAAGGTCTGCATATTTAGATGCCGCTCGTTTCCAGCCTGCCTTGACCTTGCTCCTTGGTGTGCAGTCCCAGGGAGCCAGTGATTCTCCAGGCGGGGTCCCCAGCCCATCACCTGGGAGCTTGTTAGAAATGCAGATCCTCACCTCCCTCCCCCAGACTCACCAAATAAAAAGCTTTAGGGAGGAGAGAGGGGATGACTGTCATGTTATGACAAGCCCTCCAGGACATGCTGATGTCCACTCACGTTTGAGCGTCACAGACCTTTTCTAAGGTTTCGGGGACTGACCCTCTTTCGCACACGCCCCCTCACCTTTCCCCTGAACTCCACTTTCTAGCCTTGACCTCACCCTAAATTATCTGACACAGGCAGGCCTTGGTGGGCAAGAGGTCAGCCTCAGAAGCCAGAGCGCTGGCCTCTAGTTGCAGCTCCACCCCAACCAGCCAGGTGACCTTATCCAAGGCATATAACTTATTATACCTTGATTTCTTATCTCATAAAATGGGAATAATAATAAGGGTCCATCTCTAATAGAAGTCGCAATGATTAAATGACTTGTCACATTAAGTAGCCTGAACGGAGCCTGGCACATAGTAGGTGCTCTGGACACGGTACTAAACAGGGTTTTCGTCTCCCAGCTGGAGGGCAGATGTTTTAAGTGGAGATAACACGTCATCTAGGTTGTTTACTTTCCAGACAGATCCGAGCGGCAGGCGAGATACCAAGTAGGCATCCCCCTGCATTGTCCCTTTGGGGGCTCGAGTTTAGATCGCGTGCATTGCACCTGTTAAATGGACAAGGCGCTCGTTTTTTCTTTCCCTGCACACTTATGTGTGCCAGGCGCTCTGCCAGGTCTTGTACAAACGTTACCTCACCTAATCCTCATCACCAGCCTAGGAAGAAAGGAATGTCCTTACGTAACAGAGTGAAGGATGGACTCAGAGGCGTTTGGTTGACTTCCCCGGTGTCCACAGTTGGCAAATGGCAGAACGAGCATTAGAAAGCAGGCATGTCTGAATCTAACATCAGGTTTCCTGGAGCGACGAAGAGACCTACGCTCTGAGATAGACTGTCTGTTCCTTTACCAGAAATAGCCTTTCTTCTTAGCCTTTGTAGCTTTTTTAAATTATAACACAATCTACATTTGTTTACAAATCCAAGCACTATAGAAATGTGACACACAGAGGAAGATTATATTTTCTAGTAATTCTACCCACCAAGACACCAAGAACGACTGCTTTTTCGGTCCTGTAAGTCTTCATCTAAGCCACACACATTTACTTTTTTTTTTCTTTAACAAAAATGAAATTATTCTTTGCATTTCTTCATATCCTGCCATTTTGACCTAATATATTAGGGACCTATTTCTATGTCAACACATATAAATATATTTCATCCTCCTCCAAGGCTGTGTGGTATCCCATTTATGGTTTTTTTCTCATTGATTTAACCAATTTCCTATTCATGAATATTTAGATCATTTCAGATATTCTAATACGCAGGACAAGCAGCTCTACAATAAATATCCTTGCACTTAAACATATACCGTTTTGGGATATTGTTTAGTTATTTCTTTAAGATATACTACCACAGATGGCTACTCCCATTTTTAAAGGTTGTGATACAGATTTCTCCAAATTTTCCCCGAGAAAGTCTTTTACCTGCTTTGTACCCGTACCAGCAGTTTAAGTATGCCAAATCCTATGAGACAGATGTGGGGCTATCTCTCTTTCTTTTGCGGCCTCTTTATCAAAATGATACATTTTCACGGTTCTCTAAGATGAATCTCTTGATCTGTATTTATTAAACGTCACATGGGTTTAAAGCTACATCTCGTGGCTTCTCTTGCTTTGCCCATCCCATGGACCATTTGCTTTAGGCCAATTGCCAGTACTTCCCAGCCAAAGGCTGAGATTCTTGGCAGGGTTTTCTGTGTGACCCTGTGTACCTTCATGTGTAAATAGGCTGTTCTCTCACTTTAATTCATGATGTTTGCATGCAGTAGAGGTCCTGGCCCAGAAGTGTTAACTTCATTGGATACCAACCACAGGATTTTTTTTTTCCCTTCCAAATCACCACCCCCTCCCCCCAAAGAATAGAAAAAGGGAAAGAAATCGCCAAGGTTACAGACAGACCTTTATTCTAATATGGGGCCTGAGCACTCGAATTAAGTCATGTTTTCTCTGGCGAGAACTACCCTGCTCTTTTTTTTTTTTTTTCCCCTGCTGGTTTAGTCTATAAATGAAATGAAGTTACTGCCCCTATTAAAATGGAACATTGTGCCCTTACTTTACTCTTAACGGGTGGGAAAACCCCATTAAGTGTTTGTGAAATATGTCTTAAATACAGGAATTTTAATCTAGTGGTCTAATAAATCCTTCTCCTGTACTCGAATGAAAGTCTTAGGTTTTCCGCATCTGTTCAGTTATTTGTCCCCCAAAACTTTCTTACACGAACCCAACCCTGAGAACCATGGGTTGAGAACGTTTCTTCCGTCGGGGTCTATTTTTAAAAGCACATCTTTCAAAGAATCAGGAAGTTGGACAGGTGGATTCCATGGTCAGATCCTATTTTAGAAACATGCCTGGAATTCTTGCTCTTCCAGAGAAAAAGCCATGAAATCTCTATGACTGTCCCAGGATGTGACAACTCATAATATTAGAAGACCTAAGACCTCGTAATATTCTAAGTACATTCTTTCGCTACAGTGTTTGACGAGCATCTGAAAAGGACACTCTTCTTTTTTGGAGCACATTTCATGTGAATTGGAAAGTTTCTCCTTTGGCACAAACCACAAAGAACATCAGACTGGACCTAAATATATCAATTCAGCTTTCCTACATTTTTCTGTTTACTATTACTTTTTTTTGGGGGGGGGGGAGAGGGGAAGGGAGTCCAGAGTATTTATTAAGAAACCTTGAGTATATTTGCTCGAGGTAAATTTTGTCTTCATATCGGGAGCAACAGGGGAAGATGTCCATTGATATTTGTGGACCAGACAATTATTTTTTGAGCTTTGACTCCTTAATGTTTATCTTCTCAAACTGAAGGCATTTCCTAAGACAACCAAAATATAACCACCGATATCAAGAACCTAACATCAATACCATATAGTTCTCAGATCCTATTCAGGTGTCACCCAATGATGTGTTTGTAGCCAAAGGATCCAGTTCAGAGTCACTTGTTATATTTAGTTTTCATGTGTCTTTCCTTTCCTTTAAGTCTGGAGCGATTCCTCAGTCTTTCCTTGTGTTTCATGTGGGACCAATCTATTTCGGCAGAATGGGGGTGAAACATACTTCGAAATAAACAGTTTCAGCGGGGGATCCCACCTACACTTGTGACTTTCGACACTGGGTGGAAGTAGGAAGGATGTGTGTTCTGGAAGCCATCTGGGATGGAGATCACTCAGAAAGCTCACTTGAATCCATGGACACGAGATGACTCATTTCCTCTTGCCCAAGCGATGGGTCTCATTGTTCATGGATGCATTCACCCACCCACCCGTTCTTTCTTTTCTTTCTCCATTTATCCTTTCGAAAATAACGGAATGTCTCTTCTGCGTCAGGAGAAGGAAGCCATATGTGCCCTTTCTTACTGACTCTGGACCTCAGAATGCTTTCTCAACACAGTGTCCCGGGCGGCCCTAACCCACTTCTCCATGCTGGAACCCTAGAGGAACATAAAGGACAAAGCACAGCGTCGATGGCCAGGGATTCCCACACACCTTGTGAAACGGGGCCTTGCACGCAGCAAATACTGGTCGCATTGATTTAACTCGGCGTTCGAATGGTCTTTCCTTTCAAGGTAGGAGAGGTGTCAAAGAGGAAAAATAAAGCAGAAGACAAAACCACATCCTATAATCGTGAGTCAAGTATGTGCTTGTTTCTTTTGTTGCTTATTCTGGAAAATCTGAGTTACTAAGTGCTGGGATTGTCCCAGATACTATTCTGAAGATAAAAGAGGATGTGGGACTGAGTTTATGAATCGTGACTAAGAAAACCCTTCATGCTTTTTCCAGTTTGTGATTTCAGGGAGCGTTTTCTCAGATCAGGATGGTCCTGCCAGAAGTTCGTTTTCAGAGGCTGAACACTTCTCTTGTTGATTCTGTCATAATTCAGTGTATTTTTAGAAGTTCCTTTTTTTGGTGAGGGGCGAGGGGGTATGGGAAGCGGAAGAGGAGTGTGTAATCTTTACATTCTTGCTTAAAAAAAAAACAATTTCTTTATCGGTGGCTAGCTCTGCAAACTTTGCAGGCAGCTTTTAACTTGGGGAAAAAGTCAACTATCATGCAGAGTACGCTAGGAATCAAATGGACGAGTCACTTAGGTTCCCTAACTTTGGGTCCCACAACGAAGATGCAAGCATGAGTTTTGTTTCTTTTTTCAAAGATGAACGAATAGCTTAATAATATTGCTTATTGTATTTTGCTTCTAAATAGCCATTTAGATATTTCCAAAGGCCGTTCCCAAAGAGGAATTCTAAGAACACTTGGGATGAGGGCACCATGTTTGTTCTGAGAAAAATACTCTTCAAAGGAGTCGCTTGAAACGTCATCACGTGATGAACTCATTCTAGTACTATAACTAAAAACCTCCATTATCACTGTATTGTTTACTCATGGTTCCCCCTCAGCTAATGCCTGGAAAAGAAAAACCCCAAAGAGTAAAAGGAGAATAATTAATTGTAATAAAACGGGGAAAAGTGAAAGGAAGGAAAAACAGCAAAAATCGAGCCCTGGGGATGTCTCGGGAACCTGCCTCTGGCCTCTTTCTGCTGCCATTCGGCTGCTGCGAGGCTGGCCCTCTCGTGCTCAGAGCCCTCCGTGACAGAGGCCTGAGATATGGCAGATCAGGTTGGGGAAGGGTCAAAGTCATTAGTCACAGGAGATGAGAGGGGGAGGATGTGGGGACGTGGTTCCGATGGGAACAGTTCCAACCTTGGAGGCCAGAAGGCCAACTCTAAAGAATCTAGACCTTCCTCTCCTGCAGTCACTGCTCCTTCCACGTCCTTGTCACCCCTGCCCTCTCCACCACCCCCTCGACCTCCCCTGCCACTCTACATCTCTGGCCCTACTGATTACCTCTCCACCTGAGCTCGGTGCTTTCACTACCCCCTACTTCTTTCTGCCAAACGGAAGAGAGCGTCACGCCAGCCTCTGCGCAGGTATGAAGCTCCCAGACTGGCCTTGCTTTCCGACTGTGACCGGGTGGAGTAGGAGGTGGAGGCATTCGTCGAACCAAGGCAGGACTTACTGAAAGTCTTTTTCTTACCCATGCGGCTGCCCCGACCCCTCCCGTCACTCAGCCTACTTTGAAATTAATGAATGTGCAACATGGGGAATGCAGGCTTCTGTCATAAAGCCTCTCTCCCATTGTGCCCTGCCCCTGAACCTGTGCCTCGAGCATTTTAGTGAATGTGAGGCTGTCACAGGGCAGTTGGTTGACAGCCCTTGACTTGGGAGGCCTCCCTTTGTGACTGAAGACAGGTAGAGATGGCGACGGCAGCTGTGCCAATAACTCTGGCTTTCTCCATCCATCTCCCCGGGGAACACCCAACCTTGAGGGCCAGGGCAGAGCTAAGATGCCACCTCCTCTGGGAAGCCTTCTCAGCATGCTGGACACCTGTGGTTCTCAAACTTCCCTGTGTCTGGGGAGTTTTTAAAATTTCCTGATGTCTAGGCCACACCCCAGGCCAGCTAAGGTACAATCTCTATAGAGACTTTACCCAGGCATCCGTCATTTAAAAAACAAACAAACAAACAAACAAACAAAAACTCTCCAGGTGATTCCTAAGAGTGGCTAAGTCTGAAAACTGATGGTGTGGACCAGTGCTTCTCAAACTGTAACCTGCAAATGAATCCTCTGGGGATGTTGTTAAAGTGGAGATTCTGATTCAGTGGACCCAGACCGGGGTCCGAGCTTCTGCACTTCTCATTTATTCCCAGGGGATGAGGGTGCTGCTGCTGCTGCTGCTGCTGCTGCTGCTGCTGCTGCTGATCCGCAGCCTACACTATGAGAAACAAGGACCTGGAAGAATGGGTCTCCAACCTTGTTGTATCAGAATGTCCCAGGAGACATGTTAAAATACCAATTCCTGGGCTCAACCTTCAGGATTTCTGCTTCGGTGGGTCTGGATTGGGGGCCTGAGAATTTGCATTTCTGACCACTTCCCAGGCTATCCCTTTGCTGCTGTTCCAGGGACCGAAAACCACTGGACCGCGGGAGCCCCTGTACCGACTTTACTGTAGGAGTTACTTATTCAATCAACTGTGATTTGCGGAGGGCGCTCAGCATCGTCCAGCACCTGTACTCGGTGCTATGAGGCTGTTTGCAGCAAGAGCTTTAAATACGGAGGATGTGTTGTGAATCCCAGCCTAGAGTTTATAGCTTTCCAGCGAAGGCAGATCATTTTATCTGAGCCTTGTTTTTCTGACCTGTGAGATGGAATTGTTCTAGTCCTCGCTTCGTTGGTTTGTTATAAGGATACAGTAGTGTAAGTAAAACCTAAAGAATGCCTAGCACAGAATAAGTGTTCATTACATTGTATCAATTATTATTACTATTGTGGTTAGTGCAAGATGCTTCTTTAAAACATCTGGCATATCGCGGTTGCCTGTTTATGTATCTATCATCCCAAACTTTGAGGTTAGTTGTCACATCTGTATGCGCACCACCCAGCAAATACCTAGTACATAGTAGGGGCTCAATAAATAGGTGTTGAGTGAATGATGGGAGAGCTAACTGGCCTGAGTCTTCGTGTCATGAATGGTAATAGGTGGATGCTCTCGGCTGTCAGCCCTCTCTGAGTCTTGCTATCAAGGTAGAAAGAACCATTGCTATGCTCTGAATGATTGTGTCCCCACTCCTCCGCCCACATTCATATGTCGAAATGGTAATGGTATTTGAAACGTGGCTCCCAGGGTTGAACGTCAGAGAGACAGACAGGAATAACTTTTATAAGTCTTGGCCTGAGAGAGATTTCATTATTTCTATTCATAAGCTATTAGACAGAATAGTCATAAGGTCCTACCTTACTTCAAGGGATAAACAGTGTCATACTTCCAAGTGCTCAGAGAGGAGAGGACAGGCAGGTATGTGTGAGCACTAGACACCTATCTACTTCCGTGTGCAATTCTCCTTATGCCCTTAATATTTGCTTTTTTTCCCCCAAAACAAAGTTGAAGGGCCAGTAGTCAAATCACACATTTAAAAAAAAAATCACAAAATAACTATAAGTTTATGTAGTGAAGGTAAGTTTTAGGACAACATGACAGCACATATCAGAGGATGTTAATTTAAAACGGCAGAATTTTTTTGGTCTGTTTTATTCGGTAATATCTGTCAAGTACTTATAAAGCACTCAGAAGTATTTCTGAATAAATGTGAAAGTGAGTTCACAAAGTATTTTTTGACTAGATGAATGAAGAAATGAATGAATGGCACATTCTTGAAAATCTCACCTTTGGGTTTAAAATAAGAAGAATGTTTACTGTCTTCTACTCAATAGCCACTTCCTAATTTTTTTCTAGCTAACTGGACCAGTCAGGATTCTACCAGAGAAGGAACAGAATCAATATATATTACACACACACACACACACACAGACACACACACTTGAATACGTATACCAGGTCCACAATCTCTAGGGTACATTATCAGGCTGGAAGTTCAAGGGCAAGAGCTGATGCTGCAGTCTTGAGACAGGACCCTCCTTCCTCAGGGAAATCTCACCTTTGTTCTTAAGGCCCTTTCAGCTGATTAGATGAGACTCACTCAAATTATCAAGGATAATCTTTCCTTAAGGAAGCTGATTGTAGATATTACTCACCACTGCAAAATGCCTCATCACAACATCTAGGCGAGAGTTTAAGTGAATAACTGGGTACTAGTTTAGCCACGTTGACATGCAAAACCGATCATCACACCAGTAGAATTCTGGTTTTGTTCACCTTTTCTCCCGTGGTTATATCCTTTAGGGAGTGGGTCGTGCAAATTGGTTGCAGCATGGGCATGTGGGGAGAAGTTTAGGGTGAGCAATCTAGGTCATTGTTCCTTGCTCATAAAAAGGGACTTAAGGAAGGAGACTTTCCCTTTTTCTCCACTCATCGAGGTCTTCATGAGTTGGGAGCTCTCCTGAGGGATGAGATAATCTGACTAGGACAACGTAACATGCTGAGAAATGATAGTAGAGAAAGGTGGATGGCAACTGGGAATTCGATGATGACATTGAACTACTGAATCTACCAGCCCTGAGGTTTCCTTTCCCAGACCCTCTTTGGTGAGATAATCAATATCCTTTGTGTGGTTCTTCTTTGTAGCAGAGGGAACTTCCATTGATCCAAGGACACGAACCATATGTGGCTGACTATCTAAGAGGAGTTCGTCACAGTCGGATGGATTCTGCCATCTACAATACTTACAGATCATATACACACACGCGCGCACAGAACCAGATGGGTTAATGGACTGTTGGAGCTGTCAAGGGTCAGATCACACCATCTTCCACCTTGGTTTCACAAGGGAGGATGTATTATTAACAAGGAACTGTCTCTGTCATCGAGCCCAGGTTCATATCAGTGTTCTGAGTCATAGCTCATGGAAGCAGCAGCATCTGATGAAGCCATCTTGCCCAATCTGTGCAGCCCAGCAACACAAATCAATGAAGAAGTGGTGTTCCGGGCCCAGACTCTGTCATTAACTGGCCCAGTCACCTTGTGAACCATCTTCACTCTGTTAGACCTCAGCTTACGCTTTCACTCAATGAGCGATTTGGCCTGTGTCGGTGATCTCCAAACTCTTGTTAAGTTGAACGTTATTTTTCAAGTAAAATCTTGCCTCTGACCCCTATTTAACGGAGTAAAAAAAAAAAAAAATCAGAGCTGCTCCAGGAGCTCTGTAAGTGGAAGGATCTGTGACACCACGTGGAGCCTTCATTCTCCAGGGGGTCTGCTCCGAAAACCTACAATTCCACCCACTAATATTATTTTAAATTCGTAGCGATTTCGTTATTTTATTCAAAAAATGCCTAGTGAACAACACATACTATGTACTGAGCATTGTTGCGGGAGCTATTAATAGAGCAATAAACACACATAAACACATTCTAGTGGAAGATGGGGTATAAACAAATGGATAATAGATCGGATGATGGTGAATGCTAAGAAGAAAAATGAAAACGAGGGAGTCGAACGGGCTGAAACGGACATGGAGGTTGCTACTTATACAGAATGGTAAGGGAGGGCTTCATCTCATTGATCAGAGAAACGTACCAAAGAAAGCCAGGGGGCCACCCATGGAGGCGTCTGTATAGTGCTATCAACTGCCCTTGAAGGACAGAGAGGGTGTCTCGTCTTACTAATCTGGAACTCAGATGCATCTGGATGTGACGATAAGGCGACAGGGCCGGAAGCCCATGTGAGCGATTTTGCGTGTCTTGATTTGCATAGGAGGAAGGGAGGTTCGAGGGGGCGGTGGGGCATCTCAGGGAAAAGAGAGAATGACAGAGACATAGTCAGGAAGCCTGTTTCTTAGGGTAGCTCCTCGGAATCTATTTCTGTATCCTTGGGACAAGGGGATGGAGACAAAAATCACGGGAACTGATATCATGAAGGGTTTGTGATCCGCTAGGCACAACTGGTTCTGATTCGGTCCGTGGTGACAAGACGTGGCACTAGGTAGAGGTGAAGGGTATTCTCCGTGTTCTTCCTAGAACTCGGCGTGGATATGGTTTAGGGGAGGTAGTAAGGAACAAAGGGCCCATACTGACACTTTCGATGTATCCGCTTTGGAAACTCCTGGAAATTAGCTCTTGCTATTAGCATCAGTGTTGTCTTATTAGGGAGGCATCAGTGGTGTAGCAGTCAGTTTAGGCTAAGTTATGCTGCAGTGAGAAATGCCCCCAATCCCTGGGCCTTACATGACAGCAAAGATTGACTTCTTGCTCAGGTTATATGTTTATAGTGTATTGGCTGTGAGCGTCCTTTATTTGGGGACCAAGGCTTATGAAATAAACTCTATCTTGACGGCCTTATGGTCGAGGGGGAATAATATGGTAAAACCACTCAATGGCTCTTAAAGCATCTTAGAGCTGGTACTCGAAAGTAGCATGTGCCACTTCTGTGTATAAGCCATTGGGTGAAGCAGGTCATGTGGCCGAGTCCGATGTTTCTGGAACAGGAATGTGTAATTCCCCTATATAGTGGGATCTGAAATGAAGGACAGCAAAGAGTAAGAATAATAATTCAATGCCAGTATCAACAAGGGTACTTGGATCTGGAAAAACATGTGTCTGAAAATCTATGCAAGATATTCCCAGAGATGCCCAGAAATAATAAGACCAGTTTGCTGAAGACCTAATGAATATTACGTGAATGGCAGCACAAGCTACTGAAATTAGACTTATTTCTCTGAACGTGACCTAAACTCTATCCCTCATTGCAGGGTCCTGGGGAACGCAGGCCACACATTATATTCTGGAGTGATTTTTTTTTTTTAGGGAATGCTGCTCTCGGAGGTAGCGAAAACAGAAAAACTTTGCCACTAAGGACCGGTAACCTTTCATCTCAGCTCTGAAATCCTGGAGTTACAATGTCTTGGTAAACAGGCACTTATGTAACCGTAATATCTGGTAACCAGAATGTTATCATTAGACGAAACACTTTTATGAGTCAACTATACCGAGAAGCTATTCTGGTCACCATGACTGTGACAAAATGCCCCAAATCCGAGTGGTGTAAAACAGCCATTTTATCATTTTGGAAGTGAAGCTGGATTTGGACCCAGGTCTGGGTAAATTCAGAATCTTCGCCTTTCCTGGGATTCATTTCTGCAGACACCTAAATTCACTCATGAATCGTTGAGAAAAGCTTACAGAGTCAAAAAGATGAGGTCCTTTTCTAACAGCTTTGAAGTCACAAGGATGAAAAGGATGAACACTTCTTTGCCTAGTGTCTTGACAAATTGTAGGACACGGTAGAAGGGGGTTTCCTGTGTTACTAGAGACACTGTCAAGATGGACGCTATTTGTAGAAAAGTCGCAAAGGCTGAATTCTTCTCTGCCTTATCTAAACGTGTTTATCACTCCAGCAAGTTGTTCTTCTAACTACTGCCATGAAGCAGAGCCATTTATGGCTCACAGGTACCCATGTGCTCGTTACAGTTCCGGCCCTAGAGTTAAATGGGGCCATGTCTCCAGTTCTGACCAATGGGATGTGTGCAGAGGGGCCATGTGTCACTTCCATGCCAAAACATAGAAGAGGTATGAGTTGTCCATGAGGTCTCTCCCCCTGCTTGAATGACCATAAGAAGCTGCAGATAATGCTACTCGCAGTTGTCAGTGCTGTCATCAGCCTGATCCTGGAGTGACTACGTAGAGCAGAGCCCCTTGACAGCTCGCACTGGACATATACAACAGGAGCGAGCAATCAGCCTTCATTATATTGAGTCACCAAGATCCCAGGGAACTCGAATGCAGCCTAGCCTAGTCTCATCTGACTAATGCATCTGCCACCGCACCATGCTAAGCTCGTTCTCTCCGGAGGATCTTTGTTAGAGCTCGTGTCCCCCCTCAGTTACTTCCCTCCTCTAGCAATTCAAATCCTGCCCGTCTCCCACATCCGCCCAACCCATAGCACCTTCACTGGCAGCTCTAGCCAACAATGTTGTCTTTCTGTCATTCATACCACAAATAACTTTCGAGTATTTGTTATGAGCCAAGTGGATTCAACAACAGTGACTGCACATGAATACTAAGATGGACAAAGTGCGTGTTTCCTGGCCCCGATTCCTCTCTAGGACCCTCCGGTCTCTTTTTTTTCTCAACGGTGCTTCTATGATCTCATCTTGCTACAGTTTTCCACATTATTTGGCAGACCACACAGGATGCTCTTGTGCTGAAATAACCTTCTTTCCCCTCCTAGCCTCCTCTCTTCCCTTTCTGTCCATGAATGTGTTGCCTTGGGCTGTCAAATAAACACACTGCTAGGAAGATCGCCCCAACCTGTAGAAACTCCCTCCCTACCCAGAAGCTGGTTCATTCATCTCTGGACATAATCGTCATGGAATGTGAGTACACACTGTGCTCTGTGCTCTGACTCCCACGAAGCTCAGCCAGCTGCTTGGTTTTCAGAAGTGAGTCTGACCCCGTGGGGCAGAAGAGAGCTTATTTCGGTGTTGTCACCCCCACGTGGAAGCTGTGCACATGGCAGTGCACACAGGATCAGGTGTTAAGTTGGCTGCATGAAATTCGGCTCCACCGGGGAAGGCACCGAAGGTGGAGAAAGCATAGCCTTCACTTGCTTTGATGTCTTGCTCAAGATGTAAGGGGACCTGTCACATCCGAGCTAAGAGGCGAGCTATGGTACCCAGAACCTGGACTGGGAAAGTGATGTGCACACAGCAAGGAGGGACCAGGGCTGGAACCAAGCCGAGATTCGTGGCTTCTAAGGCAGTGTTTTTCTTTTGATATCACATTCTGGTTCTGCTTTCCAGGACAAATAGTCATTTCCGATTCCTTCGTGAGGCAAAATTAAATAATAGTGATAATTAATAACCATAACATTTATCATCATATCAGCACCCACTCTGCATCAGGGTATAGGGAGGGCAGCCATGCATATACTAAAGGTTCATGTATCCTCCCATGAGTTAAAAGGTTGTTATTATCCCCATAATACAGATAAGGACGCTGAGGCTCAGAGACATAAAGTAGCTGGCCCAGGATAACTTAGCCACAAAGGGGCAGACCCATGACTTAAACCCAGGTCTGGGAGACTCTCAAGCTGGCCTCTCCTACTACTAATCCAGTGACACGGCGGAAACCTGACTCATGCGTGTTTATAACCCATTTGAAGCTTTGAGCTCCTTGCCCGAGTTCAGGGTGACTCATGCCTAGGACTCAGCCTCCTTATCTCTGGGGAATAACAGGACCAGTTGTAACTGCCAAACGGGAACAAGGAGCTCCTGGTTCCTGGGGCAGGAACCAAGTAGGCATTCAGGAAATGTGCGTGGCGTGAACGAGTTCAGGTGAGCCCAGGTGGGAAAGTTCTTCCCAGGCCTTTCTGCTTAACCGCACACTCTCTCTCTCGATTTTTCTCAGTCCAAATTGCTTTTTGAATAGGAGGGACTAGAGAATGACATTCCTCATGGTAAAAGAGAAAAAAAAAAAGAAGTCTGATCAGGAACCAATTTAATGAAAAGCAGAAGTCACCCATCCAATGGCATCTTACATGTGGCGAGTTCTGGGTCAAATGCGAGGGACAGCTTAGTGCAATGACCCCGGCTCATCTCTCCGGACCCCTCTACGGCTTCCACTATCACGCCTGTCATCTCCAGCCACGCTAGTTGCCGCGATTTTTCCTAAACGTGGCCAATGCCGTTCCTGCCTCAGGGCCTTTGCACGTGTCTGGTAGGATTTGCCGTGAGATCCTCATATGAGAACAACTTCCACTGCTCTTCGTCCCCCCGTTACTCTACATAGTACGTCCCTATCGTCTTTATCCTACAGTCCTGACCGCTCTCTGAAATCATCTGGTTCTCTCTTCCCTTCTTTATGGTCCCCCTTCCTTAACTAAAAGATAAGCTTTATGCAAGAAGGGACTGTCTTTGTCTTATTCCCTGCTGTGTCCCCCAAATCAGCAAGGGTGCACCTGGAATATAGCAGTAGGGCCTCAATAAGTCATAATTGGACGAGTGAGTGAGATACAGTATCGCGAAGGGATTAAGAGAGTGGGTGGGACTCAAATCCTGGCCCCTACAGTCACTAGCTGTTAAGATTTTTAGCAAGTTAACCTCTCTGAGCCTCATTTTCCATCACTTTAAAATTGGCATAAGAATATTTATAACCACTAAAAGGGCTGGGCGAGGTGATGTAGGCAAACGCTTACTTGGCATGCAGTGGGCGCTAGATAATGGGAAAACCATTTACTACACTTACCGTGTCCATCATTATCATCATCATCACTCTTGCTGAGAGTGGACAGAGAGGACCAGAGAAGATAAAGTTAGATGCAGGAGCTTACTTACGATGCCGTTGTAATTATGCACTCACGACCTCCCATTACTGAGCCCTTTCCCCCCGCCAGGCACTACGCTAAGTGCTTGATGTGCAATATCTCAGGTATCATCACTCCGAGACTTATGTGTGCATCAGACAAAAGTGAAAGCAAGCAGAATTAAAAATATTCTCCCTCCACCCCCACTCCAACCAAAAACCTGTGTCTATCACTACCTCGAGGCGAATATTCTGATATCTCTAACTTTGGAGGCGTTTGCCTAAACCAGAGGAGATTCTGTATTATGGAAACTTGGGGGGGATGGACCACTGTGAGATTCATGGCTTGTGTGCCCAAAGAACAGTGCCAGGCACCATCCTTTAAGACGTTTCTAGTTTCATCACTTTTAACACTAAGGTTGATGGAGGAAAGACTTGTAAATGTCTTTGGTGCTGTGAGGCCAGGAGCAGCTATGCCCAGTAACACCAGTGTGTGACTGGGGTCAAGCCCGTACTCTCCTCTTATTTGGATGAGAG
>NW_006433949.1:2329737-2332101 GCF_000325575.1 Pteropus alecto | reverse complement strand
TCGGTTCCGTGACATCATGTAAAACTCCTTCTCAGACCTAGTCACGATTTTATATGTTCCGTCCAAGGACTTCTGAGAAGTAGACAAATGCCTTCATCAGCCATAATCTGAAAGAAAAATGAGTCACTCCCAAGTGGGTCCCACTGAGTTTGGGCCTGTGGGGAAACCTCACTTAGGAGTCCAGAGCTCCCTCATCTTCCTCATCTTCTGGTTGCTGACAATTCAGAACTGTCCTCTGGATCCCTTGAAAGTCATCCCCATACAGTTCTCCCATGTAATTAGTCACATCTGCCTTCTGAAGCTTTTATGGGATGAGAGATTCAATACATTTTGGAAACACTTGAGTGTTTAACCCCTAATAATATTCTTTTGAAGGCAGCTCGCAAGGTCTGGCTGGCTGAAGGGATGGAAGTAAAAATTTCCCCTACAAACTTGTGTAGGGTGGTGGTGATGTGTTTAACTGCCCTACATGGATCTAGTGCTTGCATAATACGAAGAACTTTAAGGTCATCTGCTGGAGAAATGACAGAGAGGTTTCTGCTCAAAGTTTATCTTTGATTGATTGGTCGTGGCTCCCTGAAACTGAGGGTAGAGATGGATCCTGAGAGCACATTTGAGATCAACAGGAAAAAAGAAAAAGATCGATTGGTGATGTCTGCTTTGGGTGGACCAGTAAAGAGCTATGATGTGTGAGCTAAATATATACTCTTCTATCTACAGTCCAATTACCTCCTTTTGCAGATGGGTAAACTGAGTTCCAAATAAAAGTTACTTGCCCCAAATTAAATAACATGCTACGAGTCAAACCCAGTCTACTGCTTTGTCCGCCACGTCATAAGATTCAGCTCCCATCACCCACGAGAGAAAAGCAGGCCGATTAAGGAAAAAGAGTATGTACATGCTTGCGATATGAGTTCAGTTACACGGTTGCAAATACGCTTACACAGTACGGTGCATCGGAAAGCCACCCCCATTTTTAATTCTTTGCCAATGGCCTCGATGCCTGAATTATTTTAGTGGACCGCTGCGTACCCATCTTTGACAGGCCACGAGAACTTTCTGAATTTATACAGTTAGATTAAGATGATTGAGAAAAAGAGTGATGGGGCTTTCACAGGGGACATCCAAGAGACAGGGACTGTTGACCTGTTATTCGTTGAGTGATGGGCCCTGAACTTTCCCCCGTGATACGTCACACTGCCCTGATCGGTCTCCCCACAGGGTGCCCTCTCCCAGACCTGCTGGCACGGCTGGCAAGTAAATACGAGCCATCGCTGGCATATGCTGCAAGGAGCGGGAAGAGAGAATTATATTTATTTTCAATGCACCCTGGAGATCTTGACATTAATGCATTTCTGTCTCTCTTGTCAAGTCCATGAGTGGATGCTTAACACGATCTCCGGTTGTTGCTAGGGAAGAGGCCAGCGTAGGGGGCGTCTGGGACCCAACCCAGACACACGGTGGGGAAGCAAACATCTTGACAGACCAGGACAGGAAATTCTCCCTTCTGTAAGGACAGATCTGTTCTCCTCCTTTAATCCCCAGCACAGCTGCACTGCTCAGGGCATAGAGACGTATTAAATGAAAATGGATTCTGATTAGGGAATCATCGTGGCAAATCTAATTTCAAATTACTCCTTTTCCACAGTTTCATCCTGCTGGGAGTTTGAATCAAAACATAGAAAGGGAACCTAACCTGAGGCAGAAATCAGATGCCTATCATTAGAGATGCTAGAACCGTGAATGCCTACACCACCACTGCCCGGAGTGGCCGCCATTTGTCGAGTGTCTCCTGTGTGCCAGGCACCCTGTACATTTTAGCGTTAGTCTTCTAGGCCACCTGGTAAGGTTGGCCTTCTGTTTCACAGTTGGGGAAAATGAGGCTCAGAGAAGCGAATGAATGTTCTCAAAGAGATGCTAGGTATTAGTCAGATTTCTTTTTATTCATTCGTTCGCTTATTAGATAGTACTGTGCCTGGTGGCTAAAACCTCCATGTAAATGGCATATTAAGGACATTTTAAAAAGTGAGTTAAAGAAGGGGCCAGCAATGCAAAAAAATTGGGAAAATTTTGCTCCGGGCAAGGGAATAGAGCATGTGTCTTTGCAGTTGCGAGTCCTGGAACCCAGAAGCTACTTTAAGGAAAAACTAAAGGTCTGCATTGTCCCCTAAAGGTGACAGTGCAGGTGGGTTTGGATAGGGATGAGGAGCCTGCTGACTTTTGTTCTCTACTCCACCCTTTGGTGTCATGGCTGTCTTTTCCCCATGTGTGTGGTGACCAAAAAGGACCACCACGAAACTCTTACATACAGATTAAGACACTGAAATAGAGTCAGTCCGTCTCTCTCTCTCTCTCTCTCTCTCT
>NW_006433949.1:2297886-2329713 GCF_000325575.1 Pteropus alecto | reverse complement strand
TCTCTCTCTCTCTCTCTCTCTCTCTCTCTCTCTCTCTCTCTCTCTTTTTCTTAGCCCCAAGTTCAAATACCTGGGCGAGGAATTCTGTTGGCCTAGTCTGAGTCAAATGTTTAACTCTGGTCCAACATCGGGGGCTAAGGGAGGATGGTTTCATATTATACGACATGGCTTCTGGAGCCGATCACTGTGGGTGAAGGATGCAGATAAGGTTGCCATTAGAAAGGGGGCAGATAGCTTGAAAGATGCTGCCCCACCTAGTACAGAGCAGGAAATAAGATCGGTGTGTGCCTAACTTAAAACCATCAGTGGACAACCAATTTCTTCACCTTGTATCATTTCAAAGTAGCACAAGGCTGGCCAAGGAGGCCCCTGGCCGTGGTCATCTGTGCCTTCCATGTGGTCAACTCTACATTTCCAGGAAGCAGGCTCGGTAGGGGGCGGATGCTCCACAGCCAGGTGGCTGCCACATTTTGGTTGTCTTCATATAGTAGAGCAATTAAGAGTGGAGCCAGAAAACCTGGATTTGAGCCCCGGCTCCACCATCGTGTGGCCTGGAGAACGCTAACCACCCCAGTTAAATGTGTGGCTTTTCTCCTCTGTAACATACGGATGATATTCATTTCTAGCTCATGGGGTTATTGTGAAGGTCAAATGAATTAATACATATTAAGAACTTATTCCACAGTTTCATCCTGCTGGACAGTGTTCAATAAATGCAAGTTATTTGAGTCATCCAGACTGACACGGAAGACGGTGACTTGAGAACACCCCACACGAGGGATTGTATGAGATGTCAGGACCTGGGACATTCTGGAAGCTCAGCGATCATCCTGAAGTGGTAGACTCAGGCAGGCATGGTGGACACAGTGTCTTTGGAGTTATGTTCCAAATACCATATGGGATCATGGACCCAGATGCTGACTTAATCTGCTGGCCCAGCTTGGCTTCATTAGTCCCCCAAGATCTCCCAGAAAGATCAAAGAAAGCCTTTCCTTGTCCATCCAGAGATTGCTCAAGAGGCCAGTGACTATTTTACCAGGGAACAGAATTCCCATGTGCTGGTTAGCTCTGGAGAGGGAGGAGAGGGGACTGCGTTTTTTCCCTCTGACATGGATTAAGGACTGCCTCTTCCTTAACGTGCCAAGGCTGGGAAGAGGTACCAAGGCGGCAGGTATGAAGGCCCAGCTGCGGAATTCAAAGAACTCGACGTCCATTGAGGAAAGACGTGACTGACAATCCACAGACCATCATATGGGACAATTCATTTGCTTATTGTTCCGGTAAGAGTTTAATGGGATTATATAAATAACAATAAAAACAAGAACAATTGAGAGTCAATGAAACGTACAAAAGTAAAATATACAAAGGCACGAAGAGGATAAAAACAAGGAGAAAATGAGAGAATAGGGGATAAAATGTAGCCGGGGGGTTAAATTAGTGGCTGGAATCGAGACACTGGCTTTGGAGCCTGGATCTTCTCTCGAGCATCGCAAGCTTGAGAAACATAGTCTGCTTTTCTGTGTCCGTTTCCTCGTCTGCAGAATAGGGTGAAGATTGCACAGGGGTTTTGTGATAGATGCATGTGAGTAACACTACAAAGCACCTCATACCTTGTAGGTGCTTATTAGAGATGGGGCTGAGCCAGTGGCGTTCAGCCTGAGATCACAATGCATTGCCCTTCGCCTCCCCGTGAAAGGTTCCTGCCAGAGGAAGCTGTTGATGCAGCAAGCAGGAAACAGGCCACCGCTTTATTAACATCCAATAGTAATTAATAACCCAGCCAGCACCAGTGCCACCAAACACTAACCTCTCTGGTAAAGCTCCACTTGGACTTGGGACTTTAAATGAGCTTCCTGCTCCTACACTCTAATGACAAGTTCCCAGCCAGACTTGCTTCCTCATTTTGGATAAGGAAGAATCAGAACAGAAAAAGGAAAGAAGGAGGAGGAAGAGGGAGGGAGAAGAGAAGAAGGAAAGAGAGGAAGGAAGAGGGGGGGCCAGCAATGCAAGGAGGAGGAGGAGGAAGGAGGAGGAGGAGGAAGAGGAAAAGGAAGAAGAAGGAAAAAAGAGGAAGAGGAAGAGGAAGAAGGAAGAAGGGGAGGGAGAGGGGAAGGGGGAGGGGGAGAGGGAGAAGGAGAAATGCAGCGAAGGCCACGCCATAGAGAACGACCCTGTCTTAGTCTGATCGTAGGGAGACAGGAAGGGCACGAGGGCGCTCCTGTGGGTAGAGTCACGCCGTACACACTAGCAACATGTCACCCAATGAAAAGGTCCAGGGATATGATTCTTTAGATTAGCAACTCATGCACGTAGCTAAGGTGAGTGCAGCGGAGGAGCTAATGGGGGTAAGAGTCGTGGAGAGGTGAGAGCATCTGCACTAAGAATAGTCAGAGAGATATACCTGGAGAGAGAGGGTGGCATCTCCTGTTAAGACCAGCTCGGCCTTTCCTCCAGTATCCATTCTCATTTCCATTTAGTCTAATCCTGACCTCTCGACAGCCCGCTCCTCCCTAAGCATACATATACACCATTTTAGTCACACACGTAGCCACCAAGAATAAAGTCTTTGCTCAATCTCGCCACTAATTTGGGCCAGTAGTTATAAGAACTTTACTAAAAAGTCAGCTAGCCCACACCCTTGTCTGTATGCTTTCCTTTTTTGTCCCCTTTTCCTTCCTGTTGGCTGAAACATGAATAAAATAGCTGCCATCTTGGTAGTGGCCTTGGAGTATGCAAACGTGGGCCACATTCTAGGAAAGGCAGAGCCAACATCTGCAAGGAGAATAGGCTTCTGGGGACATTGTCATGCAGATGCTTCGGATTAGCTCTGTGCTTCTTACCCGGGGGTGTATATGTGAAAGAAAAATACGTTTCTACTTTCCGTAAGCCGCTGTTGATTTGACGGCTTTAACTGAACTGAACTCTAAGTGATACACAGGGCTAGGAGCCATTGTTTTTTTTTTTTTTAAATATTAGAATTTAGAATCATAATGCAAAGTCATGGGTCTTGGGAAGATATATAGATGAGTAAGATGTTCATAAAAGCTTTCTGCTTGTTATGATCACAAACTAAAAAGAGTCGGGGACCGTACAGAAATCCAGAGATGAGAGAAATGCAGACGCTTTCTTTTTAAAGTCTTGGGGATGAGGCAGACCCTCTGCTCGGTGCCTCTAAGTAGAGAAAAAACAGGACATGGAGGGGTGACAAGAGCCATCTCATCTTTCGTCATTATCCTGCCTCCTCCCGCCAGCCCACTGGAATGCCAGCTCCGAGGCTTGTCTGTTTTATTCGCCGCTGTATTCCCACTGCTCAGCAGTGGGTGCTCAGTAGGCGAGAAGAATCATCTGTCCTGTGGCTCACGGAAACACCTTATTTTCATCCTGGAAATGCGCGGAAGCTCCCATTTCTCAGCCAGTTGTTGGCACAAGGCCCCTAAAGAAAACAAGGAAACTCTTGAAGCAGGCAGAGCAAATGTTCCTACTTCCTAAACATATCACGGCAGTAGCCAGTCCCATGGGATTCCCCTGCCATTTGAGGCCCACTTGAGAAGACAGAGAACAAGTAAGTACGCAGTGCTAATGGACCCTCCGTCCGGTGAGAGTTGCCGTCCGGCACCGTGAGAACAGCATCGTGTTGTGTCCCCGTGGCCTGGGAGGACAGCGCCTGGCATGGGAAGTGTGGCCCGCGGGTCTGGATCGCTGGGTTGGCTGCAGATTTTATCCTGTCCTTGACGCCTTCTGTTGTCACGGCCATCCGCTACCCTCGATCCCTGCTCACGGAGAACCGCGTTGATACCCGGGACGAAGCTTGCTTTCCCTTCTGCTTGCTAGCAGCTCAGTGACAAGCGGTGCTCTTTGCAAAAAGCATGTGCAAGTGAGACTTCTCCCTGCTCGTGGGAAAACAGACACCCGACTTGGGGGCAGCACCTGCGATGGGTCCCAGGCGCTGTGTTACACCCTGAGCGTGTGCTGTCACATCTCTGCCCGGCCGCACGCCTGTGAATCAGGAAGAATTAGCCCCGTTTCAACCTCGAAGACATTAGGAAAACTTCCCAAGATAATACTTACTGCTAGCTAACACACACTGAGAACTTACTGTACGAGAGGCTGGCCCTTCTCAGAATGCTTTCCTGGGCTGGCTCATGTAATTCTCACAATGACTCGAAGTCAGAGGGTGTGTCGCTGGGCCCATTTTACAGATTGAGCCACTGAGGTACACTTATCCAGAAAGTGGCAGAGCCAGGGTTCAAAGTCGCTCAGTCAGCACCAGCGTCCAGGTACGTAATCCAATCCTGAGCCTGGGGTGTGAGTCCAGCCCCGTCTGGCCCTGCTCATGCTCTGGTGATTGGAATACAGTTGAACAGGTTTTACAAACTCAAAACTTTCCAGCCATCCGGCATGCAAATGAGCAGGGCAGGCTAAAAGTAAGAAAAGTTTCTATTTTTCCTGAGACAGGGGATCTGGTCAGTGTTTCTTTATCTGTTCTTTATTAGTTAGCAATGACAAGAAGACTTTTATTGTTTGTTTTACAAAGACCTGGGTCCCCGAAATATCTTATTCTCTTCTTCATTCAGCTCTGGGTAAGCCAGAAAAACAAACAAACAAACAAAAACCCGTCTACGATACAGAGGTGGAATCTGAATTCAGCGAGCAGCTTCCTTGGAGAGCGTTGCCTTTGGGGTGGGTTTCCATCACCACACTCAGCATTGCGCATGACCTCGGAATCTGAATTCAGCGAGCAGCTTCCTTGGAGAGGGTTGCCTTTGGGGTAGGTTTCCATCACCACACTCAACATTGCACATGACCCGTGATACCCAGGGCTATGAGCAAGTGTGTTAGATACTCTTGACTTCTCAAGTTTTCCCCTCTTCCATTAAAGAAAAAAAGGGAGGGGGGCTAAGAGGATGATAAATAACGGATAGATACAGAGCTTTTCCAAACGTGAGCCCCTCCTTCCAGCAAATGACCTCCGAAGGCGGCTGGCGGCTGGTGGATCTGGCTGTGGTCCCCGATCCTGGCTGTTGTCTTGCAACCAGAATTAAGGCAGCAGATTCAACAGGCCTGAGATTCATGGATTCCATTGTCCTTTATGCTGTTTATTCCCCCCATATGTTTCCTCGGCCTCGCCTGACAAGGTTTGTGGGAGTTGAAGAAAACGCTCACTTGACTTCCCGGAAATATTCCCACAGGGACCCACCCACAGGGAGAGGCCAAATCTGCACAGCCTCTCAGAAGAGCACGCACGAGGGTAGATCACGTCGCGTGCATTTTCAGCAACTGTTTTCCAGGTAATAATAGTACGAATATCTATCTAAAAGGGCAGCTCCGCCCGTTGAAAATCCAGGTCCAAGTGCCTGAATTCTCAGTTAAGGTGTGTCTGGCGGTTGCGTGTAGCCATCTATCTCTCCGGATCACCCTTATTCAGCCACCTTGGCAGCTGAATCATGACATTCACAAATCACCCGTCTAAGAATGACAGCGCAGTCAGTGTTCACTGGCATTTTAGGAAGTTTCCGAGTGTCCCGGGAGGGTTATTCAAGGTCGTCTTTGACAGCGACTCCAAGAGGGCACGCCGTTGCAAGCAAATGGTAGCGTCTCCTCATTCACTGAGCATTTACTATGTGCCAGGACCTGCACGTGGGACTTGAGTGCATTTCTTTATTTAATCCTCTAACAAATCTGTGGCGAGAGATGAGCTCATTTCACAAATAAAGAAGCTGTGGCTCAAAAAAAAAAAAGGCTGCATCGTGGGTGAGAGAGAGAGAACTTGGGACCAGGCTCATTTAATTCCATTTGATCCCTTCTTCATAGAAATAGGGGCGAATTATTATTCTGATTTTCTGAAAATGAAACTGAGACCGAGAAGGATTTGGAGGTCTATACATTAGTTTCCTGTGGCTGCTGTAACAATTTACCACCCGCTTGGTGGCTGAAAGCAACAGAAATTTGTCTTCTCATGGTTTGGGAGGCCAGAAGTCTGAAACCAGTATCACTGGGCCAAAATCGAGGTGTCAGCAGGGACACACATCTTCTGAAGGTTCTCGGGGAGGATCCGTCCCTTGCCTCTTCCACCTTCCAAGGGCTCCATGTGTTCCCTGGCTTATGGCAGCATCACTCAAATCTCGGCCTCTACCTCACATGGCTTTCCCCTCGATGTACCTCAAAGCCCGCTCGCCTTCCATGTACGAGCGCTCTTGACATTGACTTTAAGGTCCTCCTGTATAATCCAGGATGATTTCATCTCCAGATCCCTAACTTAATTGCGTCTGCAAAGACCTTTTACCAAATGTCTCATTTACAGATTCTGGGTGGACCTATTTTTGGGGGGACCAACATTTGACCTTAGCTAGGAAGTGGTAGATGGGGGGACTTAATACAGATCTTGTCCTACATGGATTGCTCAGGACTGTGTCACTTCGAGTGACAGAAACCAGGCTTAACTTAAGCTTTGTGGGTGGTTGTGGGGTGGCAGAAGGGAGGAAGTGGATGATGCGTTGTCCCTGTCACTATAGAGGCTAAAGGTACATCTTCCTGGTTTCGGGCACACATTCTATGGTCAGGGTTCAACCCATCTCTCTGTCAGACTTTCTCCACCCAGTAGGTAAAATGATTTCTGACAGCCCGACACCCACATCCTTCTAGTTTAGTCAGTGGAAAGTGACTTCCCTTTTTATGAACACAGGAGAAGCAGCCCTTACAATACTCTTATTGGCCCCATCTTAATCACATGACCATCCTTGAACCAATCCCTATGGCCAGAGAGATCATTGACTCAATAGCAATAATAAACATATATTGCGTACATTTATGTGTCAAGAACTCTTCGAGGTGGCTAAAAATACACCAGTGAACAGAAGACAAATTCCTGCCCCCAAGGAGCTCAAGTTCTAGAGGAAAATATAGTCAATATCATATACATAAATAAACTTCAGATAGAGATAAACGCTATGAAATAAATTACTTAGGGCAATGTGCTAAAAAAAAAAATGGCCGGGGACGGTGAGGGCTCCTTCGGCCAGCATGGGTGATGAAGGCCTCTTCAAAGAGATGATGTGTGAGGTGTGACTCAAATGAGAGGGAAGCAGCCAGATGAAGTTTTGTGGAAGAGGAACAGCAGGTGCAAAGGCACTGGGGTAGGAATGAGCCGCGAGGGACAGAAAGATGGGAGTACAGCTAGACCGCAGCATGCGAGCAGGAGAGAGCAGGAGGGGCAGCACGTTAGCAGTGAAGCCAGAATCTCAACCCCAAAAGCGAGATCTCCAAGTCCCGTTCTTCTCTATCCACCCCCATTCAAGAGAGACGCATCTCGCCACCGAGAACAGATCTGTCCGGTCCCTCCTCTCACTGCATGGCTAGAAGATTATCTCCGAGTGATTGGAATATTTAGAATACCCCATCGTCGACCTGGTGAGTGTCCTCTTCTCCTCCAAGAATATTCGGAGTCAGGCGCGGAGTTAAATCAAGGGCTAACTGACTCCGTAAGGTCTTCATCCAAACTGAAACTTTGCCCAAACAAAAAAGCGTTGGCAAATTTGTTTGGGCGGGAGGAGGGGAGCCTGTGAATGATGCTTCTCTCTTTCTCTTCTTTTTCACTTGGACACGCCTCTGGGCTGATGGTTCTTGGCCAAGGTCAGAGGTACTAACATACCACAAGAAAAGGGATCTTTGAAGTGCTCATCTGTTCAGCCGAGGGGCAGGAGGTGCTGCCCAAAGGCTCACCCAGGAATGTAACCTTCTCGTTGCCTCCTGGAGCGGCTGGGAGGCCCCCAGAGACACGTGGAAGCCTTGGAGTTGAACTTCTGAACTTCCACTTGGGCGTCTGAGCCGAGGCTGTGGCCTCTGGGAGCCTTCATTTGCTCTCAACTGATCAATGAAAGCTGCTTGTTCATGATCTGAGCTGGGACCAGCCCCTTCGATTTTGCAAACCTCAGAGACCGTATGCTGAATTACCCTGGAATCTCTTGTTCTCTGGTACAGTGATTTAGACAAAGTTATTTGACCATGCAGATGACTGGTCTGGGGGTGTGGTGTTTTCACTGGTAGGTTCCATTAGACCCTTGCTACTCAAAGTGAGATCCATGGACCAGAAGCATCGACATCACCTGGGATCATGTTAGGAATGAAGAACCTCCGCACCGTCCCCCGCCCCAGATCTACTGAATCAGAATCTGTAGTCTAACGAGAATCCAGTTAATTTGCATGCACACTCAAGTCTGAGAAGAGCAGCCCTAGACAGACTTTGTCCAGTACGCAGAGTGCTCTCATTCTTCTTTATTGTGTCTGCAGCAGACGTCAGTGACCCAGCACAGAGCCTTCTTCTGAGCTCAGAATCTTCTTAAATCATGGTAGCAGGTAGCACCGGCCAATCAATGGGAGGATAACTGTACCTTCTGTACCACTGTCGGCACCCAAAGAGAGCTCTGCGACCCTTCTGTTTTCACCGCCATCTTCCCAGTGCTGAGCAAGATGATGGCCACGTCGCAGGTGCCTGATAAATGTTCATGGCACGAATGTATCTTCCCCTTTGGCTTTTTTTTTTCTTTCTTTCCTGTGGCATTCGCTCTACTCCAGCTCACATCCCCAGAAAACTGGAATTTCCATTAGGCATCCTGGCAGTCCAGCATCTCTTCGGGGTGTTGAGTTTTATCGTCGGCGGTTACCTATTAGAAAGTCGAAATGAGTTTGTAAAGATGTTAGGGTCAGCATGAAGACGCGGGAAGCCGTCTGGCTGGCACGTGGACCTCAAACCATGTCAGCTTTCTCCAGCTCATGGCCCCTTGTGACCTTGACCAAAAGATGGCAGCTGTGTGAACTGGGCTCCCTGCAGAGGTGGGAAGTGGGGTGTGGATGTAGGGAAGAAAGAACCGGGTAGGAGGAACGGTCAGAGCAACGGTGCCCTAACAACAGAGCAATCATGATAATAAATAGCATCCTTCGGACGGCCGTTTGATGTACTACTGTCCGAGACCAGGTGGAAACCTTTCCTCCCCATCTTCTCCCCACTAATCACCTTCCCCTCATTTTTCAATAAAGATTCTGAGTCCGGTCGGTCGCTTTATGGAGCATTTGTTTCCCATTAGAATACCTTTGGCGATTTCGGTGTGTTATGCTAGATAATTGCTTTAATAACAAACTGAGGAAAGACGTTTGAACATTTTAGGAAGTAATTTTTTTTTTCTCCAATGAAAATATAACAGACACTGACAGAGGAGCTGGGGCTAGTCAAAGACAGAAAAAAAAAATATGGTGGGGGAGGCGGGAAAGGTAGCAGAATGGATCAGCCGGTGGGTGTAAGTGGGTATCAGCAGCCAAGCTTCTTCTCCCTCTGCAAGGAGAATTGTCAGGGGCAATGAGACCCATGAACACAGAGAGGGAGCTTAAATGTTTGGCAAGCTTGGGGAGCGTGAGCAGGAAGCAGCATCCTTCCTGGGATTAGTAGGGAGACAGCTCTAGGGACATGGGTCAGTTTGGGTGTCCTGCTCAGAAGAGAATGTATTTTGGAGTCACGTCTCTGTAGAATTTTCCCATTGTGCCTAGGAGGACTCAAAATGTTCTCTGTGTGATTAATTCCGTAAAAAAAAAAAAAAATGCTAGCCAGCCTGACCAGGAAAAGAACAATTAGATTTGTTCAGAAGCAAGAATGTTATGTACCACACTTAATGGACTTTGGCTCATTTAATCGCACTCATAACACTTTGCCAGATTAAAAAAAAAAAAATCAATAACGAATAACACTTAAATTGTACTTACTATTCCATGCTTCACACTGTTCTCAACCTTTTACATACATTAATGTGCCTAAAGTTTGCAATAAGCCCGTAAGCATAGTTTTTATTTCTCTTTTGCGGATGAGGAAGCCGAAGCACAGAGAGGTCAAGGTTAAAGCTAAGAACGCACAACGAGTGAGTGGCGAGGACCAACATTTGGATGTTGGAATTCTGACTCTGGAGATACTGTGTCGCCGTCGTAACTGGAGAAACTGTAGTTATCGGGGTACCTCGTATGGACCCTCTGCTGTCGAAACAAAAACACTAAGCGGTGTTTATTGAATGCCCTATGTGTCGGGCGCTGTGTTGAAGCCATTGTGTGGATAATGAGTTGAAGGATGGTGGGAGCAGTGCCTGTCACTGTTGCCCCGTGAGCGCTGATGGCGTCGCGAACTGGGCCGTGACAGTGAGGAGAGGCGGCCAGAGTCAGAATGCACTAGGATGCAGACGCGACAGGACTTAGTACGTAGACACTCGGACACGGGGGATGAGCAGAGAACGCCCCACCCATTGCAGAGATAAGAACAATACTTGACTTCCGGGGAGGAAGTCTCTCTGCCAAGACCCCTAGTCTGGGCACTCAGGGAAAACCCAGGTGGCGGATGGATTTCATTTCTTCTGCCAGCTCCAGGAGAAGGTAGGCAGCATGAGGGTAGAGACTTTGTTTTGTAGCAGATGCTGTATTCCATAATACCTAGAACGGTGCCTAGCTCATTCGAGGCCCTTATTTGATAGCTGGTGAATGACAGATTGGAGGTGGCTGTCACAGGGACTGGGGCTGCACCTGGCCTCATAAACGAAGACTGTAGCTTTGGTTACTATTAGCGTGGAGTGGGGACATACAGGCCACGTGTTGCTTACCTTGTGTCCCATGGAGACATTCATTCATTCCTTTGTTCGGTCATTGGTTTACTCGCTTATTCGTTTATTCGACAAGCATTTATTGAGCACCTGCTATGGTCTCTGAGCAGAGCTCTGGGGATAGGGTATTTAAAGTAAAAGACATCGTCCTGAACGGGTGGAAGTGGAGGAGCTTGACCAGTGAGATCTTACCGTCCCGGTCCTGGGCCAGTCGGCATCGGTTCATTTGGTCCTGTTAGTGCCAAGCCGCACGGGACAGATCAGGAAGCAGTGGTACTCAGAGCTTCCGGGGCAAAGGTCGTGGACCCTTTCAAGGCGGTCCTGAGCAGGATCCATGGACAGGCGGCAAGGGTCTGGTTTGATGTCTTCAGCTGGTTCTACCCTTCGTGCCTTTGTCATGTTGCCAAAGCTCAGAGTGAGCCAGCTTGCCCAGCGGTAGCCCGGGCTCACACACGTGCATTGGAGGGACCAGGGAGCCTTGGCCTGCATGTCTCAGGGGCCCCAGAAACTGCTGCCTGCCCGGGGTGACTGTCATGACAACCTGTGATATTCATATAAACCTTGTCTTTTCAAAGGAACTGGCCGTCCCTTAGTTATCTCAGCACCCTCTGGGGCAGATAAAACAGGGTTATTATCCCCATTTTACAGCCCTAGAGGCTCAAAGAGGTTCGGAGACATGTCCAGAGCCACCAAGGAAAACTGAGATAACGTCCATTTTGAAAGGATTTGGAAAAATAGATAGAAGAGATAGAGCGAACAATTGACATCAATGTGTGCGTATGTGTGTGGGTTAGTCAGGGATTGCCTGAGAAATAGAACCGATAGGATAGATAGAGAGATGTACAGAAGAGGAGTCTTATTATAGTAACTGGCTCACGCAATTACGGAACCTGAGAAGTCGGTCTGTTGTCTGCAAGCTGGAGACTCGGGGGAGCTGGCTCTCACCCCAGTTCCAATGCTCTGATCTCTCCCTCCCTCCCTGCCTGCCTTTCCCCCTCCCCCCCGCTTTTTTTGCATTATTTGTTTATTTATCTTATTGACTAATGTGTTCCCTTCTCCTTCCCTGTTCTGCTCAGTGGAAATTGTGCTCCTCGTTGAACATTGGGGGCAGCTCTGTGTTCTCCAAGCAAAGCTACACCCAGGGAAAGCTGGGACAGAGCTGAGCACCATGTGCGACATGCAGAAATACAGGGGCGCAGGAGCCGAGCAGACCTATCTGTCTGCAGTGGCGCGTGAGGGAGAGGCCCCGAGGTGACTGGTGGGTGATTGACACGGAGGTCAACCTCGTTAGTGACTCATTTTCCCAAACTCAACGTGGACTGCCCATTTCCATACAGTCAGGTTCAGGAAAGTCTCACTTTTCTTCTCGTCTCTCCCCAAGGTTTAGTGTCAGAGATTTGCAGACTTTCGTGTGCCCGAGAACCACTCGGGGAGGTTGTTAAAAAGGCACAGTCCAGGGGCCCCGCCCCGGAGTTTTGGATTCAATAGCTTGGGGGCAGGGCCCAGGAATCTCAATTCTAACAAGTATCTAGTTGACAGATGGCACCGGGGAGAACAGCTCATCGTATGCTGACGTGTAGCCATAACTCACCTGTGATGGAAGAGTCGAGGTTAAAAAGAAAGAAGGCTAAGGTCTTGAGCAGAAATGCCAGTGTCATCGAGGTGTCCTGGGGATGGATGTGCCCCCTTCCCACCCTCCCTTGGGTTTGAAGGCCTGAGAGGCCAAGCCGAGGGAGCTTTTTCATTTCTCCTGCCCTGATGTTGTTCTTCGATGCAAAGTAGCTTTGAGAAGAGAGTGGGAGGATAGAGAGCAGGGGGCAAGGGGGAGATGGTATAAGGGATCAAGAAGGAGAAGGAGCCAGCGCTTACTGACCACCCACACACAGTGTGTGAAATCTGTGTGTATAGCAGTTCAAGTAGCTAATGTCTACGGCTCCCCAGAGTGGCCAGCACAGGCTTTAGAGGCAGATGGGTCTGTGTTCTAACCTTGACTCTGTCCCATACAGGTTGTATGACCTTGGGCAATTGACTTAACCATTCTGAACCTCAGTTTCCACATCCGCAAAGCGGAGAGATTACAAAAATCTCCTAGGATTTTTGTAAGGATTGATAATCATATATACATATATATATGTGTACATATACGTATATATATATATATTTTTTTTTTTTTAATTGAGCAACTCCAGTGGGCTGGGAATCGTTCTAGGTTCTGAGCCTCTGGGGCTGTAAAATGGGGATAATAACCCTGTTTTATCTGCCCCAGAGGCTGCTGAGATAACTAAGGGGCGGCCAGTTCCTTTGAAAAGACAAGGTTTGTATGAATATCACAGGTTGTCATGACAGTCACCCCAGGCAGGCACAACAGTAGCCAACAGGAGCAAAAATCCTGCCTTCTCAGGACTGATGTTCTCGTGGGTGTGTGCTAAGTTCTTGGCACGAGCTGTCAGCAAGCGCCATCATCCCCATGTCACAAGAGCCCAGGAAGGTCCAGTCATTTGCTCCTGGTCACCCAATTGGTGAGAGGCCAAGCTGGGAGCCGATTTCGGTGTGCCGCATTCTGAAGTCTCTGACCTCCGGTCTCTCCTTCAGTCTGGGGGCAGATGGAGAAACCCCGGCCCCAGAACTCGGGGAGCAGAGTCGACCTCTCAAAGTAGAGGACAGAGGATAGTTGTTTGGAAGAGTCTGATCGGAGAGAGAAGACAAGCTCGGGCTAGCTTGGCTCATGGCCTTGTTGCTTTAACCAAGTGTTTTGTCTCTTCCTTTCCCTGGCAGAGTCGAGTTCATTGAGAATCCCCAATAGGGATGACCCAAGATTGAACTAGTCTGGCAAGGAGCAATACAAGGAAGAAATCAGCCAAGAGCTGAATCCCTTCCAACGCACCAGGGTATGCGTGCCACCAAGCCTGAGAGCTGCCGAGGTGTCGTCTAGAGGAGGAAAGAGAGAAGCAGGAAACGTATTTCTGATCCTGGAGCTCTCGGAGACGAGAAGGAACCTGGCTACTCTTAACCGCGTCTGGGGGCTCAGGGAAAAGCTTTCTCGCTGAACCGTAGACAACAGAGCATTCATTACCTCCCGCCCAGCTGCCGGCTGGCTGCTAAGCAGATTCCAGGAGATGTTATCTAGAAGGTGCATCACTGTGGATAAATATTTCAGAGGTCAGGACCCAACACGGAGTTTGAACTTCCAAGGGGGCCTGAGTGTGTTTATCAAAGGATGGATGTTTAGGCTTCATTTCTGGGTGCTGAGTAATCTCGCAGTCGCTCTGGATGGCTGCTTGGAGCAAATGCTGATTGCCTCATGGGGCCGGGATGGCGTCCAGCTCAGCGTCTGAAGAATCTGCTTCCACGAGTAGGTTCTGGCTTTGCCTCCTCAGGGCATCTTCCAGTCAGGAGTCCTCAAAACGAGTTGACAAAGTCTCGACTATTCTATGAGGATCTCCTGAGGAAACGCTCCTCAAATCGTAATGGTCGTGGGATGAATATCTGGAGCGCTTGTTAAAAGGTAGATTTGGTTAGGAGATCACAGGGTGAGACCCGACTGTACCTTTGTAACCATCTCCCGTCTGGTGCCGATCTTGTTTGGTCCATGCCCGTACTTTCAATAGCAAGTTTCTAGCATCTTCTGACTGACCTCTTATGACCGTATTGCTTATTATACTGTATGGCTGGAAGATTCATTTGTGTTAGTGAGGCATGCCATCGGCTGCGAGGAACATCTCAGTGACCTTATTTCAGTTTCTCAGATATGTCATGTTATTCTCCACCACAGGGTCTTCTCAAAAGCTGTCCCTACAGCCTGGAATGTTCTCCCCTCAAGCGTCTTTGTGGGGTGCTGGTAACTATTTAACAACCGGCTCTCTCGGGGGAAAAGTGCAACAGAAACCCAAACCCAGGATGTGGCATTTGCCCATTTCTGTGGTGTAAACCCTCCCACCACGGCCGGCTTGAACCCTTCTCACCCGATTTCACTGAATGTGGAGTCGGGAAGAAGATCGACTCCACATTCATCAGCCGGTAGGCCTGATGGATGTGGAGTCGATCCTCTTCCCGAACGTCACATGTCCTTATCAGGTATTTCCTCCATACAGCTCTCATGGTCGTAAATGACCTTGAGAGCATAGAGCATCGTAAAATGTAGGATGATAACTAGAAAGTTGGGTTCTGAGAATGTATTACTTTTTTATGTTAACATATTGAATTTTATGTTGACATAATTTAATTCTTAATAATGACTGCGCTTAATAATCAACCTGCAACGTTTCTAAAAATAATGTGAGCGCTCTTTCTTGGTTGGACCTAAGGAAACTTTGGTCTATTAACAAATAAGGTAACAAAATTAGACATGTAGAGCCGTTTGGTTTATAAACTATAAAACCATAAATAAATGAAATTGCATTGGAAAAAAACAAAAAACAAAAACAAAGCCCAGGCTTCAAGCAGAGCCCATTGGGGGGTTCTTGGGAAGCCTCACAGAGCTGGCAGTAAGAGTTTGGTTACATGGCCCCTCATTCTCTCTGCTTTCCTGCTGGCGGATTTCAACTGAAACCTCACTGTGCCTGTCTCCAGGAGAAGCGGCTTGACAAACCTGACTTCCAGGGTTCACCTTGAACCTTTGGCTCGCGTGAGCTCTGGAGAAGACCCGTGTATAGGCGGACAGAAGCCCTGCGAGCACCGTGGTGCTCCAGTCAATAAGCATTCACTGAGTACGTCCTACGTGCCAGGCCTTATTCTCGATGCGCGGACTAGACAAAGAAGAAGGCACATCCCCACCCCCACAGTCGTGGCTGAGATGTGCTGAGCACTGACTCTGGGTTAGGTACCATTCCAAGTGCTTTTCATTGATGCACCATAAAACCCCTGAGGTGTAGGCAGAATTTTTATCCCCGTTTTACAGAGGAGAAAACCGAGGTCCAGAGAGAGAAGATGATTTCTCAATGTCATACAACCCGTGTACAGAGTCAGTAAGGACAAGTAATAGATCCAAAACGGAACTGCTCGTCTTTCCTGTGACATCTCACTGTCCCTCTCTCAGTCCCTCTGACTGTGCTCTCTGCCTCTTCCATTTGGCCCAGCACTCACACCTCCTAATACACTATTGCATTTGCCGATTTGTTACACTTACTGGTTACTGTCTCAGTGGGCGAGACGTGGGCGGGCAGCCCCCTGAAGGCACGGGCCATCGTCAACTGAACTGCTCGTCTTTCCTGTGACATCTCACTGTCCCTCTCTCAGTCCCTCTGACTGTGCTCTCTGCCTCTTCCATTTGGCCCAGCACTCACACCTCCTAATACACTATTGCGTTTGCTGATTTGTTACACTTACTGGTTACTGTCTCAGTGGGCGAGACGTGGGCGGGCAGCCCCGTGAAGGCACGGGCCATCCACGGGCCATCGTGTGGTCTGAACACAAATGTAACCTTCCTGACGTGGGACAAATGCTTAATAGTCAGTAGGATGGGTGAGGTGGGGGGTCCAGGAGTCACCCCAAGAACTATGGCTCTAGAATCCATGCTCTTAACATCGACATAACACCTCCTCGCAGACTGCGCTGGGAAGGAGATAAGTAAATAGATAATTTCGAAACAATGCGATTGATGAAATCACAGACTTATGAGCGAAATGCAGAGTTAGCAGAAGGCGACTGTCTTCGCCTGCCTGGGGCGCGTGTGTGCGCACCGTGAGGAGCAGAATAAGACTTTCCAAAAGAAAACCTGTAGACACTTGCTTTTTCAAAACATCAAAAGCAACTTTTTATTAAGGTTATAGAGGGATACATGTCTGCTGTCAAAATAATCAGAAACCACAGATAAGCAGAAAGAAAATAAATTACCATATTCCCATCATTTTGTTCCTATGTTTATATAGATAGTTTCCAGAAATATATTTGTATTTTTTTCCCTTTAAGATGAAATTTTGCTACAAATGCTATCTTATATTCTACTTTTTCAGCTTATCTCCCAGGGGCATCCTCGGACGGATACGGTGGCATAAACAAAGAGTTTGCCAGGCTGGCAGAGTAGAGGCGGATGCTCCTTACAGAGGTAGGAATGTAGTACGCTATGAAGAAGTATGAGACAACTGGTCATGCTTGAGTCAGCTGGAGTATACGGTGACGGGAAAACAGGCCGAGGGTGAGACTAGAGAGGGAGAGAGGAGAAAGATCGGGAAGACTGTGCTCCTGTGAGAATACAGCTTCGTCCTGTGGGCAGGCCAGTGTATCTTCGAGTGTGAAATGCAAGCCACCAGTTGGATGGGAGAAGGCTTTAGGAAGTAATAAAATAACACCGAGTGGCATAAAGAAAAAGAAAAATTCTATCATTTTTCTCTCTGTCCTTCCAATCGAGTAGAGGAGAAAGTCTTGGTCACCAGTGTCCTTATAAACAGAGGCAATTGGAACACAGACACATACAGAGGGAAGGACCTGCGAACACAGGCTCTTTACTCTGTAGAGCCTAAGGAAGCCCCCTAAGCCCTGGGGACCTCAGTTGCCTCCTCCGTCCCACAGGACGACTAACCCCAGCTTAGTGTATGTCACAGGACTGTGGCCAGGATCAAATAGGAAGGTAGGGATGAAAACGCCAAAAAGTAAAAATGATCACGTGGAACCGTAAGTCTGCACGAGGGATTGAGAATGTTCCGTTTTCTTTTATTTTTAATCCTCCGCCTCGCTCCCTGTCGAGAATCCAATTAAGGAGGACACACCTCCGTTGCCCAAGAGAACAATATGACAAAATTGAAACCAGCTCTTAAAAAAAAAAAAGAAAAAAAATCCAATCCCTGCTATAACCACCAGCCCCCAGGCCAACCCTGTCCCTTCAGAAAAAAAAGTTTTTTAAGCCTGTCTAAATTCTGGGTCCCCAGGAGAACCCTGAGGGTTGGGGAGGACGTCTCAGGTGCTGCTCACTCTGGGGGCCTCGAGAGAGGAGGCCACAGATGCCTCATTTCAGAGAAGATGCTCACAGCAACTTCATTGTCTGAGCGTCTCACCATTGCAAGACACGTGGCCTAACCCCCCTGAGATCTCCCCCTGTCAGGAACATAACCGAGTGGGATTTGGAAATGAAAGGAGCCTTCGGAGAAGACTTTGATTTCTTTGGGGAGTCGGAGATGTCGAAGAAGAAACACTGTCACTAGAATGGCCGGAAAAGCTGCAGAGCTTAAGTCCTGGGGCCCCTCGACTGCCCCGGACCCCGAGTGCCCTTAGTTATTTCTATCCTTTCCTTAAATAGCACCCCGCTCCCAACACATACATGGTCTAAGCTTCACACACCACAAAATCCGAACCCGTCCCTAGAGCCATTAAACACTTATACTTTGCCGGGAACTGAACTTAGAGCGTCCGTGTGCTACCGTACGTGTACGGATATTTATTGATGGAGTTAGCATGCAGAGACTAATGCTCAGAGTGATTGAGGAAGTCGGCCAGGATCACACAGCCCGCCAGTGAGAGAGACAGGATTTGAACCCAGGCAGTCCAAGACCTAGAACGACCCTTTTCGCCACCCCGTCATCGAAGGCGCGTCTCAGTACGTAGCTCTGGTCGTAGCTCACTGCAGAACTTTTTGTCCAAAGCACGTCAGAGCAGCTTTGGTTCTTTGCCTCTCTGTTTAGCCAAACCCTTAGAACCCGAGATTTTCCCAGCGGCTCAAGTGAGGGGACCTTTATCAAGGCAGTCCCTTGTAGTCCTGTCATAAGGAACCCAATTCAAGATACACTACTTGTCTATTATTGTAAAAAAAAAAAAAAAAAAAAAGATAAGGGACATTGTCCCAGGGCACTGACCGACTGTGGGAGACCCTCTGCTTTCGCGCCTGGAATTTCTTCTTGGTGAGCATAGGATGGGCTGCACTACCTGGCTCCTGGGATCGAGTGGGTCTGTTGGGTTTGGGGTATCGACCTCGATGTCGTACAGCTCTGGGTTCAAATCCCGACTTTGCTGCTCACCCACTGTGTACGCTTGGCGGCTTCCTCCTGTGGAGCCTCACTTTGCTCATCCGTAAAATGGGCATGAAACTTACCTCACGGTTATGTCAGAATGAAATGGGGTCATCACTGCAAAGCCCTTTGCACAGTGTCTGCAGGTTAGCCAGGATTCTCTGGAAAAAAACAGAACTGGTAGGTTGTGTATATTTAGAGAGATTTATTTTAAGGAACCGGCACACGTAATTATGGAGCCTGGATGTCCAAAGTCTGCAGGATGGGCCTGCAAGCTGCAGGCTGGGGAAAGAGCTGATATTATAGTTCAAGTTCAAAGGCATCTTATGGAAAAATTCTATCTTGCTCAAAAGAGGTCAGTCTTTGTTCTCTTAAGGCCTTCATCTGATTAGACGAGGCCCACCTGTGTTCTAGAGAGTAATCTGCTTTACCCACTGATTAAAATGTTAATCTCATCCAAACGTCACCCTCACAGAAACATCCAGAATAATGTTTGACCAGATATCTGGGAACTGTGGCTCAGCCAACCTGACACATAAAATTAACCATCACAGCCTGGCCCGCAAGAGTGAGTAATAAGAAACCATTTCATCGGTGGGAAATTAGGTTAAGAGAAGTTAAATGACTCATTCAAAGAAATAGCTATAAAGTTATCTCATTGCTTGTCTCCCCCACCAGAAGTAGGATTCTTGAGGAATGGGGTTTTTACCTATCTTTTTTTCACTGCTGAATCCCTACCAATTAGAATAGTTGCCAAGTTATAGAGGCATATAGTAGGCGTTCACTAAGCAACTACCGAATAAATGAATGAATGAATGAATGAATGAATGACAAGTATCTGACTCACATCTCTTTTATTCTAAACAGAGAACAAATTTCTCCCTTCGGGCCTCGCATATTAGGTCTCGTGTTTCTATCCACCCCCGGTGAGATGAGTGAGCACCTCGGGTTTAATTTATCTGTCTCACAAACCCTTCTGATTTCTCCACACTCAGTTCCTTACAGCAGGAGACCTAGTTTGGGGGTGGGGGTGGAGGCAATTCCGAGTCTCCCAGATCATGCCCCAGAATGACTTTGGGGGCCGGCTCCGAAGCAGAGCCTCCGCCACCTTCAGCGTGCGAGCTCCCAGGCTGTTGCAACCAGAGGAATCTCACTGCCTGAGCCTGAGACCGGTTGATGAAATCCTCCTCCTTCACACCTGTCTCTTCACCTCCACCTCCCAAGGGCCCCTCCTGCCTCCCCTCTGGGGCTGACGCCTGCCCCCTCTGAAGCTGGGTATTAAAGCTGAGTGAGTGACAGCTTTCTAACTGAGGTCTCGCCTCTCTGCTCTTACCACACCTCATACCTCAGAGGCTTAGCACAAGCCCCACCGTGTTCATGAAGCTTCCGCAGGCCGGACCTGCAGAAAGCTCTCCTAAAAAGTTTGGGTACAGTAGATGTCGTTGTCACCTACCCCAAAGCCTGACATCCCCTCTTCCATGCTGATTTTGTAATCTGGTTTTCTAATAGTTGGTGGTCCCTCAGTTTGGAGGGATTGTGGGAGGCTCCCCAAGCCTTAGGAATGAGCATGATAGGTTCGCGCTCCCTATTTTCCAGTGATCGATTCCGGGGTGAACGTGGAAGTCAGTGCTGACTTCAATGCGATGAGAGAGGAAGCCCGGGGCAGGTAAAGAGGCTTCCCTCTCCAGCGAAGAAAATAAAAGACAAACCTTGTGAAACGGTTGTACAGCTCTTGCCCCTGCTTTCTACGGTTTGGGGATGTTATACCTCAGGCTCCGTCTTGTGACCATGAGGCAACAAACACGTTAATGGAACGTCGATATTACTGAGGATGGCTGAGCAAAACGTGAAATGAACCTAGGTCCTTGATGATATTGTCGAGACACGGAGGCAGCCCTGGAACTGCCTGCCAGGGAAGGGTGCTGTGATAAGCTCCATGAAAGGCAGAGGGGGTGACCATCTATGTCAGGGATTGGCCAGCTGTGGCGCCTGGGCCAAACCCAGCCTTCTGCCTGTCTTTGTAGATAAAGTGTCACTGGACTGCAGCCATACGCATCCATCTACGTGCTGTCTGTGGACGTCGTCACACTACAAAAGCGGAGTTGACCAGCTGTGACAGAGACTGCTGGCACGTGACTGGGAAAAAGGGAGACTGGGGAGCAGCGTCGATGTGTTTATGAGCGATGGGCTCTGGATTCCGACCCCTTAATTTCGAGTCCTGACTCCGCCTTTAACAGATATGTGGCTTACAGGCCATGATTTAACCTCCTGGGCCTTGGTGTCCCTCCCTGCACCATGACAATAGTGCCCGCTCCCTAGGTCTCTTGTGAACATTCAAGGAAACTCTCTGTGTAAAGAACTCAGCATAGCGGTCAGCACTTTGCCAGTGCTCAGGACCCTTAGCTCCGACACTGCGCTCGGGCCCCCTTAAGCGTCCTTAAGTGGACATAACGTAGGAACACAGCCGCCCAGCTGCACACTGAGCAGGACCAAGCAGTCCTAGGCTTCTGGGCCCCAGGACCCTGGCAGCGCCCACAAGTGAGACTTAGCATGAGGCAGGGACACAGTCCATGAAACTGCCATCTTCTGGAAGGTGGTGAGCGGTAGCACTGGGGATGGAAGCAGTTACTCCGAGGCCAGCTGAGCAGGAAGAGAAGGGCTGGACTCCAGGAAAGCCACCTAAGCTGCTGACCCCTCTGTCTTCCTGTGTCCCCCAACCATCTGGGCAGCAGAGGGCTGCTAATTGGAGCACTCTGGCCCCAGACGTCACTGATGATGCAACCGGGAAGCAAGTCCTGGAAGTCATTGGCTCCAGTCCCCAGGAAGCCAGGGGGCGGGAACATGGCCTGCCTAACTCTCCGTGGGGCCAGGCCATGTGGCGGGGGCTGTGGCTGCGGTTCTGGCGCCTTCTGTCTTGACATGACCATTTCTAGCATTGCCAAGTGTGTGACTTCCTGAGGGTCCAGAAGGTCCACTGGTTGGAATCTCCCAATCTCATAAAAATGGGAACTGACTCCTCTCGGTACACCGGCTTGGGTGGGTGGTGCAGCTAAAAACCCTAAAAACCCTAAAAACGATGTGTTCAGCACCGCCGTGCAGCACGTATAAAGCACGCACTTGGTACCTGAGGGCCCTTCTCCGGACACCCTCAGCTCCACGAGGTGTCCATTTTTTCCCCCTCCGGCCTCAGGCCTTTGCACTTGCTGTTCCCTCTGCTGTTCCCCCAGATACCGACCCGGCCTTCCCCTCTCTTCCTCCAGGTCTCTGCTCAAACGTCACCTGATCTGAAAGACCTTTCTCAGCCACCCATTGAAGTGACACCTTCATTTACGTCTCTGTCACCTTTGTCCCTACCTCGTACTGTTTTTGTTTTTTTGTTTTTTCTTAGAACGGATCGCTCCCTGACGTGTTCAGTGTTTACGTGCTTAATGGTTTTTCTTTTTATCGTCTCGTTCCCCAAACCTTAACCTCTCATGGACTTCCTGTCTGTCATGTTTACGGCTGTCCCTCAGGTCTTAGACCAGTGCCTGGCACAAAGTAGGAGAATAATAAATGTTTTTCCGAGTGGACGAGTGCATAGAGCTGGTAGTAATCTTTTATGTAAACATATCTTCCTCTTGGATCTTGCATTAAATTGCATCGACGTTGCCTAAATATCCAAGTGGGCATCGCTATTATTGTGGTGGATGCTGAAAACCAGAGCGTTACAATATGAATTTTATATAAATCCTAATGACTGCGGCGACCAGTGTCCTCTTTGACTCTGTAAAGCACCAAATTCAGATGGAAGATACATCAGGATGAGGTAGGACGTATCATGATCCCCAATTTACAATGTGCATCTGGAACCTCGAGAAGGGACGTTGTTTGAGGCTATCCAGATCCCGAACGGCTGAGCTGTGGTTCAAACCCAGCTCTGCGCGACTCCAGTTAAGACAGCATTGCACGAAGGGGCGGGAGGTTGCCCCTTTCAGCTTAGCAGACTCTCCGAGACTTCATCCTCTCATCTGAAAATGCGTCACCCTCGAAAGATGGGCTTTGGGCAACTTTGAACATTCAGCTTCAGCATGGCGGGCGCCACGGCCTGGGGTACTGGTCTGGTCACTGTGGCAATACTTAACCACTCTGACTCTCCGATGTACACGAAGCGTATAGTTCCCAACTGTTTCTGAGACCCACTATGTGCCAGCACAGTGACAATTTTTTTTTTTTACATATACGTTCTCAGTGATCTTTACAACAGGCCTATAAAATAGACATGATTTCTCTCTACCACTACCCCCGCAACCCCATTTTCCCAAGAGGCTGCTGAGGATGCAAGACGTCGTATGTCTTGGTCGCTCAGAGTCACACAGTCCACACGAGGCTAATAAGGCCCTGTCGTCTCGATGTGGGAAACAGAGCAAAAGTCTCCATCCTGCATTCACAGTTGGGGGTGGGAGGGTAGCTTTAAAAAAATAACACATGCTGGATAATTCATGGGGCTCGGTGTGACGAAGCACCGGCTTTTCCGTTCCCCAGAGTCACGCACAAGCCAAGCGGTTTCCCTTTTGCGTTCCCCTCCTTTCTACCCTTGTTGTGGATTCGGCATCTGGTTTTATAGTTTAGCTGGAGCATTCAGCCAGTGTCACGGAGGAAGCCTTCTAAGTGTGAGTAGGAGAGCCCACGATGGTGACGGGTGGGAGGGAGGAGAGAGCTCAGGGGTAGGTTGTTGGGGGGACATCCCCTGCCCGTTTACCTCCTCCAGGAGAGGATGGAGCATTTCACGCCACAGATGGCTCTTGAGCTCAAAGACAGCAAAACGACCTCCAGCAAACAATCCTCGGGGCGCCTCTGCCCACGACACGATCTCTCTCCACGCATTGTGTTTGGGACACAGCCATATATCTCCTCCATGCGAGGAAATGGCAGTGCGTTCGCCGTTGCGTGTTCAGCCTTCACCGTCTGGAAGATGAGTCCAGATGGGTGAAGCTCAGCAGTAGTTTCCAAAAGGAAGATTCTCGGGGCGGGCGGGGGATGAAAAGGGAATGTCTTTCTTAGCAGCTTCTTTTTCTTGAGCTAGGAGGACTCTCTCGGAGGGGCATGCCATCCGGCCACTGGTCATGCCCTAGTTTGTGACTTTCTTCAGTTCTTTACAGAGCATCAGATTTCGCTCTCTCGGTATGTTCGAATCACTTATAGGAAACTTCCATCTAACTTGACTCTAGAAGACCTTGAACTCTTCGGATTCATACCAGTGTTTCATGAATACACTTCATTGGATCGGCTGCCTAAAGTTAGCTTTTGTTTTCATCATGGGAATTGAGTAGCTTCTGAAATAACGATCGTTGTTTGTGCCAGACATTATGTTGCGTCCTTTGTAAGCCTGTGAATCTAAGCTATCATCTCTTATTTCTAATAACTTCTCAACGGTTGATCTCTACTCAGTTTTTGGACAGTCTGTTGATCGATAGAGCGGCCAGGTGATTTTTTTAAAAAAATACAATTCCCATCATGTCACTCCCTTGGGCAAAACCCTCCAGCCAATTCCCGCAGAGCCAAAATAGAATCCGAAAGCCTTGCCGTGATCTCTCTCTGCCCATCCTGACACCGTTCCGCACACTTGTTCCCTCTCTCACTGGGGTACGTGCTCTCTCGCCTTTTCTCATATGTTCATCTTACATCCCAAGCTTGATGCTGCCTCATAGTCTTTGTGCTTGCCGATCCCCCGCCTGCAATACTTTCTTCCAGCTTGTCACAAGACATGATCATCGCAAGACAAAACACACCTGTCCCACTTGGGTTTCAGCTTAAATATTCTATCTTCAGAGGAGGCATTTTGTCCACTTAATGCCAAAGTGGACACTTAATTTTGTCCACTCAATGCCGAATCCTCAAAGCTTAACATTTTGTTAAAACTCAATAGGTTATTGTTAATCGACTGATTACCAAGTTAGATGTTAGTTTTTAACTTGCAGGTAATTATCTAGTCCATCCACTAGACTTGCACTGTCCAATACAGTTGCCACTGGACAAACGTGGGTATTTAAATTTAACTAAAATGAATCAAAATCCAATAAAATTTTGAAATCCAGTTCCTCAATTGCACCAGCAACAAATTAATAGCTCAGTAGTTGCAGGGAGCTAGTGGATACTGTATTAGCCAGAGAAGGTATAAAATGTCTCCATCATCATGGAAAGTTGTATTGGCTAGTTCTGCACTGGAATGTAAGGGACTTAGTCCAACTTATTTACCGCAGAATCTTCAATGCTTAGCCCTTAGTTAATACATAATAAATATTTGTTAACATAGTTATTACTAAATTCAATGTTAGTTAACATAGTTATTACTAAATATTTGTTAACATAGTTATTACTAAATTCAATGTTAGTTTATAACTTACGAAGTATGAGCCATTCGACATCAGCAACGATTATAACACTAAAAGCAATTTCTTGAGCATTCACTGTATGAGCTCCTTGTGTAACCTCTTTATATAGATCATCTCATTGGCTAATTTTTAACTGAATGAGATAATACCTGTTACAATCCTACTTTTCATGTGATTCCTCCATGACCAACAGCACATAGGAGAGTGGACTTTCTCTTTTGGAAATCGGGAGTCATTAAAAGAAGCCAGGTCTCCATGCTGTGTGTTAGATTGGGATATACTCCGCTTACAACTGGAAGTTTGTGCCTTTTGACCAACATCTCTCTGTTTTCCCCACCCCTCTCACCCCTGGCAACCACCATTCTGCTGTTTCTATGAGTTTGACATTTAAAAAAAAAAAGATTCCACATGTAAGCGAGATCGTATAGTTTTATCTTCTCTGTCTAACTTAGTTCATTTAACATAACATCTTCTGGGTTCATCCATGTCATTGCACATGGTAAGATTTCCTTCTTTTTTATGGCTAAATAATAGTCCATTGGAAATGTTTGCATGTGTATCAGATAGCTAATAACACTGTGTTGAGAGTAGATCTTAAGTGTTTTCACCACAAACACATACACACACACAAGATAACTACGTGAGGTGATGGGTATGTTAACTAACTTGATTGTGGTGATCATTTCGCAGTGTATACATATATCAAATCACCATGTTGTACCCTTTAAACAGGTACAATTTTGTTTGTCAATTATACCTCGATGAAGCTGGTGAAAAGTACCAAGAAGCCAGGTCTTCCGGGACTGTCCTTGATGGTTCTTTGCTTTCCCTATGCGGATAGCCTGGGCTGCCCTGAGAAGTGGCCTTGCCACTGACCCCGTCTCCATTTATATGGGAGGTGGTTGTTGTCCTAAGCAGACAGGGTAGTGAGGTGGGGTGGGTACCTTCTCTCCTATGTCTCCTCAGGTGCTGAGCACAGTTACATCAGCCTATAGGGACCACACAGGGCTCGGGGCAAACTGACCTCTTCAGGGTTCTTGTGATTTATTCTCTAAAGACAGATGTGCATTCTTTTTTTTTTTTTCCTATCAAAGGTCTATCTCGTTCTATTTCCTGCTAATGAATATTCTAGAAGTTCTTGCAAAGATGCGAGTGGCCCCTATTGTTAGTACATCATTTAAAATTGTAAGAAGTCCCAGACAGAGTGGACCTATTTGAAGGCAGGGCATCCAGTGACCTGACAGGTGATGATCTGAAGTGGAAAGCCCATGACACTATAATTCAGAAAAAAAATCCTGAATTCTAGAACCACCTCTGTGGCCATTTTGTTGGGTGAACCTATGGAAAACACATAGCCTTACCTGGCCGGATCAGGGAGGGTTAAGAATACCAAGCCCGTCGCCAAACAGTGGGTTCGACTCCTGGCTCCATCACCCTCAGCTCTGTGACCTTGAGCACATTACCTCATTTCTCAGAGCCTCGGTTTCCTCATCTGTGAAATGGAGATAAAATAATGGCAGGACCACTGCAGTCAGTTGTGCGGATTAATAGGTCTGATGATTAAATGATTAAATGCGTAATATATACATATTTCTATTATATATAAAATATTACAGTATATTAAATTTAATAGGATAGTCTTTATCAAATGTAGACTGAATAGAAATATATATTCTATTTATGTTAAGTGATTTAATATTTATAAAGCACTTAGAATAGGGCTATTATTGTTCTTTTGCATCGGAATCTTATCTCCCAAATAAATGAATGTGACCGCAGACAGACACATATATTGTACAGATAATGTTTTCGGATTCGACGATAAACGATGACAATGAAAATAATATCTACGTTTTTGAGAATCTACGTACTAGACACTAAACAAACTGCTATGCAAGAATTATTTCGCTTACTCAGCACAGCAAGCCCATAAAAATCAGTATTTTTACTTTTCTGCTATAGGAAAACGAAAGTTAAAAAGGTTAAGTAACTCGCATAGTTAGCCAACAACTTGTACCCAGCCTTGCCCAAGGCCAGAACTGGTCCATGTGATTCCGCTAAGCCTGTATCCTTGTCTGCAAACTAGGCATCGTAGCGGCCGTGTCGGAGAGCGGATGGGCGGATGCAGTGGGGTCATATCATCATGGAACCCGGTCCACGATGAGTGTGGATGGCTATGATCGTGCGACTTTGGAAGAAGATGGTACTTCGAGAGATGGAGAGTGGAAGAAGCAGCATCGCTATGGAATAGGTAGAATTTCCTCTTTGGAGATGGCAGCGAGAGGCACAGGGAGGGCACAGAGCAGAAGAGGTGGCAAAAGTGAGGCCCGGAGACATGCACTAATTAAGGGCTTCTCACCAGCTCAGTGATGTGTCAAGATGACAATCAGTCAAGCAGATAAGGGAGATGAGTTAACATCTCCCGGGGGATGCCCAGGCCTGAGACTGGCTGGCAGACAAGAGCACAGCGGTGAAAAGGAAGCTGCCAGAAGGTGATTTGCATGAAATTGCAGTGAAGGATTTGAACCGTCTGCTGCCCTAGTGGCTTTAACCCTCTCTCAGTTAAGGCAAGGGCCAGCAGCCCTTGGAATGAATTCCTATCATTGCACCATAGGAGCTGATGCAGGTACAGTGGAAATGGATGTTGGGGACCATCCAGGGAAGCATGGAAAGGAAATGCAAAACTCCAGGTCTTACATCCTTGTCTTAGGGCAAATTCGAGGGTCAGGCTGGATCCAGGGGCCAACATGATGCCATCGCGAATGTGTCTCTCGTCCTCAGTCTCTGCCACTCGTCTTCAGTGTCGACTGCATTCTCAGGCGGTTTCTTGCCCTATAGCGTCAAGACGGTTCTGTCTCTTAGGGCTGGGTTCCCTCAGAAGCAGATGCGCAGACGAGGATTCGAGTGCCAGTGTTTTCGCTGGGAAGTGGCCCCAGAAAACCTTCGTAGGGGAACAGGAAAGTGAGAGGAAAGTCAAGGAAAGAAGGTGCCTCAATGAGCAGATTAACTCTGGGCAATTGACGTTCAGTCCCACTGGGACCTTCGTGAGACACTATAGACCACACTCCCCTGAGGACACCTGGGGGATAGTATGGAACTTATGTCCCATTCCAGAACAGGCGTGGCAGTAGTCAGCAGTGAGGGGCATGTGGCCAGACACAGGTGACACCTGCTTCACCCTCTCTCCCTAGAGTTGCAGCCAAAGTTCTGGGACTGAATCTCATCGAACTGACTTGAGTCGTTTGCCCGGCGGTGAATCAAGCACCATAACCAGCAGAGTGGGCAATGCCCGTTAGCCAGCCTCAAGGGAAGAGAACCAACCTTGCCCATGCCACACGGGAGAGCAGGGCGGGGCAGTTCCCCGGGGGAAAATAGGGGGGGCCATTACCAAACGAGGGGCTGGGAGAGTGCTGGTCCTACAAAAAGCAGCAGACGGATGTTGACTTGGCACTTGGCAAGTGACAACACTGACTCTGTCACCCTCTGCCCCTACTTTAGACCAATCTCTTTCTTTTGGGAGGGACAGAACCATTTCTGGTTCTAGAGCAGCCCCGTGAGGGACAGTCGTAAAAGGGAGTGTGGTTAGGTGCTTTCGATCGTTCAGTCTTGTGGAATACACGTGCATGCATCCAGGAGAACGCACACGTGTGTGTGTGTGTGCGCGCGCGCGTGTGTGTGTGTGTGTATTTTTTAATGGAGGCTTTCAAGACTGTTACAAATGTTTACATGGGGCAAAATCTCATCCATAACGTTGATACTGTTTGAGTTGGAGAGGGGGTAATAACCACAATTCACATGCCCACGTGACACCGTTCAGGGAAGGGCATCTCCATAAAGAGAATTCTGAATCTCCTTTTTCTCTTTGTAAGTTGGCATGTGACATCTGGGGCCGTTTCCTCACGTGGCCCTTTTGCATTCATGTAGTTTAAGTACTTTGGAAAGGTGCCTAAGTGATGGCCATTATGCAATTTTCTTTTAAAGGTAGAGGAAGTAACGATCAAAGAATCTTGGGGAGAGGTGAGGATTCGTGTCTGCCCCTCTCCCCCGCGAACGTGCCGGAGGGCCCCTTAACCCGCAGTAATTGCTAAACAAACAGAGCTCGGAGTTTTTATAAAGCTGAGACTGCTGTGGAGAAAAAGAAAGGTCAGTCAGGAGGGGCCGGCTCCGTTGCCTACATATTGTTTTTGAAACTCCAAAGATACGGAAAAATTAATGCCCAGCAAGCTGAAGGCATCCATCAGCTGTAGCTGCAGAGACCTCGAAAAAGGAGGCTGAAAACTGACGCTGTTGATAATCAACTACATCAGCGTGGTGCTTCCAGGTCCCATTGGAGTATCTATCTAATTGGAGTGATCTACTTTTTAGGATTCTTAGGAGAATAAGTTAGATCATGCACACAGTATGCTCTATGTACCATAGCAGGCATTGCGAGCCATTTTAACCTTCTTGAATGGCATTGTACCATAAACAGTATGCTCTATGTACCATAGCAGGCATTGCGAGCTGTTTCCTGCATCCATTTTCACCTTCTTGAACGGCATTGTACCATAAGTTTTAAACGTCACATTTTCCAGCCTCTTCTGCAGCTCGATGTAGTCCTATGACTAAATTTTGGCCATGGCAGTATAAAAGGAAGTGCGCTGTAGCAGTTTCCAGGACTCACCCTTAAGTGACAGCTGAGGCGTGACCTTCCCCCCTTTCGTCATACTAGCTGGAATGTAGGTGCCGCCATCTTGAATCTTGAGATGGACCTAGGAATGAGGGATGCGTATGGAAGAGCCTGAGTCCCTAATGTTGTAATACCCACACCTGTTCTTCTGGATTTCATTCTTTCCTTGCAAAGCCTCTGTCAACTGGGGCGTTCTTCCACTAACAGCCGGTCCCCAATCCCGGTTCTTTCACATGGAGTTTGGCGTACTCGTAAAGGTTAGGTATTGTCGAGAGCCACACATTTAGCTCCCACTGTAAATCAGTACTTTTATTTTGTGTCTTACTGAAATACCTTCAAGAATGGAGGACTTATTTTTCCGGTTGTCAGAAGACTGTAAAAATACGGCTGTCCGAGGTCATACCTCTCTCCAGAGTCACCTGCATCCAATGACCGATCAGTTTGGGATACAAAGGCCCAGAACTCTCACTCCAACGTGGGAAAGCTCTAAAGAGCCACCCCAGCCACAGAGCCTCTCACGGGGTCGGGTCAGCCGAGACCTATGTTGGGATTGCCACACAGCTCAACTTTTCCCTCCGCCCAGTCCCGCCCCCACCCCCTCCCTTTCACAGGCGTGGATTCTAAAGGCTCTCCTTAACAAATATCCTCAGGCGACGTTCTCTCAGAGTCTCGTCCCCAGGCGACCCAGCTCGCAACAGGGCCTGACGTCTCTCTTCCCTCGGTCTTCCCAAACCGATATTCTAGTTGCTTCCTTCTACTTCTTCTCCTTCCGGCTTCCCTCACAATCCCCTGGGAATGGTGGAGTGAACGAGTCCCTCTTCTGCTCTATCATCTTTTCCTGTGAGCAGCAAGTCTCACGGTTCGGCCATCAAGAGTCGGAATCCAGAACCGGAGCAGGGCTGCCTGGAGGGAATCGGAACCGTGGCGGGAGAGGCTATCTATCCTGTGGGAGCCGGAATCACGGAGATGGCAAAGTCACTACCTCTCAGAGATGCCTCCCGGAGCCCCGACGGTCAGTGGAAGAATACCCCAGCTCCTCCCTGAGTCCTCCCTCCAGTATTTCACCAGTGCTCCCGCTGGCTGAAACTAGCCAGGGAGACTGGGAAATGTAGCAACGTGCAGGGATTAGCTCCCCGCGATACAGAACAGAGAAGAAGATCTTAAAGATGGGGAACGGATGTGAAAGCGAGCACCCCAGTGAGCGGCTGATGCGTTAACACGTTAAATACCACAGTTAACCAAGATGCGTGTTAAGGCATTTTCCACAAATACTTGAATATAAACGTTTAACGATTTATGTATTTACCAGCCTATTGTTACCTGATTGCCTAATACTCCCCACAGAACTCTTCAGAGCGCATATTGGAACACACCGACTAAAACGTACACTCGTACGCCGATCCCTTATTGTTGGATATTTAGGTTGCTTCTGCTTTTTCTCTTTTGTTCTGTTCTACTCAGCCTGGTGATTTCTGGAGTAGTTTTCACAGACTCCTTCCCATTCTCCCGCGAGCGAGCCCCTCTCGGCTTTCATGGGGCTACACTGTCATAGCTCTCTCCCAAGAAATCGTGTAACATGTGACATGACCCGGAGCAAATGAAAAGTCTGACGCAGCTTCCCAAACCGAGGTCCAGATGGCGTGGAATGATTTGAGGATGTAACACAGGGTGTGACGTGCAGGCAGGGGGCTGTTGGGTGGGGTGCTGCCCTTTTCAGATAAACCGGACCCTTCCACTGCCTTCTCTCACACTGGCCACCGGTGAGGCTTTCAGCCTGTGCAGACTGGGTGATGGCAGCCGATGGCACCTAGCCGGGAGCATCCCCACTCATCCTCTCTGCCACCTCCTTGTTCCTTATTATAACACCTGAAGGCCTAAGATGCCAAGTTCTTTTGCGACATGAGTCGATCTTTCTTCAGTAGGCCGAGCAACAGGAAAAAGAAGAATAGGTGTCTTTCTTGCAGTGAGAACGTAGCTTTGGTGATGCTCGGTGTTTGTGGAGCGGGGGAGGCGGGGGGTGAACTGGGCTTTCCCTCCAGGTCGGTTGCCTGTTGGTTTCTGTATGACTGGTAGACTTATTACATTTGTTGGATTCCTGTGCTGAGATGTTTGTGCCTGTACCAGGTGACAAGTCTTCGGGGATTTGTGGAGAAGACAGAAAGCACGGGAGAGGAGGAGTTTAGCATTTGGGCGGGCGGCAGGGCGGACAGGGGCTGGGGCTG
>NW_006433949.1:2296314-2297865 GCF_000325575.1 Pteropus alecto | reverse complement strand
GATTTGCAACCTGAATCCTTCTCTGCGCCCTGTACTAGAGCAGTGATTTCCAGTCCTGGCCCCTACAGGGTGAGTGCTTGCTTCAGTCATGGAAGAAATCCCCACTTGACTGAGAAGAATCACCACAGCAGTAGCCATGATGAGCCTTACAGAATACCTGTGCCAGATAAACTACAGGCAGCGTTCTCCTGGCAGCGGAAAGGTCATCGGAGGTAGAATCCGAAAACCCGGCATCTTCTCTCAGCTCCGCCAACCCCGATCGGCTCGCTCGGCTCAGCAGACTCCCCACACCGTCTATCCCCCCGCTCCCAGCCCCCCGCAGTCGGAACGGACGGATGTCCCAAAACGTGGTCCTGACACGCCACAGCCATCCCCGGTGTCCATCAGCGGCCCATTTGGTGGGCAGGATTCTCCCCACTAAGGCGGAGGAATCACAGCCGACTGGAGCTGTCGCAGGAACCGGTTTCTGAGAGACCAGCACACAGTGGAGCTTCGCTTTCGCCTTCAAATGTCCCGAAATATAAAAGTGATCGAAGAGCCGCCGGCGGGTCGGAATGGTTGGCCTTCATGGAACAGCTGTTTTTCCAGGGGCTCCACCGGGCCAAGCACGATCTGGGTCAGAGAGAAGAGGCAGCGTGCGACAAGACGGAGAGACGCCGGCTCTCGTGGGGCCCTCGTGCTGGGGTGGAGTGGGCACGGGAGGCCGGCGCCAAATGGATAAATGAACAAGACAAGTCCAGAGAGGCGTATGTGCTTGGAAGAAAGCACGATGAGGTGACAGTCCTCAACCAGGGGTAATTTTGCTCTACAGGGGACACTTGGCACAGTCCGCTGGTTGTCACAGCCGGGGTGGGTGCTCCTGGCATCCCATGCGTAGGAGTCAGGGAGGCTGCTCAACACCCCCTCACGCACAGGATGGTCCCCACCTCGAGGAACCATCTGGTCCCAAATGCCAACAAGAGGAGGGGTGAGAAATCCTACCCCGGAGGGGGCCGGTGCGGGGCTGGGGGGATGGGAAGGTTTCTCCCAGCCGAGGCCCAGATGCTGTGGTCACAGGAAATGGCAAGAGCAAAGGTCATAAAATGAGAACAAGTTGGGCCTTTCACAGGACAGAAAACAGGACGAGTGCGTGAAGAGGAACAGCCATGAGTGTCCTTCCATGTCCCCTCGGCCATGGGGAAGCCCCCTGCAGCTTTACCGGAAGATTCCTCTTGTGTGGATGGCAACTTACCTCAAGCATCTGCCTCTCTCTGCATTTTGCTGACACCAGCTCAGCCCCTAGAAGGGCCCAAGGTGGGTGGGGAAGGGGAGTAATGTCCCAGGCCCTTGCCCTCAGTGGCTGTGCTTGGCACACTCTCCCAGAGGTCCCCCGTGAGGCTGAGCTCCAGGTGTCCACAATGGTCACCTGCTCAGTGACACAGCTTTTAATGGCTTTTCTCTTTACCTGTCTCTTTTCCCACACCCCATCACTGCTTCCTGGGTCACCTCGAAACTACTCGGCCCCAAATTCTTGTCCCAGGGTCTGCTTTGGGCTGACCCAAATCTAAGCAG
>NW_006433949.1:2294176-2295831 GCF_000325575.1 Pteropus alecto | reverse complement strand
CCCCTGGGTCTGTGCGGTGCAGCCCTGTGCGGTGACCAGTGCTGGAGCCGGGTGGAGGAAAGGCTGTGGGCAGGGAGGGGAGGATAAGGCAGTTGGGCAGCTGGCGTCGACCCCGCGGGGTGGCCGCAGGCCCTGGAGGTGATGAGGGTGACAGGGCGGGGCTGCACGGGGGGCAGTGGGGGACACAAAAGGAGCCTGGGGCTGTGCACACCCCACACGGGGGGGACCGGAAGCCGGTGTGGAGCTTCCGTTCCCAGCGAGGACAAACGCTGAGCGGGGCCCACCTCGTGCGCGCCGCACTTTGGTGATGCGTTTAGGCTCCTAGGGCCATCTCGTCTCGTGTCAGTCAGCTCTGCCCTCCAGCCCCTACTGTGCAGAACATACATGCACACGCGCGCACACACACGCACACACATACACGCACACGCACACACACGCACACAAACACGCAGACACGCGCACACACACGCGTGCGCACACACACGCGCACACACACACGCGTGCGCGCACGCACACACACACGGGCGCACACACACGCACACGCACACATGCACCGCGCACACGCACGCACACGCACGCACGCACGCGCACACACACACGTGCACACACACATGCACACACACACAAACACACACACCACAGAAGCGCACACAGAAAAGCATGCACATGCACACACATAAAAACACACAACACAAACACAAACACTAATACAAAAGCCTACAGAGGCACACACACATACATGCACACACGAGAATACACACAAACACAAACAGCAATGCAAACACAGATCACGTCTACATACAAACACTCATATATACACACACCCACATACAAATACACATGCAAACAGAAACACAAAGCACACACATAAACGCAGAGAAACACATACACATACACCATCACCGCCACCACAGAAGTACACCCAGACAGAAAAGCAAACACAAAACACATATACACACACCCACATAAACACGCACAACACAAACACACAAACACTAATACAAAAGCATACAGAGGCACACACACATACACACATACACACAGAAGAACACACACAAACAGAAATGCAAACACAGAACACGTCTACACACAAACACCCATATAAACACACAAACACATGCAAACAGAAACACACGCGCACACACACACACGCTCTACTCCGTGCATTCACGCAGAGAACTCGGACCCTCCAGACTGTTGATGCCAATGATACCTTAGTGTGATTCCTTCTAGAGCTTTACACCCTAGAGAACCATGTGACAGCCACGACCTCAAGCCCCATGATGCTGTGGGCACTTCCGGGCAGAGCATCTATGGCAGCTAGCCTGCGTGGGTTCGAATCCCAGCTCTGCCACTAAATGATGACATAGCCAAACCTCCATTTCTTCCCCCCCCGTAAAACGGGGTGGTAAAACTACCCTTCTCATGAGGATTAAATACATGAACATACAACGTGCTTAGATGAGGGTTTGGTGTGTAACGAGCACTAGCGAAAGTTTTTCCACTGACATCGGTTCTCAAATGCCGCCCTCCATGGGTTCCGACCTGCACAGCTCAGGGTCCCCACTTAGTGTCCCTTATTCTCAGACCCCTAGAGGGAGCCTCACACGTGCTCGGGAAGAAGGACCTGTTTTTCCAAGACGATCACCTGCCAT
>NW_006433949.1:2283802-2294057 GCF_000325575.1 Pteropus alecto | reverse complement strand
CCCCTGCCATTGACGGGCTGCCAGGAAGGCCTGGAGGGAGAGTCTCATGGGCCAGGAGTCCTCCGCAAACACGCTGATCCCATGCCGGCCCTGCTTCTTGATCCCCCCAAAGCCGCCAGCCCCTCCAAGTGCTGTGTCGGCCTGGGATGCTCACCATCAGAGCTCTTTGGGGCTGGGCAAAGCCGGGAGCGAACTGTTTTCTGACTCATTCCTGACAGCGCTGCACTCAAAGTCCTTGGGAAAACACCCCCTTCCCTCCCCCCACCTCCCCTGCTCTCCTTCCCCTCTCCTCCGCTCTCTCTCTGTCTCTCTCTGTCTCCCGCCCTCCTTCCCTTCTTCTCTCCCCCCTCCTATTTGTCTGATGTCATAGAGGACAGAGATACCCTCCCGCCTGCTACGTCTCCCTACCCTTCCCACCTCTCTCCCAGAAGCCCCCCTCATGCGCAGACACCACTTGCTAAGAGGAAGGTTTGACGGGGAGCAGGAGAGGGCATAGCATGCTGGGGAGGGGGTGCGGTGCCGCCCCAGCTTGGAGCCAGAGAGACTGGAGTTCAATCCTGGAGCTGCCATTTACTGATTCAGAGTGATGGTCCTAGAATATTCCACTATGTCATGGCCACGGCCAGCGATGTATCCATTCCATTCATCTTCTTGACCTTGATATAGGGTCAGAGGTCTTTGACCAGTACCCTAAGACACCACCTTCCCATCCAGAGGCCACCTGAAGCCATTTTTACATCCCTTGCCTCCACCCTGAAGCCTAGAGAGAGGATGGGTGGGTGGGTGGATAGATAGATGGATGGATGGATGGATAGGCTTAGTAGTGAAGGACAAAAAATTCAGAGACAGGACGATAACCTGGGTCAGGTGACCCCTCGACCACCACACACAGGCGACCTAAACGTGCCCGGGATTATCACTAGGGTGACCTTTAGGCGAAAAAGAAAAAGCTGTAGAACCCTTCCAAACACCTTCCTACCTCTGGGAGCTCGTTCATGTGGTGATTAAGCACTGGAGACAGACAGAACTGACTTTGAGTCTCGGTTCTAGAACCTTCTTTGCTCCTACGCGTGCTCTTTAATTTTTCCGAACTTCGGCTTCCCAGCTGTCAAAGGGGCACGTGACGCCTCTCGTACAGGGTGTTGTCAGGGGTTCACTCAGCACAGCGTAGACAGCTGTCCTTTTGATGGCGTCGTCATTATTATAATGAGCTGAAGGCAGGAACAAAAGCATCTTAGGACGAGAAAGCCTGAGACAGGAAGACGGCGTTCTAACGACACGCCGCGTCTCCATCCCGCCTTCGTAGCGAGCTGGGCTTAGACCTACGCCCTGGGTGAATTTCCTGGTGTCTCTCTCTGCCCCGTGGCTCCCTCCCACCCCCGCTTCCTCCCATCCTGCAGGGGCGAGGTTAGCATACCACTAGGGTTAGCAGAAGGTACAAACTGGATTAGATGTTAAATCAATTTGGCCTTTTTCCCCAGGGGCTGCACAGGCAGGTTCCACATGAATAATGATTTGTCTGAGGCAGCAAACTGGATTATTTGATCAAAAAGAGGAAAAAACAACTCATGTTCATTTTTTAATAATGGCTTTTGCATCCAGTCTCTGAGCTCGGCTAAGAGGGGAGGGCGCGGGGAGGGGTGGCTGGCGGGGAGGATGAGCTGGAAGCGAGAGAGAGAGAGAGAGAGAGAGAGAGAGAGAGAGAGAGAGAGAGAGAGAGAGAGACAGACAGACAATAACGAAGTGCTCTTTCCTCTGACAGCTCCAATCCCACCCTCAGAGCAGAGTGGGGGCCGCCACATCCAGCCCCTAGAGTGGCGTGATGTGTTTAAATCGTTGAATAAAAATCGAAAGGGTGATAATAATATGCATCCCGAGTGCTTTTCAATGTGGCACGTCCCGCCCCGTACCTTTGCATTCATTAGACGGAGCTCGCTGAATCTTACTGTGGAGCAGGTGCTGTGACTTAACTCGCAGACGAGAGTGACGCTCAGGAGTGGGGTTTCTCAGACTCACTTAACCGATCTGCGACAGGGGCCGTGAACCAGCACCGACTTTGTGGGTTCTCGAGAGGGAAGATCAGTGTAACAGGAAAGCAAGGAAAAGCTTTGTAGAACGAGATGGCGTTTCCATCACTGTGGCAGGAAACACGTTGCTCCCCATTTATTCCAATGCGAACCCCCCCAAAATAATTCCGTTCATTAGGAGGCTTATATGTGCCCCCTCCCCAGAAAAGGCGCTCTGTTAGTCCTCAAATTCGTTAGTAAAAACATTGTGAGAATTTGGTTTTTCTGGATACCTGCATAATATTTTTCCTTTTGCCTTTTTTGCCCACAAAGTCAGATTTACAGAAAGTAAACCTGGCTCTCTATAGGAAGTTTGCAGACTCCTGGGTTAGAGACACAATGTGGAAACTGTTTCCATGTCCGCTGGCTGAGCCGTTTTGCCAGGAGGAGCGACTGGACGCCTTTAGGGGTTAAGCACAGACTGTGGCGCTCGGTGGCCTGGGATCGAATCCCAGCCCTGCCTCGTTCCTAAGGCAAGTTACTTCACCTCTCTGCCTTGGTTTCCTCATTTGTAAAATAAAATAAAAATAATGATCAATAATATTCACCTTAGCAAACTGCTTCAGAGCTCACTTGCATAAATGGATTAATAGAAATGTAAAGTTGCGAATGTCAGCTGTTATTGCTATTACGATTTTCGGCAGCATCATTATCCTCGTCTTTCGAACCGCCTGGTCCAAACTACTTGGTCTGAGAGCTGAGGCGGTCCGCCTGCAGCCCCTCCTCCTGCTTCCGTGTGGGATTAGCCACTGTGCCCACGTCCCTCCCAGCTCATGGCTGGGGCTCTTCTCTCTTCTGCAAGTGTGTATCACAGGCCTCCTCAAGGCCTTTCTGGGGACGGCCAGATCTAGGAGAGAGAAACGGTAAATACTTGATGGCATTTGGGAAAGAAATGCCACCTTCTCTTGGCCCTCCAAGCATTAACGAAATCTGTTTATTTTTAGTGGGTCCGCTCTGAAATGGGCTGTAAAATGGGTTTGAGGCGCTTCCTCGTTTGGCCTGTTGAACGTCCAACCTAAGAAAAAGTCTTAGAAAATTCGATTTGAGACAAACTGACCACAATTGCCGGGAATCAAAATCTCAATGGATTTTTGAGAAAACGCTCTGGAGACCGTCAGCTTTGCAGCTTATTTCATACCTTAGAATCAAAGGAGGAGACATAAGGGGGGTTACGTGTACCCTGAGTGCGGTAGATCAAGGAGGAAGCAAAGCGGGGAGACCCTCTGGGATTGGATAAAAAGTAGAACGGAGAGATACCTATTCCTTTTTCTTGGGCGGAGGCAGGATGGTTAACATTTACAGCACAGGGAGACAGTATGTGGGCAGCAAGGTAACCACGTGGTCCCTGCTCTGGTGACTTCGAGGGGCCTGGAAAACAAAAGATCACTCTGACATTTCGAAGGTATGTTATCTTAGATGCACAAAGACGATAGGCAATTTCAAAGGTAAAGATGGACCTTCCTCAAAGAAGCTGCAGGCCTAGGACGTGACTACCCGCCATGACCCGCTTTTTGTCAGGAATTTTTATGTTCAGACCATGTGTGTGGTTACTTTGGTCTCAGGGCCCGCAAGGCTTGCCATGCGGGTGTCCCCTGAGCTGGTCAGGTTCCTTGTGTGGCCCCTTTTTTGCGGAGCTGTCCCATACTCCCCCTCCCCCCAACTCAACAATGGACCTTCCTCAAAGAAGCTGCAGGCCTAGGACATGACTACCCGCCATGACCCGCTTTTTGTCAGGAGTTTTTATGTTCAGACCACGTGTGTGGTTACTTTGGTCTCAGGGCCCGTAAGGCTTGCCATGCGGGCGTCCCCTGAGCTGGTCAGGTTCCGTGTGTGGCCCCTTTTTTGCGGAACTGTCCCATACTCCCCCTCCCCCCCAACTCAATAGAGGGTCCCGGAGCTTGACCCTTTTCTTCTGCCCCCATAGCAAGGGGTTTTCCTAGGAAAAGTCTTGAGCTGATCTCTCCAAGGTCACCCAGAAGACTGCCACACCTCAGAGTGGGGTGTTTTGGTCTGGAACCATCAGGAAAACCATGGGAGTAAAACAATAATACTTCTCATCGGCATTCAGTGAGCACTTACCAAGGAATCAATGCACTGCTCAATTCTTTGCAGGTGTTTTTCATTTAAATCCTCACTGCCCAGTGGTTAGCTGCTGTTATTAGCACAATTTTACCAATGAAGAAGTTGAGGCTCAGAGATGTCAAGTGACTTGTCCAGGGACACAGAGCTAGATGTCGGCAGAGCAAAGTTCTCTGGCTTTAATGTATATAAGTTGATGTATATCGATTTGACGTAGGAGATGTCATGGGTGAAGCGGACACGGTAAAGGGTACACGAACTCTTTGTACTGTTTTCGCAACTTCTATATTTCAGTAAATAAGTTTTAAAAATTAAATTAAATAGATCATAGGTAGGTAGGTAGGTAGATAGACGATAGATGATAGATAGATAGATAATTATAGATAGATGATAGACAGATAGATAAATAGGTGGATGGATGGATGGATGAATGGATAGAGTGGACGAGAGAGAGAACCTACTGTGTTCTCAGCCCTTAGGAATACGATGACAATAAAGTGCTCGTAAATCCTGGTCTCATGAAATTTCATCTCCCACAAAGATCTGCAAACTGCCATGCTGCCTGGGGACCAGGTCTCCCCAGCTGCCTGTTCTTTAAGTAAAGCTTTGCCGTCCATTACTGTCTGTGGCTTTCTCGTTACAGCGGCAGAGTCCAGTCTTCGCAGCAGACGCCCTATGGCTGGCAAAGCTGGAAACGTTTACTATCTGGGCCTTTACAAAAAAAATTTGCTGGCCCCTTGAAATAGTCTGCTGGGGCTGCCACCACAAAGTACCACAGACTCGGTGTCTCAAACAATGGAAAGTTATTTTCTCGCAGCTCTGGAGGTTGCAAGTCTGAGATGAAAGAGTTGGCAGGGCTGGTTTTTTCCTGAGATCTCTCTCCTCGGCTCGTATTGGTTTAGGACCCACCTTAATCACCTTATTTTTACTTAATTATCTCTTTAAAGTTCCTATCTCCAGATGCTGTCACATTTTGAAGTTCTGGGGGTTAGGGCTCCAATATATGAATTTTGGGGTGACACACTTCAGCCCCAAACAGCCCTGGTTCAGTGGGAATGGAAACAGGTAAACACGGCGTACGTATGACTCGAGTAAAGGGATGTGCCGAGTCCTGTGGAAGGAAATACAAAGATGTGTCAGGCTTCGCTCAGAGGTGGCATCATAACTGGCTCTTAGGATGAACTGCTGTTGAACAAGCAGACGATAATCGGACATCCTCCAGCCCCACGAGCCAAGCTCGGAAAGCTTGGGGCGAGTAGAAAACCACGCATAGCCAGACCTACTACATGCTAGAGTTCAGAGAAGATGTCACCATCCGTTCTACATCTAGACTCTAAGTCATCATCCTGTTTACGAAGTGCCAACCGAAGACCAAAGGGAAGAACGCAAGAAGTAATTTCTCGGGAGGCAAATGCTTTCGGAGAAGCTGGTCCGAGAGGTGGGGCGAGCAGAGTCAGGTCTGGGAATTAGAAAGTCGGAATTTCTCCTCCAGCTGCCTCTAGCTTGTGGGAATTCCATGATCTCCCCTGCGTGAAGAGCACTGACAGCCAGGAGGGCCGGGAGCACAGACCCAGGGAAGGTACGGAACAGAGTCGGTTCTGCCAACAGAGCTGCTTCCCATCACTCCCAGGAACCATTAGAGGAATATAAGGAAAGCATCCAGAAGCAACTTCTCTGCCAGTTACCCCAGGCTGACCTCCCGTCATCCTGGTCCCTAACCTGTCACTCACACCAAGGGTCTGCCCAAGCCCTTTTCGCCAACCCAAAAGAAACTGGGTATTTTTTTTTCTGGGGCGGGGGAGGTCTTCCCTGACTGTCTACTTGCCTCCCACCCCTCTGACTGTAATATCCTAAGACCAGACTCTTGTTTTGTTTTGTTTTGTTTTAGCAAAATCGGCTCCGGATTTTGTCAGCTAAGCTGGAAAAATATTTCATTCCTATTTCGGAAACGCCAGCTTCGGCCTGACAGCTGATCAGATTCCGTGTGGGAAAACCATGCCTCACCTGACGGATTCGATCAAACACATCCTGGTCCCGCGAGTATCTCTTTCTGCCATGTGGGGATTAAGGTTTTCTACAGCTCCTTCATTCGCAGTGTCTACATCTCATCCAGAAGACAGCACGGCCCCATACATCAGGCTGTGGAGGGCAGTCAAGGTCATGAATCTCCTTGAACTTCACCTCGAGCCCCGCTTCCCAACCACCACCACCTGGGGCTCGTAGGCAGTGACCCCCGGGGGAAGCATCCAGAGCCCATGAGCTCATTCCTCCCGCTCGGTCAGCCCTGGCAGCTTTCTTCACCAGCACTGGAGGAGAATGGTATTTATTGAGCATCTACTTTGTGCCAGGCACAGAAGTCACGTACTTTACGCATGTCACAACCACCTTTCCCAGATGAGGGACCTGGCACCAGAAAGCTAAACTAAGAATGCTGGAGTTGACCTTGACATCCCGAAGGCTACAATCCTACAAATCCATTCATGCCTCTCTCCTTCCTTCTTGGGTCCTTCTTTTTCTTTCTCCTTCTCTCTCTCCCTTCCTCCATTCATTTATTCAATGGACGCTTGGTTGCTGAGTGTCTGCTGGGTGCCAGGAACCATATTCAGACATGAGGCTACCTGATGAGAGCGAGTCAGGCCTGGCTTCCACCTGTGTGGAGCTCACGTTGTGGACAAACTCTTATCCTCACCAAACCCTCTTCCGGTGGAGTCTATGAGACTGTGATGTCTTGAGATCCGATGCCTGATCTGGGAATAAAAACAATACTAATGGTGATAACAGTATAGATGCTAACTATAATAAAATGAATGAGGAGGAAGAGGCAGTTTCTCATCAACAAAAGGGAAATAGTATCTGATTTATGGACGTCGAAATGCTCATTTAAAAATCTCCACACACGGAATGCATGATAATCAATGTCGTGTTTGATTAGAAGAGCTTAAGTTCCTTGTAGGAGTGTTATAGGGTCTAACTGGTTTGTGTCTATACAGCGCATAGTATCCACTCTGTGTTGGCTATTCTGTGCATCGACTTTTGAGGAATTGACATCTCCCCAGGTCCTGGGGCTGGTGGAGGGTCCCGGGCACTTAAATTTCTCATTCAGCTCTTCTGACATGGCTCAGACTAGACACTCTGTCACCCCAGCATAATCTGTGGGATTTTCCCACCTCTCTCCCTGGCCCGGCTGGTGTCAGAAACCCCCAAACTGCTTCTTCAGAAAAGAGAAGCAGTGTCCACCAGGACCTGCGTGACCAAAGGGCCACTTATCTATGAGGGCGAAGGGACTAGAGTTCTAGCCTGATTCCCTCATGTGACCTTAGACAAGTCACATGATCTCTGTCAGGATCCTGGCAAAAGCAAAGAGCTCTGCTGACTCAGGTCAGGATAATTTGGGGGGAATTTAATGAAGAGCTGCCTATTTGCCAAGACGTGAGCAGAGTAGAGGGAAAGCAGCAAAGGGCAGGGCCAAGCTCCAGTGCGGGGGCTAGCAAGGAGGAGACGTCACCATGCCCGGACCCAAAGGTGAAAGCAGAGAGCAGCTACACAGCCCAGACTCATCTGGCTGTGCCGAGAGGGCCACCCAGCAGGAGCCATGACCTTTGGTGGAGAGACCAAATACACCAACCTTGCTCTCCCTCCTCCACCCAGCTCTCTGCTCTGCCAGTGCTCCCGGTGCCAAAATCCAGCCGGGAACCAGGAGACACAGAGATCGCTGATGCCATTTCCACAGGGACAAAAAGCTGAGTGGAGAAAGGTGGACTGTGGGTTGCGAGAAGCAACCAGATGCCTTACACAGACGCCTCCTCTGTGGTCCTCATTCCCCGTCTCGTATACGTGAAGTCCCTTCAAGCCTTTCATTCCAGTAGCAGAATCTGTCTTCCGCCGAGGATGAATTACAAATGACGACACACAGGACCTATAAAAGTAGTCCGCTCTGCTTCCGATAGGGGTGGCAGGTCAATGTCCCCACTTTCCAGCAGCTCCCTCACCCTGTGGGGGTTAAGCTCCCAAAAGCCCTTCAAAAAAGGGTTTACATGGATGTGAACTAAATATTCCTAGGTCGTTTCCGGTTCACAGGAGCCCCCTCCTCAAAAGATTTTCTCCACTGACCTTGCCAATGTGCCTGAAGTTCCCACGTCATTCCCTGATTTTAAAGTCGAGTTCGTAATACCCAAGTTTCAGACCCAGGGCTCAATGCCCGAGTTAGGCTGTGTTTGACAGCATCGCCACCAAAGGAAGATCTGAAATGACACCTTGGGCTGGGAACACCCATTACTTCTTGCTTTCTGGATTTCTAACTTCTACTTTTCTTTCGTCTGTTTCCCATTGACATTTAAACCTGCTCATGCCTCTCCCTCCTCCCCTTCCTCCCTCCCTCCCTCCCTTCCTCTCTCTCACTCCCTCTTTCTCTCTCTCTCACCCCCCACCTTCCACAACCAACTTTTAATCCCAACTGTCTTAGGTGTTTAGCCCCATGGTTAAGAGCATGGACTTTGGCTCGGAGTAGCTTTGTTGCAACAGTCAAATAAGATAATGCATGTAAAATGCTAGACAGGGTTCCTGGTGAGGAGCAGGCACTCAAAGCAAATTTTATTACTGTTACTTTCCAAAGTATAATATACACTCTGTCTCCAGAGCCTCATGGCCCAGTCACTGTTGAATTCCAAATTCTAGAGTTCCTTTTCCACTAAATCTGGACCCTTCCACTCAAATAAATAAAAGGAACTGATAAAAATAAATTAACAAATACTATGTGGAGATACGGGACTACAAAGACTAAAGAACAAAAGATATTGGTTCTGCCTTCTTTCCAGTATGACAGTCCAAAGACACAAAAGATTCTGGGAGAACACAGCAGACCAATTCTCCTTCTTCCCAGGAGAATGAAAACTTCACGCAAGGGATGTCGAAACATCAGGTGATAAGGGTGACTGAGAGTTCGAAACGTACAGGACAGGCACGAGAACATTCCAGACAGGGCACAGCACGCACACAGTGTAAACAGGTCAGCCTCTTGGGACGCAAAGGTGGGCAGGGAACGATCCAAGAGGACTGTGTGTTCACGCATTCATTCAAAAAGCAAAAAATTTTTTGAGCAATCGTGACTAAAGCAATGAACCAAGCTGACAAAAATGCCCCGCCTCCTGCCCCTTACATTCTAGCTGGCGGAGACAGACGATAATCGAAATAAATCATCAAAGTTGACAGTTGGAGGGGATAATCGGCCAAATAAACCCCGCCAAGGATGTCCACCTCCTAATCCTGCAAATGTGTGAGCATGTTACCTGACGTGGCAAAGGACAGTGAAGGTCACAGGTAGAATTTGGTTTGCTAAGCAGCTGACCTTCAAATAGGGAGATTCTCCTGGATTCTCTGGGTGGCGTCGGTGTACTCACGAGGGTCCCTAAAAGTGGAAGAGGAAGAGAGAGGAAAATGTTGGCTGCATATGAATGGTCGGAGAGATCCATCGCTGCTGGCTTTGCAGATGGAGGAAGGGGCCACCGGCAGGGAATAAGGGCAACTTCTGGAAGCTGGAAAAGGCAGAGGAATGGATTCTCCCCTAGAACCTTCAGAAAGAAGGCAGCCCTGCCGACACCTTGGTTTTACCCCCACTGAGAGCCGTGTCGGACTTCTGAGCTACACAACTGCCAGGAAATAAATGTGCGTTGTTTAACCCGCTAAACTTACAGTAATTCGTTACAGCAGCAGTAGAAAACTAATACGGGAAGTAGAATCAGATGGGGAGCTAGCTCGGTGCTGCATGTCCAGATCGAGGGAGAAGTCGGCGCTAGATGAGGTTGTCAGGAAAGGCCTCTCAGAGAGCGTGATGTTTGAACCGAGTGATGTAGAAAGCCATGTCGATGTCTGAAGGAAGGACCTTCCGGGAAGAAGGAACGGTAAGCACGATGGCTCAGAGGTAGGCGTGTGTCTGGAGGGTGTAAGGGACAGCAGGAGCCTGGTGCGGGAACAAAAGGGACCGTGCAGAGAGGAGTGGGAGCTGAGTGGTAGGAGCTGATGCCAGGGTGTTAACGGGGTGCCCAGAGCAGCAAGGGCTTGGACCTTTGCTCTGACGCTGGTGCACACCATTGGAGGGCTTCGTGCAGACGAGG
>NW_006433949.1:2260304-2283770 GCF_000325575.1 Pteropus alecto | reverse complement strand
CTTGCTTTTGTATTAAACCACAGGCTGGGGATGATGGTGGCTGGCACCAGGTCTGAACGGCAGAGGTCGTAAGATGTGAGAATCACGAGGCCATTGGCATGATTGACCCATAGCGGGGCCAAGGAGGGAAGAGACGGGACTTGGATGACTCGATCCCTCACGTCTCTCCCTAAATTCATTTAGGTTTTCAACCTGCCATCTTCCTCGAGGTCTCAGAGGTGGGCTACTTGACGGGGACCGTTGTGCTTCACACTGCAGCCAGCGGGGTCCTGGTGAGTCGATCAGGGGCAGCTCAGCCACGAACTTGCTGAGCTGCTGGCTGTTGTTACCACGTAGTAAAATCTGGAGAGACCCATATATTTATAACTCCCCGAGCCTGCCGGTCAGCATCTTATGAAGACCGCGTAGCCGTCTGCACCCTACACTGCAGGGAGTTACATCAAGGAAATGCATTAAGGAGAATCAGCAGGAGGCAAGGGTACCGCTGGTCAGGCTCCCTACCTCTCAATTATTTATCGCTCATAATTTCCAGCAAATTGCTGGCTGTTTATTGGTGATCATCCATTATTGAAGCGCTTCCTAAGGCCTGGGCCAGGTTTTCGGGAGCGAGAGCTGGGGCGTACTCTTGAAAGCTGTTAGACAAACCCCCAGGGAGGCTGGAGTCTCCGGAGTGGCTGGTCATCCACCGAGGATACACCTTTTAATTGTTGGCTTTTGTGGGAGCCTGGGATTGGTCGGGATCCAGCGTGTGGTTTACCATCAGTACTTGTCAGAGCCCTGATGTGTTGGGAGCACGTGTGTGTGTGAAGTTGCCTCGTCTGCGGGGATGATTGTGCACCCCCAATGGTTGCGAGCTTTTTTGCTGTTTATGAGAGCGCATGGTGTACCATCCTTGGCTTGTGTTCCTTCGACTTGGCTACTAAATCTATAAATGTTGCTCTTCCCTGGGACAAAAGGATGGGCAGTTATAGGCCAAAATATTCACCAGAGGGTTTTTTTTTTTCTGCATTCTAGCGAACAGTGGTATCATCTAGCCGGGAACCGGGGGTTACCCGCTATCTCTGGCTTTTTTTCTTCCCCTACATTCTATCCTAGATTTCGCCAATCTATCAACAAATCCTCTTGGCTCCACCTCCAGTATGTATAGATATATATATATTTCACATTTTCCCATAGCTCTACCTTTCTGTCCCCAGTCATTCAGGTGATACCACAGCCTCCTTCCTGATCTTGCTTCTCCTCTCGCCCCATCTAATCCATTCTCTACCCAGCAGCCATAAATATAATCTCTCTGTGACTCGGTTTCCTCATCTCTAAAATAGAGGTAATAACACCCACCCAACTCTTCAGATTGTTTTAAGAATTAAGTAGTTCAATAGATATGAAATACTTAGAATAGGCCCAGGCATGTAGTAAGTGCTCAGTAAGTGTTAGCTGTCATCACCGTCAGGATTATGGATCTTCTGCTCCTTATCTTGAATTGTCTCAGATTTTGCCCTCCTCTTCAAAGGAATCCCAAAGCACTAAGCATTAGCCAGACAAAAGTCAAACATCCAGTAGCCAGAAAGCAACTTCCATGATCTTCTACAGCCATGTCCTTGCTCTGGAGGCAGATAGGCCACAGAACGTCAAAACCGAAGCGAAGAATCTGTGTTTGGAAATTCCTGAACTGTTGTGTTTGCTTGTTTGTTTGTTTCTTGACGGGTTCACTGGTCGCTGGCATATTCAGTTAAGCATCATACCTAATTGTGTTCTATAGGAGGAAAACAGGAAAAAGTAAAAAGGATTTTGTATGCAGGGTGTGCGTGTGTGCATGTGTGCGTGCGTGTGTGTGCGTGTGCATGTGTGTGTCTTGAGTATGTTTGGGAAGCCTCGGTTTAACCAGGTTAGATAAGACATCTGTCACTCAGGACTTCTCAGGAGCTCGAACGAGCTCATGTGCCCTGGAAATCTCCAGGAGGGTGACAGGGTGCTGGGATCCCAGACCGATTTGGCTGTAGGACTATTTTTAGAACATCATTGAAACCTCTCCTAATGACTCATCAAATTAAATTTCTGCAAAGCAGAGTCGGGGAAAGTGTCATAGGTCAAACCGACTGCCTCAAAATAGAGGGCCGGAGACACCTCATCGGTCCATTGCCTGAGTCTGTCCAGTAACGCCCAACAGCTCAGCTGACGTTTTCATGGAGAAGCTGCTGAATTTCTTCCAAGTCTCCGAACGCTCTCAGTCCCAGATGAGCCTGGCTCCGTGAGCACAACGGAACACGCACTCACTTCCAGGACAAACCGATTCGCAGAGACCATGGCACTCGGCCATCTCAAACTACACTTCCAGAGTAAGAAATGAAGAAGAAATACAATCGATGACCCACTGATATCTTTTTTTGACATTCCCTTTCTACCTAAATCTCCTTCTGGGTGAAAATAAAATCTATTTCATTGTGTCTGTGTTTCGGACGCATCTCTAAAATAAAAATGTTAAGCAAGATGTTCGCCTAAGACCTTCTGAAAATAATGCCCCAGCAACGTTTTGAAGGCCCGAGTCGCCACTCTTACGATGATAAAAATGTTTGCCTTCATTTTTCTCATCCGTACCAGAAAGAATCTATGAAGTTTTGCTTCACGTGGTGAAGATGACTGAATAACTCCAAGACTAATTAAGTCCCTGGAATAGTCCTATTGTTTTAGAGACCTTTTTAATTCTATATGATTTAATGAAAAATGCAAACTCCATTAGCTAAATTACATTCTCCTATTAAGGCCTGGCTAGGAAGAAAACGGATGAGATTTTTTTTCTTAAGATTCTTCTCTTTGATCGCTCCCATGTTTAAGTGAGAATTTACATGTTGATGACATAGGTGTCTTTGGGTTTTGTTGGGTCTGTGTCCAGTTATACTTACCAAATAATGCGAGAATGCCTGCGGAAATGCAAACACAGCTCTATTTACTATTGGGTGATAGCTTTCTCCTGAATCAGAAAATATAAACCCCCAAATAAATTAGCATTTATAATTGATAGGTAGAGAGACTACTAATTCAAGAATGAACTAATTGCTTTTTCTCCAATTAGCCGATCTTTCTTCATTGACTAGAATCCCACTAATTTTCCACTTAATCATGTATTGATGGCAGATGATATTCTAAGTGGCCTAATTCATCGTTAAGAGACCTTTGATAGGAGAAATGTCTAAACGCCCATGAATCCCAAGGTAGGCCCCTGTACCTTGAGAAATCTGAACCAATAGCAAAGTAAATGACTATTTCAGTTTTCCAAATATATGCAAATGAGTAGATGGGATACTGGGTTGAATTTGATCATGCAGCTAAACACGAAAGCATAAAGAGCTCCAACCCCGAGTATTAACACCCAGTCCTCACATCTTCCACCATGGTTTTCCAGTATTTTGAAGATGAATACTCCCAGAGTTTATCTCATGTTCCTCAACATTTTCAGGAAGTTCGTTAGCTCTGACCTATGACTCAGCCTTGCTCATGCTCTCCTAAGGCGAGTGCCCCGGACTGAGTCAAGGACCGAAGGAAGATCAGGAGGGACAGGACCCATCTAAAAGCCTAACTGTCATCAAAGGCTTCGCTGAGTCCATGAGTCAGAAAGCCCAGGTCCCAGCTCAGCAGGTCGATGGAAAAATCCACTTGCTCATGCTTGAGCATCTCTTCTCCCTGGTCTGTTTCACTTCATCTTGGCCCTTCTCAGGTACCTGTGCGGATGCTTCATTCCTTTGTTAAGGCTCCATGTCATAGTCCGTCCATCACTCTGAGCTCAGGCTTCTACTTAAAACACCTGGGTGGCTCCATCTACGTGCCATGTGTTGGTGGGAATGAACATCAACCGTTTAGATTCCCACGGTTTAGATTCACCAACTAGCTGTGCTGTACAGGGTCTTCATATTTATAATCGAATCTGTGTCAACAAGGTATGAACTGTAGTTAAACGTATGGAAGCTGAAGGGTTTAGGAGGAAAGTATACCAATGTCTGCAACTTACCTCAAAGTGTCATGAGAAAAAGGTGGATTGGTAGATGAGTAGAAGCGCAGAAGAATGGACAAATCTGTGACAAAGCAGATGTAGCACCATGTCAATTGTACCCTCTACGTGGTGCGTGCATAAATGTCCATCGTACCATTCTGTTACCACGGAGACTGTCACCTCACGGAAGCAGCGGCTCAAGGAAAGAGACACAGACAGACCCAGCCCCAACTTCTCTACGTGTCTGAAAATTCTCATGATGAAATTTTGAGGCTGTAAAACTGAACCACTCAAGCGATTACATTAGACATGAGCAAATAGATAGGCACGTACATACATTCGTGGGAGAAGAATTTGGTCTACTCGCTCCTCTGCTAAAATAAAACCCTTTGATGAACCCCGGTCACCTGCAGGGGGGCAGTTTATGCTCCTCGCCAAGCCCTGCGGGGGCAGAGTTCTATTCCACATGCCTTGTCCTCCCTCCGTGCCTCTTGGTGCTGCCATTCGCAGCCCCACGGAGCTTAAAGACCCGTCTCAGCCCTACGTGTGTGTCGCCTCACACCTGCACTGTTCTGCTTGTGGTGGGTCCTCCAGCTGGGGTGCTCTACGCTCACCTGCCCAACTTATGCTCATCCCTTACACACCACCCACCTTCGGGCTTTCGCAGTTTGCATTTTGAGTATCAAAACTTCACTCGACATATGCCGCTTCCCTCCGTTCCTTCTTCCTTCCACGGGCCATCCTGGTTTGTCCTCCAGACCGCTAGCTCTGGCTCGCTTTTCTAACTTTTGGTCCCCAAGAACTATAATAAATAAGTGTATCTTGTTTTTAACCAATTCACTGATAGCGATGGTGAGCAGACGTGACCGCCGATGGGGCCCCGCGGTCCAGAGTCATGACAACCCTCCCGACTGTCTCCAATTCTTCAGCCACCGCCCCTGGGTTATCTTGACCCAGTGAGCGAGGAAGGAAGCCTGTGGATCAATTTGGACACGTGGCACCTCTATCCTGCTTTCTCATGTACGCATTATGAAAGCTGTGCCACAAATCTAGTGAAAAGGCAGACAGTTTATCATCACCCCTGACCCCAAAAGAAGAAATGAGGCCACCTGAGCAGAACGTAGAAAACTCGCCTCGCAGTAGGGATGTCATTCATGCGACCCTGTCCCCATGTCCGTCTCACTCTCTGCCCCGTGTGGAGCACGTCAGCAGCCCCTCTGCTTCCTGGTGTCAGGTCGAGTTTGGGCACTGAGAGCCACTGGCAGGAGATGGATGAGGTCACGTGTTTACGCCCTGGCTTCTTCCCTGCCAGGGGGCTGGGGTTTGTCTGTGTCCCTTTCCCTGCGCCCCTACTTCTGTGAGGTGACAGTCTCCCTCTGGCTTTTCTCACGGTTGTAACAGCTTCCTGCTCTTGCTGGTCCCAGAATGCTCAGTCGGACCTTTGTAAATATTCCTCTAGTAAACTCTCCTTAACTTGCCCACTGTGGATGACCCACCTGCATCCTTCTGGGAGTCTGGCCTCGATCCCAACCATTTTTGCCACGAGCCTGGGATTCCTCTCTCAGGGCTGAATATGTGCTAAGATGTTCCTTAAGGGGTGCGTGCGTGCGTGTGTGTGTGTTTTGCAAAAGCGAGGTAGTGCTCAGCCAGGAAGTGCCATCTCTGAAGACCTGCTTAAACTCTAAGGCAAAGCTAATTCTGAGGGTTCAAGGGCCTCTATGTTGTTCGATGACTCAGATGATACCAGATGTCCAGGCGCATTGCACGTGCACTCATTCGATAGATATTTCTAGACCTTTTGCACTAGATATTTCTAGTCCGGCAGTATGTGAGTCAACGAATGGGCTACTTGACATGAATCCAATGTGGTCAGTATCCTGGAAGAATAGTGGGGAAATCACAAATTTAAAAACGTAACTCTAAGGCAATGTGCTGTGGGCACAAAGAGAAATAAACAGCGTATGTTGGGAACACAGCAGAAGGAGTTACTAACTCACTAGGGAGAAGCTGGAATAGCATGGGAAGCCTAACAGAGTTATGCGACATCTCTCCCAGGTTTTGAGGGTTGAATAGGAGGAGGACTATTCTGTACAGACGGAATGATGTGTACAAAGGCAAACAGACATGATTTCCCCAGTCCCAGCCATTGGTGCGGGGATAGACATAGATCTAATTCAGGCCATTGAAAGAGTGAATCCCAAGACTTGTGCAGGAACCATCTAAAGAGAGTTTCTTTCTCCTGGATCATACGGGGTGGATAGGTGAGGTCGAGAACTACTAGAGCTAGTTATTCTACTCTGATTAAGAGATCAAAGAGTAACCTCGGGTTGTTATCTGATGTCTGACACACGGAGTGGAGAGAAACTGATCCTTTCATGCCATTGTTTTTGCTGCTGGATCAAGCCTGACTTGAAGCCCATGTGTATCTTGACTTCTCAGTTGCATGAGCCAATATACTCTCTTTACTGGGTTACTACTATTTACTGTTAAAATATTCTAATAATAGGCTGGACCCGTCCAGGAATATAAAGGGGAGATGGAATAAACATCAATCTAGGCACACAGCAGCAATTCGACAGGATATAAGACATGAAAATACGTAGATAATAGAAGGAAAGATGAGAGCTTTGAAGAGGTTAGAGCCACAGATAAAAGAAAAGATGAGCGGCAGCAAAAAAAATATATATGTATAAAGAGACTCAAGCCAAGTTCTAAACGGTCTTCTATTCTCGATGTGGCAACTCGGTCTTGCTTCCCCAGGTAATAGGGAGCCATAGAAGGTTTTGTGCAAGAGAGTACCGTGGGCGGTGTTGTATTTTAGCACAGAGAACAGTGCTCTGGCAGATGGTTTGGCAGACTTCTTCCTCCTTCCATGTTTTTCTCCCTTCAGTGAGCCACATAACCACCTTACTCACAAGAAAAAGGCTATTAAAAATGTATTTTATCGATTATGCTTGGCCTACAAAACCTTGCTCCAAGGAGAAACATTTTCCCAGCCAAGCCCTCGCCTGCTGCGTGCCAGGTCTGCCTCTATTTCTCAGAAAGAGTTTCGCGGGGACACCTGGGTACCAAAAATAAAGACGCCCTCTCATTTGCGAGGTTAAGAGAGAGACGGGAGGCCCCCAGGAGCCGCTGCTGCGATTTCTCTTCCCATTCGGCAGTGTGAGATGGTTTGCTATTGGGAATATTTAGCGTGATGCCTTCGGTGTGTCCTCTGGAGGACGAGAACTTGCAAGCCAATGTTTGTGAAGGGGGAGGCCAGCGAAGACCAAAAGACACGCCTTCAGACAAATCCCACCAAACAACCTTAATCCACCCCCACTCGCAGAACTGGAGGAACACGCGTGATTTATGGCTCTGCTTGCAGAGGGGCGGGGGGCCCAGGGGGGGCTCTCCATTTCCCTAAGAGGGGCTGCGACTAAGAGAAGCAGCTTTGCTGGGGCTCCCTTTGAAACCAGAAACTCCACTCCCTTTGCCCTGACGGCTTCTGAGCGAGCCAGAAAGAATGCTATGTGTACACTTTTAACCTCCCTTCCCTCCCCACCGTAGGGCTCTGGACGTTTCCTTAGCCCATTCGCCTCCTGGAGAAAAGGGAGACCCCCACTATGACTCGGAAGGACGATGGTTGGGTATCTGCTTTAGGGGAGTCTGGGAGGTGTGTGTGTGTGTGTATGTTTGCATGTACGTATACATGCAAACGTATACATGCATATGTATGTGTGTGCGTTCATACATGCTTGAATCTCAAGGTCAAATAGCCATTTGGGAACACCTAGCACTGTGCCAGAACCTGTGGCTTATCACCCAGCTCTCTTCTCAGGCACATTTTCCAGGGACAAGGGAGAGACACAGAAGTCACTTTTTAGCATAAGAAGCGAGCTGAAGGCTGTAACAGGGTCTGAGCTGAGTAGAGGGACCCATGGAGAAGAGATGGGTTCAGGCACAGGGAAGCTGATCTGTGACACTGAGGGTGATGAGTTTCAAGAGAGGACAGTCTTGAGACATAAGGGGTTGTTTGCAGAGCGATTTTCAAATTATTTAATAAGCAGTGTGGTGTAGACACAGGTCAATGGGAATAGATATCAGCTGTCAATCTTTAGTACAATTGTACCTATGTGTAGGAGCCCTGACCAGCATGGTGTATTGGGAAATAATCTATTTCCTAAAGCAGCGGTCCCCAACCTTTTTGACACCAGTGACGGGTGCTCCTGTGAGAATCTAATGCCTGATGACCTGAGGTGGAGCTGAGGCTGTGGGCAGTGGGCCAGAGAACAAAGCCAACGAGAGTAGTATTTGCACACAGATGAATCTAAAATAGTCATGTCAGCATGACTGCCAAACAGAAATCACTAGAAAATCATTAGAAATCATTAGAAAACTTTCTAATGCAGAAGTCGTCTACAAAGTGGGGTTTTTTTTGATCAAATGAATTTGGAGAGAGAGCCTTAGATTCAACAAAGGTCAACTTTTTTTTTTCCCCTCAACTGCAGGACTTCTCAGAGCCTTTGATGTGACAATGGGCATTATAAATATCTCTAAGAAGGGGGTGGTTAGGGCATGTGACATTGCTTGAGCTTATTTGAATACAGGACTCTTTCCTTGAGGAGCATCTTGTAGGAGTGGTACTATTTTTTTTAGAAAGGGATAGGGTTTTCTCAGAAGAAGATGAGTTCCCCATCAGTGGAAGCAACAATCTGAGAGGGGATGGGGTTGCCAGGGCTTTCTCACAGGAGCTCTGTACTGGGGGCTGGATGTTGGATTTGGTGAATCCAGAGCCTATTCGCACTCAGGGACTCTGAGCCTACAATACAGACTCAACAGGACACACAAGGAAAGCCAGACCTTATGAACGGCCGACTGTTGCATCGTTATCTCTCAAAAGGAATTTATTTTCCTTCTCAACATGCGTTGGTCTTCTCTCTTAGATACCCACCGTGGTTATCAATATTATTATTGGCAGTAGTTAATATTTATAAAGTGCTTACCACATGCTGGGCCCCATGCCAAGGGCACACATATTTTATCTCACTTAATCCTTTCAACAAAGTGACAAAGCGAGCTATCATTATCTTCATTTTACACCCGAGGCTCAGAGAGGTCACGTCACGATGAATGTTACACGCTTAGTAACAGAAGAAGAGCTGAGAAACAAATCCACAGGTGACTCTAGTGTCTAAGACCGGCCATGGAATGGCAATCCCAAAATCAGCACTGGAATCAGAAAAAAAAACAGGCTTATAACTATCACTCTACCGTGGACTTGCTGTGTGACCTTGAGCAAGTAATTAACGTCTCTGGACTTTAGTTTTATTTGTCAGAATTGTAACTGGCCAAACAAATGGTGCTCTTACGTTGCATCAAAAGAGGTGTAAGGGGCTGGAATAATTAATTTATTCATCCGTTCATTACTTACCCGTCCGTGAATCTGATACCAGCCTTTAACACTTAATATTCTCGTTATTTATAGAAATCTCTGATGCATACGAAGCATTGCATGTCTCCTTAGGCAATGAGGACATTTTTTTCTGAACTAGGCATCCAGGCAATGTCTGACTCTATTAAAAAAACTCACTGCGTGACAAGTCCCTTCTCAGTGCCTCAGTTTCCCCATCTACAAAATAAGGGGCTAACTCTGACCTGCTCTCAAGCAGCATTTCCCAGAGTGGGTGCCATGGATCACCCACATCCACAGAATCACCTGAAATGTTAATTAACTGTTTCTGAGCCACACTCAGTTTTCATGTCCAGGATGTGAATTTGCATTTTTCGCAAGCTCTCTGGTTAATGCACATGTTCGTAATTTGAAAGAATGGTTCTAAATTGGTAGCTCAAGGACAACATGTCTCAAAGTAGCTTTAACTAAAACCAATTATTTTCTTTGCTCTCAAAAGGGGGGTCTCTGACCACAACAAGTTGGGAAAGGTTACCCATCTAAATCCCTTTCGGAGATTTGCGATGTGCATTATTAGCACATTCAAGGCTCAAAAAGTCCTGGAGACAAAGAACATTTTAACAGAGTATACCCCTCCCCACCCCCCCGGTCACCGCAAAGCATGCTAGAAAGTGAGCGTTCTGCTGAGAAGTTTTTGAGGCAAATAAATCTCGGTGAGTGATGTAAAATGCGTCTGTGGGGGCTCAGAGTGAGGGCTCAATCCATAGTCATCTGTCGGTTGCCCAATAATGGAAATAAAAAAATAAGTGCATTCTAGCTTGAAAGGTGTATTGGGGAGTTAATGGGAACCTACACACCTCTGTTGGAAGCTCTCCGAGGGAGCACTTAGGAGCTCCCCAGAATAGCACACTTAATCCTTCACTCCTGACTCAGGCACGGGGAAGGCGCTGGCCTGGGCGGGTCAGCCCTTTGCTCCCTGTTGAAACTGTTGACTTTGCCATATACCCTCTTTGATGGTGCTGAAGTCAGGGCTTTGCTCATCTCCCAGGCACCCAAGTTGAAAGAGCTCAGATTAGCTCCATGACTCATGAGTTTACGCTGCCACTTACATGTGTTATTCCAGACCAGGTTGGCTCCACCACGTGTGAAATTCCTCAGTACGAGCCCGCCCCCGCCCTCAGGCCCAGGCAAAGTAACCTTCTCATATCCATCTTGAAGCTTATAGCTCAGTTCCAATGTGGACGCTGGCAGGTCTGAGTCACAATGACACGACTCCAGCTTCCCCTTTTTCTTTGTCCCATTAGTCAAGTTCCTGAACTCAGAGTCGATGGGAGACCTGAGTCAACCACTAGAGCTCCAGGCAGCACCTGGCTCCCGAGACCTACGAGACGCCAGTAGGAGACAGAAAAAGCTGCCTCTTGCTATTTTAGAATTTCTCACATGTTGCTTTGAGGATGAATGCAGAGGATTAATGACTGGAGAACTGGCTCAGGAAGGGTGGATTAAACTTTGTGTCATCGATTATTTTATGGAACACTTGCACAGGTTGAAATTTGGAAACTAGACTTTCTTAACTTTCCTTTCCAGTTCATTTATCCATTTATTCAAGCCAGAAATCAGACTCTCCCTGGAATGTGGGCTCCATGGACACAGAAAGTTTCCCTGTTTTGTTCGTCGCTGTATTTCAAGTCCTGAGATTAGCGCCTGGCACAGAGGGGGTGCTCAATAAGTAAATATCTGTTGAATGAATTTGACTATCATCTCGGTAGATTGAAGATGGCTACGAATTGTTTGATACTCATCCTGTTAAGACGTCGTGTCTCATTCCTTCTTTTAAATCTGGATTCTGCAACTGATGAACAGAATGTGGCAGGGGGACTTCATATACGGTGGCCCAGGGCTCCAAGAAACGGAGAGAAAATCAACGAGCGTTCTTATGACCTGGCCTTGGAAGTCCTAGGATGTTACTTCCATCACATTCTATCGGCCAATGAGTCACTGAGGCCATTCCAGATTGAAGGGGGAAGGGGAATAGACCCCACCTCTCAAGGATGCATATAGCACGAGGCCCACTCCCCAAGGATTTTATCTCCTCGGTGGGAGAAGCAGTAAAGGATTGGTTTCCACCTTTAATCCAGCACATCCACCTTCCGGGGCTGTTAAGAGGATTGACGCGAAGTGTCTGCTGTGCTTGTGCACCTCTCAAAGTCATCCTTCCCCTGGGTAGCTTCAGCTATTTGGCTAGCAGAGGTGGGGCTGGGCCTTATCGCTCCCGTGCCGCCTTAGCCAGGTGGCCGCGAGCAGGACACAGACCGCACAACCGTACACGGCAGCCCCACCTAACACCTGGGAAAGACCCAGGAGATGCACCTACGAAACCATCACTGCAGTGGGCATCAGCTCGTCCGGCCAGCCTGTTACCTGTCCTTTCCCTTCAGACCCCAGCACCCTGGTTTCCGCTTTTGGAAACCATCCCCAGCCAGTGTGTGACAGACACGCAGTCTCAGTGGGACAGTCAGTCTGCTCCTGCCTGCCTTTAGCCAAGAGGCCACGTGACCTAAGTTGAGAAGATCAAACATGTTCTTCCTGAATTTGAATCTTAAGCAGAGTTACCCACAGACCAAACATCGTTGGTGTTTATTCTTCCCCAAAGCAGTTCTTAAGGGAGAGTCCGTTAATTCTTGTACGGAGAGCCTACACTTGACAAGTCTCCTGTCCCTGGTTCTTCTCCTTCATGAGGATGCTCGATGCTCTTCCAGTAAAAGCACTTTCGCGTATGTTAGCCGGAATAGGTTTCTGTTGCTTACAACCAAATAACCTGACAAAGATACCGGTCATCGGTGCCTTTGTCCTGACCATAGGGGTTTGTTTCCTTTCTATTATTCAGTTGATGTTTTCTCTTCTGGGTCAAATCATTAGCAAGAGGCTCAGGGTAAAACAGCAGGTGTAGGCATTAGAGTCCAGCAGTTCAGATCAGTTCTACATCCAAGCTGTGTGACCTCGGTCAAATTCACTAACCATTCACGTCTCCATTTATTTATCTTCGAAGTACCCGATCCCCAGGTAGGACATCAGTACATACTGGTTCCCTTCCATCTGTCATCAGGGTCTCCTGTTTGGCCAGCCCTGGGTGAGGCGCTGAGAGAGAGAGACAGCAACAGACAAGGCCATAAATTCTACCCTCCTGGAATTTTTAATTGGAGAGGGCAGATAAAGACACTCAGGGAGATCTACGGCTTTAATGTGGCATCTGGCACTGCAAGCAGAATGGTAATTCCATGTGTCCCATAATGAGTTCTGTCCACATGCCAGCCCAGGGCATGCTGCATCGTCGCCCTAACCCTGCAAGGGAGATCTGATGCTGTTGGCATAAAGCAGATATGGAAACCGCAGCTCTAAGTCATACAGCCGGGGTTCATGCAGCTGACTCCAAGCCCTGGCTCTTACCGCGTAGACCACATGACTCTCTACTTCCTGTCTTTATATTCATTCCCTCTCCTCTCCCTGAGAGATATCTTAGTCTCCTCGAATATTCCAGCCAGAATGGGCCCGGTAGACCTTGCAATAGCAAGTGATGTTCATCTGTGAATCAGTTCAACATAACTGATACTCACCACCTGGACCACCAGTTGGGCTCCTGGTTGGAAGGAGATGGGCCCCCCAAATCACTTGGGCGATTTGAAGAGGGGTAAGTTAGGGGCTCTTTTCAGAGGTGTGGGAAGGGTCCAGCAGCTCACAAGAAATGGTGCCGTACCATGAGGCCAGCAAAGTGAGCTGCTGTTACCACTCATAGGCCAGAGGGCCAGAGGAGACAAGAGAAGGAGGAGTTTAAGGAACAGGAAGGGCGTTTGGCTCTGGGAAGGGGCTGTTAATAGGAGACATGGTCCTTGGACAAGTGACACAGCCAAGCCACAGTGACTCTGCAGGGAGGGAGCTGGGGGAGCAATTCCCCTTGACTTCTTTCTCTCCCTCTTTCCGATTTCCTACCAGAGCTCTTCATTGGTTCAGTCTACCTGGGCCCCACAGGGCATAGGTCCATCAGTGCAGGCCATGCAGGTCACCCCGCCCACCGCCCCGGAGCACAGAGCACAGGGCACAGCGGAGACAGGTTGACCAAGAAAACACCCAGCACAACCCGCAGTCACTGTTTCTGCTGCAGGAGCAGAAAGAAAGTCACGGCGGGACGATAGCCACGTCTAGTCTGACCACTCAGAGAGCTGCAAAGGGGAAGGGCATTTTCCAGGTCGCGGAGCCAAGGAATGACAAGTTCTCATTCCAGAAGGCTCTGGAACCCAGGTCTCTGACTCCAGACTCCGTGCATTTGCCACTATACCCCACTGCGACTCCTCACCTAGGTAGGAGGTGGGCTGAGGGCCTGGGTCAAAGACTGGCGTCCTAGCTGGATAAGTTTTGATTCCACCGAAGGGGCCTTTCCTTTGAGATGGTTCGTTGCAATCTATTCTTTTAGTCAACATTTACTGAGTAGCTACTAGGTAATGATGCATATAGCATGGGTCCCATCCTTAAGGATTCGGCTCTGGGGGAGGAGACAGACACTTAAGCACATGTGTGTGTTAAAAATGAATAATTCCTCTGATGCCAGTGTGGACAGTGTATAGTGGGGGAAGCCCAAGGCGAGAGGAAGACACGGCCATCCAGGGCTCAGAACGGGCTTCCTGGAAGAGGTGAGGCTCAAACCTGTGCCCAAGCACAAGTGGAGCTATCCTCAAGGGGACATGGTTGGGAAAGACATTCTAGGCAGAGGGAGAGGCTTGGGCAGAGACAAGAACGCCTGAAATATCTAGATTCACTAGGGGTTATAACAAGAGTTCAATGCAGCTAACGTGGAAGGTACCAGATGGGAGAGAGAGAAAGAGAGGAGGCTTGGAATGAAAGGCAGGTCACCTCCTGGAGCTGCTCTGAGTCATGCTAAGGAGTCTGGACTTTATCCTAAGAGGGATGGGAGGTGTGGCAGATGCTTGTCATGCCCTACCCTACAACCCTGGGATCTGATGTCAGCACCTCGTCTCTGCTTTGCTTTCTCTGAAGCTACAAAAGGCTTGCTTAGCCATGCACAGGCACAAGACAGAAACAAAGAACGGATGGGATAAATTTACCAGTGCACGAATGCTCTAGTTGCCGTCTCCTCCAGTGGGAAAATTCTAGGGCACGAGGCATGTTCTATGCAGTTCCTCCAAGCTCCCCAGGGGACTGAGCTCCAGGTGCCCACAGGAGTAACGAACTCTCGAACGCGCACTGTTACCTTCCCTGCTTTTCCTGGCTCACTGTCCTACTCCCTTACTTCGCTTTCCTGCAAGCATCTCTCAAATAAACGACCTGCATCCTAACCCCTGCCTCTGCATCTGCTTAGAAGAGGAACTCGAAGATGGAGATGCTGGGAGATTTTCAGGCAGGAACCAGAAATAATAATTAGCATTTTGATGGTGATCAGATCAGAGGCTTTGAAAGGTCAGTCCAGGGCTGGCTGGTGCAGAAGATGGATTAAAGGGAGGGGGTGTGGCGTGAGTGAGGGGGACAAGCCGGGAGGCTATGGGAAGCAGATCGAAGAAGAAGAATGCAGACCAGACCCTGGGCAGTGACACTCGGTACAGCAGAAGGTATTTAAGGTGCTAAAGTGTCTGTGCCCAAATCAAAACAATAGAAAAACATTCTTCTGGCCCTGAACTGAGCTGGTGCGTCTCTTGGCTCCCTGGAGCCACGGTAAATCTCAACCCCACAGTGCCTCTCCAAACCCCTGACTCCAGCGGCAGAGAGAGCAGTAATCCCTTTAAAAGAGTGTTTAGGAGTGGTGGGTGGAGCAGAAGGTGCTTTTTACAAGGCTCAAAAAAAAAAATTAAATTAAAGGCACACACGCACATACATACACCCTCAGCTATGCCCACGGGGGGAAAGACAGCAATTACTATTCACTCCAAAAATCCAGAGTGATTTGTGGTTTGGAGAGGGAGAGAGGTTATTTATAGTGTGGAGAAGGAGAAACTTTCTGCTCCTGACTCTCCCCGGTGAGGACCGGCCCAAGGGGTGTTTTCTCTCCTGGCACTGAACTCGCTCCGACTAAAAAAGAGTATTTAAAGAAAGCAAACTTCATGGATGCAAGAGAAGAGAAAAAAATAAAGACGATCGATGATGGAAGATGATAGATAGATAGATAGATAGATAGATAGATAGATAGATGATAGATAGATAGATTGATAAATAGGAGAAGGGGGAGGGGAACAGTCTCTGATGATTTTGTGCTGTGCTTTGAAGTCTTAGCCCTGTGAGCTGTCATAAATTTTCTGGTGTGAGGGTTGGGGATAATGGATGCCTATCTTAACGGCCGGGTTTTTCAGCTCACGTGGCATCCATTAGCACCCAGGAAGCTCCCTTCCAGCCCCCCGGCTCCCTCCAGCCTCTTCCAGGATGCCCCATATTTTCAGACCAAATTTTCATAGCCATACTTGGCCAGTAGCCCAGAAATATTTTTTGATGAAGCCATTGCCCGCTGCTCGCTTGCTCCATGATGTTCTTACAGCTTCTGAGGCCACACATGTCCAGGGACATTTTGAGAGATGCGCTAGGTGGGATTAAGCTCTGCTGTGTGACTCTGGGCTGTTAACTCAACCTCTCTGAGTCTCGATGGTCTCGTCTGGGCAATGAGGAATGAATATCAATGTTCAGATGTTGTCAAGATTAAGTGAATTAACTGACAGGTGAGAAGGGGACTGGTATGCACTAAGCGCCTAATATGTGCTGTGAATTTTCTTACCCAAAGAAAATTCAGCCTGATTTTATCCCTGCATACTTCCTGTCCAAATTCCCCATCCGCCTCCTAAAGCAATGGTTTCCAACATCCTCTGTGAATCAGAAGCAACTGGAAACCTTTTCAAATGCTGATGTTCGGGCCCCACCCCCACAGATTCTAGTTCATTTGATCCTGAGATGGGCCCAGCCTACGGAATTTCTTCAAAGCATCTCAGGTGATTCATATGTTGTGCCAGGGTTGAGAATGACTATCTTCAGAAGTCATGTAGCCCGGAGGTTGTCCAACCTGGCTGTCTGTTCACCTGGGGACAGGTTCCTTCTCCCCAACCCTCCATATACTGGACCAGAATCTCTAGAGAAAGTGCCTTCGAATCTGCGCTTTAAGATGCAGTGTTCAACATCATCGCCTTGTCCCCTTGCCCCGTGCCTGGGACATAGCAAGTGCTCAGTAAATGCCCATTTCACTCCTTCCGCTCCATGGCACTTTCCCTCAAAACTTAAACTCCGGGGGCAGGGGTGGGGGGGTAAGGGGAGATTTCTCAGGGAAAGTCAAATTTCTCAGGTGCTACTAACGAAGAACGTGGGAGTCCCCTTGTCCCAGGATGAAATGTTTTTCCTCTGCATCGATACTTACCCTGAGCGTCATCCCATCTGCACTTGAGTCCCTGAGCGCAGCCAAGAAAAGCCCAGAAGAATTTTGCTGGTCAAGCAGGGACCAGCTAATGGAGAAGGGGTGTCTCTTCCCCTCTCTCGTTGCTCCGGTCGATTTGCATTGATCCCGGTTCGGCTGAGCGAGAGCCATCTTTCAAAGTTTATTCTGGTGTCAATTTTTATAGTTCCCCCCACGGATCAATACCGTGCAAAAACATTAAGGCAAACTTTGTGAAAGCCGATCGTTCAATATGAGTTTTATGAATGGCTCCCAGCCCCAGCTCTAAGCATTTGGAAGTAAGTGGTACCTTTAATCAGATGAGTGATAGAAGCCAGTCAATAAGGCTGCTCTCTCAGCCCTTGGAGGAAGAAGGGTGATGTCTCTGACTCCGTTTATCCCACGCATTTATTTTCCTCAGTTGCACAAGCTGCTGGGTGTAGTGGTTAAGAGCTCAGACCTAATGATAAATAAACCGATTTTTCAATTCGAAACAAAGAAAAGAACATACATTTCATAGCAAAAAGAAATCCGAATAGCCAATAAGTATTTATTTATATTTATAGATGTCCATCCTTACTAATAATTAAGCAAGTGTCAATTGTAACCAAAAAGAGAGGTATTTTTGTTTTTTTCCCCCAAACTCTTCTGCTTGGCAGAAATTGAAAAACAAGTGTGGTTGAGCAAGAGATAGTCTCAGATTCTGCTACTGGGGGAGTAAGTTGAGTTTGACTCGATTTGAAGAGAAATTTAGAATTTTCATGTAAAGTTAAAGTGTGCACATTGTATGAACCAGTCATCATACTCCTGCATCTATACGCACAGGACTCTACATACCAGCGGACACATACGAAGATGTTCACTGCAGCATTGTTTATGTTAAGGGAATATGCGCAAACATCCCAGGTGTCCATGATGAAGAGAATGATTAAATCCTTCGTAGTAGCATCCTATCATGAACTTCCTTGTAACAGTGAAACAAAAATTCTATATGCATCAACATGGACAATAGGAGAACAAAAAAGAATATAGATAGAGAGATGATAGATGATAGATAGATAGATAGATAGATAGATAGATAGATAGATAGATAGATAGATGATAGATAGATGATGCTGATGATGATAGGTAGATATAGATAGATAATAGATAGATTAGATTGATAGATGATAGATAGATAGATAGATAGATAGATAGATAGATAGATAGATAGATACCATGTATAAAAAGTTCTAAAACATATAAAACAACATGATACAGTGTTAATGGATAAATGTGTGGGTAAATAGTTATAAAAATGGCAGAAGGAGGGCTACATAGAGAGCTTACATTATGTTAGTCATGATGTCATTCTTAGGGGGAGAAAAATCCAAAGCAAAGATGGTAACATGGAAGTTCTGTGAAGCCCGTACCACGTGTTTGGTCCACGACTCTACCCACGGTGCCTGGCACAGAGCCTGCCTAGCACAGAGGAGCCACTTAATAAATAGTTGTTGAATAGATGAATGATGAACTTGGAAAATCTGGGTGTTAGATACATGGCGCCCTTACACTTTTTCTTCTATAATTGTATTTGCTCGCAGTATTTCGTTGGAGAAGAGGGGAGGGGGAGGGAGAGGAGAGGGGGAGAGCCAGACAGGCCTCGTTTCAAATCCCAGCTCTTCTAATTACAATGATCTTGTGCTGAATCTGTTTTTTGCTAATGTGTTATAAGTGCAGGAATTTTTGAGGGGTGAGGGGATGGTGAAACAAACAGATAATAATGACGCTGTATATTTTCATTCAGCATTTCCCATGCATGAGCCACTCATCTATGACCCTAAAGTCCGATGCATTGTAGAGCCACTTGAGCCTTTATAAAATACCCCTGAGTGGGTCCTTTTGCCGGCCAGTTACTTCAAACGCTCAGGGAGTTGAGGCCCAGGCATCGGCGTTGTCCCTAATCTCTCCAGGTGAGGCTGATGCCCACTGGGGGTTGGGACCCACTGTCTGGGTTGCTACGCCTTGGGCAGGAAGACAGCGCATCCTTTTGTTCATCCCTGTGTCCCTTGTACCTGGGTCACAGTGGGTGATGAAGTGAAGATGTGTCCAACAAAAGAAAGGAAATAAAAACATAGTGGACCCTCATGGCCCTCCTGTGAAGCGAGGGGTTCTACCTCCTCCAACAGACAAAGAGATTGAGGTGCAGTGACCTGTCCCCACCAGCCACATGCTGGGAAAGGAGAGGAGCTCAGATTTGAAGCGGAACCGGGGCATTCGACCACTACACCAGAATATCTAGTTTTTAACTCTCCACCTGGTTTTCTGAGCCATCCACTGGCCCAGAGCGTCTGAGATGATACCAGCTGCATTCTCGTGGCCTTCACGGTCTCCTGGGTGAGGGAAGGTGTCCACTAGCCCAAGGAACCTCGCAGAATGTGTGGGAGAGTCCGAAGACATTCCAGCACTTCCCTTACTTCGTCCTAAGCACATTTTCCATTTTGAGTGTTCGTGATGTGCCTGAGACGGCAAACAAGACAGGGTCTCAGCCTGTAGAGGGGGACCTGCAGGCACACAGGCAATTCCGATCCAGTGGGTACACTGCTTGTGGTCTGACGACCTTTCTCTGGAAACTTCTGGTGAGCTCAAGGAAGTCCCAGGCTCCCAACTTGCAGAATGGGCGTCAGAACCTTGGAAGAAAATCCTAGAAATGATAAAGAAGCACTTCCCGAAGAAATGCTGACTCACTCATGCCCTTGATGCGTCGGTCCATCAAGGATACAATCGTAGGAAAAATACTGACAGACAGCTTGGGTTTAAAGACTTGGACTCAGAAGTGGAGACATTTTTGGAAATCCTTAACCAATTTATTTCACTTTGATTTCCCTTTTTTGAATATGCACGTGATGAAGATACGTGTCTAAATAAGTGTAAAAGAGCTCTTTCAATGAGTATAAAACAAACATGTTAAGTGATTAAGGAAGTATATGTAGAAATTGAATGATAGTGTTGTTTCTCCTTCCTCGGCGGGGTAGAAAAGAATGGTGCATCTATTGTTTATGTTATCTAAGAGTCCACAAAATATGGTAGTTTGCAAGCTTCTGGAAGGTGCTGGCCGTGCAGTTTGTTCGATTAAGGACGGGTTGATTGACATCTCCTCACCAGCCTAGGCTCATTCGTGGCGGTCATTTCAATTTGCTTTTACTGAATACCTACGAGTACTGAGTGTCAGGCTGCCCAGCCCTGGGGAAAACAAAGCAATTTAGACAAATGTTTTCTGCCCTCTGTGGTGCCCAGAGTCTCCAGGAGGCTCTACAACAGGGCGGAAGAGCTGGCCTTTAAAGCACAGGTATGAATAATGTGCAGGGTAAAGACAGAGAGGGGGAGAGATTATCTGAGGAGGGGACGAAATGCCCTGAGAGGAGATGCGATTTTGCCTGCAGAGAAACGAGACGTTTATCCGCGTCACTGGAGGCTGCTGAGTGGCTGGTGGTGACCTCCACACCTGGCCCGCTCTGTCTCCTGAAGGCCTCCAGCAGATATACTGGAGCCTTCCTCCTGTCACCGGAGAATACCAGGTGTCTTCAAACAATGAAGTGTGTCACTATGGGACCTTTCGATAGGCTATTCCCAGCAGGAAATGAGAGCTTCGGCAGGGACTGTGTGTTGGGAAAAGATTAGGTCTCAAAAGATTCTGGATTGGGCAAACCACGTTGAAGAATTTAAGAATTCAGGGCCAAGTAAGAGAAAGGGACAGAGGGACATGGCATAACTGTGCAGGTTTGGATGGGACATGTGTATATCGTGTATGGGTATGCATGTGTCTACATATTGCTTCACACGTGTAGACAGGCCTGGCGATGCACACATGTAAGACACACTTAGATATGTGTGTACATACGTGTGTGTGGGTGTGCTCACAGGTGCAGTTTATACTTGCCTCTGTATGCAGAGGCTGTGCATATATGTACTCCCGTATGTGACATATATGTATATCAGCACAGGACCCATGTTTCTGTGCGTCTGAGTGTGGATGTGTGTGACCACAGGTGTGTGGATACATAGGGGTATGTCCGCATGTCTGTCTGGGGTATGTGGATGGTTACCTATGCATATTGCACTAGTGTGGAGTGTCTTTATGTACGTGGGCCCGAGTGTGCACGTATGCCTCTCTACGTGGAGAATACTGTGAGAGTTTGTATGACTGTGAATGTGTCTGATTGCATAAATGCAAGGGAATGTTTTGGGGGGTAAATATGTGGGTAGATGAGCTGTGTTTTGATGCCGCACTCTATTACCTATGGAAGCAGGTTTGTGTACACCTGGACATTTGGTAGGAGTGTGCATCTGCTGTGCGGGCATGCTTGTGCACCTTAAGCTGCATTGCATGGGAATGTGTATACAAGCGTGAATGCCCGCAGAGGTGTGTTACGTAGGGGTGTGTCTGTGTCTGCCTCTCCTCCCTGGATTCCAAGCCCCCGCGACACGGGACGTGTCCCCCTTGCTGCTCATGGTGTCTGCACGCATGGGTAGGAGCTCGGTGCAGAAAGGGTCCCCACTGATTTCATAGATACACACATAGTAGAAGAAAGTGAATTAGTGCTATGCAGAGACTCGAAATGGAGCGAGGGGAGTGTCGACAGGATGTGGAGTAATTGAGATGGTCGTACGTTGCCGATGAGGAACATAACATGGTGCTACCCCAAGGTTCCACCCGAGAGAAATGAAAACGGGTCCTTACAAAGACCTGGACGTGGATGATCATAGCCGTGTTATTCGTAATAATAGCCCTGGACTGAAAGCAGCCCAAGTGCCCATCGGCTGGTGAATGGCTAAAGACATTTATAAATTCGTACCATAAATACGGCTCAGCAATGACATGGGACGGACACGTGACCCAACCCTAACCCTAACGACACGGATCTATCTCAGAACCATCAGGCTAAAAGTCAAGCACAAAAGACGACGCACTGTGCGATTCCATTTATGTGAAGTCCTTGCAAACACAGAACTGTTGCTAGAGCAGATTGGTCTAGCAGATCGGTCGCCCGGAGTCTGGGGTGCGGGGGGACAGGAGGGACGTTTAAGGGTGGGGGAACTAATCGATATTTCCATTGTGGTGATTTCAAGTTGGTGACTGTGGGCCGGCACCGAGATTCATCCGGTGATCCTTAAAACGGGTCGATTTCATTTTATGTAAATCAGACCTTAATAAACTAAAAAAGAGAGCCGGTAGCGTGACATGACACAGAGCAACTGGGGCTATTTTAGGCAGAGTGGTCAGGAAGGCCTCCCTCTAAGGAGATGCCATTTGGTGTGAGCTCCAAGACCTGGGAGCCACGCTCAGGCTGGCATCCTCCTCTCTGACCCGAAGCCCAGTGTGGCTTCCCACCTCCAGAATGTCCCTGGGCCACCCTCATCGTCTTCCTGGGCTTTTCTGACTTCGACAAGCTGCTTCGTTTCCTGGCTGTCTCACCCATGGGTCACTCTCGCTCACTTCCCCGGGCCAGGCCTCTTCCAGCTCCACTCTCCCTAGTAAATATTTTAGCACCCATGGAGATCAATGGCGCATCGCCGATGGGAAATTGAATGTAAATCATCTCGGCTTTGCCATCGCCCCAGAAATCAATGTTCACACATTAGGGTTATTATCTCATGAGGAGGCCTTTGATGGCTGGCAGCAGGATTCAGGATGCCACACCTGGAGTCCCCCTTCCTCTTCTTCCTGCACTGATGGAGCCAGCCAAGGGCAGATGCCCAGAGAGGGAGCACGCTCTCCTCCGCGTCGGTAGGCAGTGGTCCGCAGCAGGGTATTGCATTCTCCATCTCCTAAGCCCTGCAGCTTCATCTGAGACTTCGATAGCTAGAAGGACGTAGATTCTGAGCATGAGGGTGTCTGTTTTTTCTAGAACTAGCCTGATGCTCATTCACCGGTTGGTTCATTCAACAATAATTTACTGAGTGCCAGCTATGTACAAACACAAACGGTGAGCAAAGCCCATCAAAATGTGAAGAACTTTTGAAACCTTCTCTGCCTTCCTGCAAAGAAATGAGCATGCAGCTTTGGCTGAAAGAATGCTCTTTATGATTCTGTTTGCGGTGGACCAAAATGATCTAAATATTCTCCAATGGGCAACAGGTTAAATTATCCATGGTTTGCCCACACAGTGGAGCAGTAAGCCACCAACTGCCAGTAAGCGTGTGAGATTGGGGCTGTCATTGAAAGACAGGGGCATGGTTTATAATATAGAGAGGCAAAAGGGAAAAAGACGAGTATAGAACTGTATGTAATTTATGCCTCTGCTTTGGTAAATGTTATACTTTGAAAATTTCTAATCTTGCTCTGAGAAATTTGCTTTCAAACACTTGTAGTACATATTTATGTAATTTCTTCATTATACAGTCACTCATAATTGATACATATACACATTATATAATTAATATATTATTATTCATATACACACATGTGTGTAGGTGTATATGTGTTTGCTGGGTATAGACTGTACGGTGGTGGCTAAGAGCAGCACCACTCCTCATGGAGCTTACATTAGGACATCTATTTAAATGGGAAAATACTAGAAAAAAAATGCACAGTGTATTAACAGTAGTTATCTCTGAGTGTTAGGTTCATGCATCATTGTCCATATAAATTATATACTATTGTCCATTTAAATATATGAGATACAATTATATTAT
>NW_006433949.1:2242011-2260281 GCF_000325575.1 Pteropus alecto | reverse complement strand
CTATATCATGTCTCAGATTTCTAGCTCTTATATATTTCTAGCTCTTATATACATATGTATGTGCATTGCTCCTCCATGATTTCTAACTCTTATAAACAATGAAGAAATATTACTGATGCAAACCGAATGAATTCAAAGTTTAAAGAGAATGACCTCCAGAATGTGATGAAAATAGACACATAAATACAATACAAATCAGTAGATTCGCGCTCATCTTCAGGAAAACGCAGATGTGCACGTGCGCAGACACACCCACGTGAACGCACAGCCTTGCGTCATTGCGGATTTTCAACTATCCACGTGGACGTGCAGACACACCACCTGCAGGCCCACCTGTGTGTGGACACGCAAACACGCATGGCCCCCGTGCTCCTCTGAGCGCCAGAGCTGGGCTCTCTCATGCTGCCACCTGCCACTTGTCTCCATGTAGAAAGAGCCTGGGGATGGGGTGGGAAGCCGGTATCAGTTTTCACACAAGGCCAGCTTGGGGAAGCCCCGCCATCACCCTCTGGAGCTCAGGGCCACAGCTTGGGAGAGCTGGCTTTAGCCGGGATGCTGCAGGCCGGCCCAGCTGTGGGGATTTTCTGGGAAAGGGGACCCTGGCCTCCAGTCTGTGCATGTCTGCGACACTGGGCCACAGGGCAGCCGCCCTGAATCCCCCTGCGCTCGGAGCAGGCTGGGAGGCCCAGGGGAACGGGCTTGCTGAGGTTTCTCGAGCTTCCTATTTGCCCAAACCAGCCTGTTCCCACAAATCCCAAAATAGAGTCCCTGGCAGAGATGTGAACTCTGAAATGCAGAGACAGCTGCAAAGAAAAACAGTAGGAAGGGACGGGCAGGGGAGCTGTCTGCGTCCGCCTCAAGTCTCAGAAGGATCCCTTGAGCAGGCAAGGGCATTCGGGGGTCACTGCCCTCGGTACCACCCCCCTAGTCTCCGAATAGACTTAAAATTATGCCAGCTGAGATTGTACGAACGTGCATGTCTCCGCCTTTGTGGGGAAGAAGATTGCAGCGTCTCTACCCACACCCCGCTCCGGAAGTTCTTTTCTGAGTCTCACTTAAAGCCCTCATGCTACAGCTCTATCTCATCCTTCTCCCTAAGGTCCTCTTGGCCACCTCCTCTTCTGAGCGAAGTTTGCTTTTATTTTCCAGACAAATGAGTCAAAATGGCCGTTTAATATCTATTTGCTAAGCAACTACTCTGGGCAAGGCAACTACTCTGGGCAAGGTACCCAAAATAGCTACACAGGGACCAGACATCAAAGATGGCTCACAATATAAAGGACAAGATGATTATAAAAATACCAAGTTATCGGACAACGGGGAAAAGGACGAGGAACAGAATATCGATATTTTATGAAGTGTTTACTATGTGCCAGGAGCTGATCTCGGTCAGTTGCAAACATTAGATTGATCTCACTCTAACAACTCTATAGCCATAGCAACCACTATTATCTTGTTTTATAGATTAGGAAACTGAGATTCAAAAAGTAAAATAAATTTACCCCACGTCCATTCACCAGAAAGTGAATGGCTCAGACTCCTAGGAAAGGTACAGAGTCACTTTCTCGTCTCTTTGGCTTGGGGAAGTGGCAAGTTCCCTGAGCATCTTTAAAATGGGGATCGTGCCCAAATCCAGCTGAGGATCAAATCATATTTATAAAGTATTTAGTCAAGTTTTCTGACACACGGGAAGTACTTAGCAATAGCAAAAATGAGGGTGATTGTATCGGTTAGCTACCGCTGCGTAACAAACCATCCTAAGACTTAACCATTTATTATTACTCCTCACAAGTCTTGGAGTCAGCTGGGTATTTCCGCTGGTCTTGACAGGGTGTGCTGTGTGTTCCTTCTGATCTCCATTGGGTCTCACTCATATATATTGTAGTTGGCTTGCTGTTGGCTGACCTTGGATGACCTTGGCTATAATAACTAGCCAGCTCCTTGGCAAGGAAACAAAGACCTGTGTTATCCTCCAGCAGGCTGGCCCGGGCCCATTCTCATGGCAGTCATAGGGGCCCTAGAGAGTGCACAGAAATAAAGGCCTGAGTGTTTTTCCAGGCCCCTGCTCACTCTTATCGAGGTAGCTACTATCTTGGCCAAAGCAAGTCGCATGGCAGAGTGCAGAGTCGGAGGAGAGGACAAGTGACAGGACGAAGAGCATGGCTACAGGGAGGCCCTGGGTGCCGCCATTTAATAATAATTAACACCGAGGAGCACTTCTTATGTAGTAGGCACCTGCCGTTGTTCTGACGGGTGGTGGTCATGGTCATAATTGTAGTAAGAAGTCCTTGGAAGGTGCTATGAAACCAAAGAGGAAGCTTCTTGCAAGGGAAAAAGCAAATGAGGAAAAGGCAGCATTCCAGGTGGATCGGCACCTGCGTGGAGACCAGAAGGGGGCGGGGCATCCCGGGAGATACCGCCTGTCGGTGGCGGTGGGACAGACGAGGGACAGGAAGCAGAGTGGCGTGAAGGTTATCCTGGGAGAGGCAAACCAGACAAACAAACAAACAAACAAACAAAAAGAGCGAGAGAGACCGCGGCCTGAAGCCAGAGAAAAGTCAACATAGGGGAGGCCAAGGCGATCGGTCGCCGTGAGACCCAAGTTAGATGAGCTGAGAGAGCAGCATGCTGAGGCCAAAACACAGCGTAGAATTTTCTTCGAAGACACTTCGCGGTGAACAGAACGCCATCAGCGTGCCCGTTTTTTTTTTGCTTGTTTGTTTTGTTTTTTTGTTTTTTTTTGATGCAAAAACGGAAGCTCAGAGGACTTGGGGAACAAGCCCAGAGTTCCCCATCGAGTCGAGTGGTTGAGCTGCAATTCAACCATCACGGCCTCCGAATCGCCTCCAAAGATCGCTTTGCTTTCGAAAGGAGGGGCTTGGAAGCACGAAGCCATAGAATCTCAGGTGGGAAAGAGGACAGCAAGGTACACAGGGGACAGGGAGGAGAGGGAGGAAAATGCAGAGGGTGTCGCCACCGGATCCTGCCCACCCTGACTGATCTATAGGCTGTCTCGGGCTTACAGCCACTGCCCTCCACTTAGCAGGCCCCAAATGCTGGGCCCTCCTCCTTCTCAGAGGTTTATTGGCAAAACCTACTCTGGGGACATCTCCTCCCCACGCCTCGAGGGCTCAGTACCCCCTCCTGCAGCCTCTCCTTGGCTCCACGTCTATTGGATTTCTTCTAAGACAGCATGGAAGCCCAGGAGCCTGGCCTGGGTGAGGTCTGCCCTTTTAGCTGAAGACCCCCGGAAGTCTGGCAGGTATCCTGAAACAGTGAGGATCTCAGCAAGGCCTCCTTCCAGCCGTGGCCATTCCTGCCACGATTTCAGCCGAGGACACAGCTCTCAGGGGGCCATGGCATGCTGACAGGATCACAAATAACAGAGGGGACTCCGCCAGCAAGCAGTTTAGTCTGCTTGGGATTCTGGCCTATGCAGGGCTTGGCTTCCTGAGAGCGGGGGTGGGGAGGGTTACTTAGAGCATGCCAACGATCAGGGTACGCGACTCGGCAAAGAAGGTGTGACCGTAGGAACGTATGTGCGTGGTGTCTGGGATGCAGCAGGCAGTGAATAAGCGTGTGCGGTGCGAGAACTAGAGGAAGAGGAAGGGAGGGAGAGGGGAACGGAAGTAAAAAAGAGGGAAATTTTTTTGAGGAAGCTGCCCTGGCTCTAAGAACACCCAGGCCTGTAGCCTAGCTCTTACTGCATCTCGTGTTATATTTGGAACCCACAAAATCGGGTTCAGAAAACATAGCCTTTAAAGAGTTAAGCAGTCAACAGATGTTAAGAGTCTTGCAAATAATAAATCACCATATACGAGCCAGGTATAGACTCTGGATCCAGACTGCCTTGGGCCGAATCCTCGCTCCACCATGTTTTGGCTGTGTGACTCCAGGCGAGTTGCAGAACCTCTCTGCGCCTCAGTCTTTGCATCTGTGAACAGTAATGACAGTCCTACCTACCTCCTCGGTTACTGTGACGATCGTGTCATTGAATACTCGTAAAGTGCTTAGAATAGAGCCTGCCACAAAGTCAGGACGTAATAAACATTAGCTACGGTTACTCTCAGAGAGAGGAAGTCACTTGTCCGAAGCCACACAGCTAGTAACTAGGGGTCCAACACAAGCCTGTCTTATTCCCAAAGCCACACTTTTTTGAAGCACAACCCAAGCAGCTGAGATGAGGCCCTTCCTCTCTCCGCGCTCTCCCCCCATCACCCATAACCCCCAGGCACAAGCGCCCCTACATGCCACCTCCCTGGTTGGGGCTGAGAAGCCTTACATCTCTCTGTTCCCAGCCAGGGCATGTTCTCTCTTTTGTCCCCAGCCTTGAAAAGGGCAAGAGCCTCTAAGTGGAGGGGAGAGGTCTGCAGCCGGCTCGGCCACCCAGCGCTCGGGGCTCGGCGGGATTCCTTCCTCTCTGCTTTCCTCTGCATGTCACGGTGACAGAGACCAGCCCAGGCCTGGTGCGTCTGGAGACTGTCTGCCCCAGGCTTGCCCAGAGCGCCCCACAGGGCAGTCCTGCAACCCCAGAGGCAGAGGTCATGAGCAGCAGTAAGCCAACGGGCTGACCATGGCTGGGGCAGCTAAGAGTAATAATAACAGATTATATTGTTTACTGCACGTTAGAAACTGGGCTTTTTACAAATAGTACCTTGTTTACTCCTCCTTTCATCCCAATGAGGGCTTTCTCGTGGGTTTCTTTTAATAGCCAGGACACTGAGGCTCAGAGATGTCAAGGTATTTGACCTGAGCCACACAGCTTTCAGGGCCGAGATTCGAAGCCAATGCTGATCAGTCCCGAAGCTGGTCGTGACTCTCTGCTACTAAGCCTTTCCTGGTCGGCCTCTCCAAATGCCCTTTTCTTCTTGCCCCAATACCAACGGCCATCTGAGAAAGGAGCAGCTACTGAGCACGACCAGGAAGGAACGCAGAGGCTGCCCCGCCTTGCCTCTCCCTGGCTTTCGTGAATGTGGGTGGACACGGGAATGCAAATACATGCACATCACGTGCGGAGTTGCCTGTCCTTTTCCGACCAGCCCCAGGGGCCTCTTCAGAAACCTCTAGACTGGTACGTCCCAAGTTTTAGAGATTTAAATATCATTTGTCAATTCATAAATTTGCATTAGTACTAATATTTTTTCTTTAAGCTCGATTTAGTTTTCTTAAATAAATTCGCCCGGAAAAAAAAAAGAGAGAGAGAGAGAAAAATTGAAGTCGGTACCGTAAGTAGAAAACCATTTCCACTTGCCACAAATAGAAACGAAACCTAGAAATGAACACAGCGAACCTACAATGGCACTAAATCTTACCTGAGTGGTGTGACCCTCCTGAAGATTTGCTGGGGGTTCATATTCTCTCTCTCTCTCTCTCTCTCTCTCTCTCTCGTTTCCCCTACCCCCCAGAAAAAAGAGAGTAAGTGTTAATTAACACAAATTGAACCATTTAAAACAACAGACTATATTACAGACCTGTAGGTCGGAAATTTTGGGGAGCAAGGAGCAAGGCTGTGTTCCTTTCTGAGGTTCCTGGTGACAATCGTTTTCTTGCACATTCAGGTGTTGGCAAAATTTCATTTCTCACCTCCAGGAGGCCTCTCTCTGATCCTTGCCTATGTCTTCCTACTTCTCAGGACCGGCCACAGGTCCCCCCTCATCCAGTCATGCTGCCATCTTTCTGGTTCTCTGAAGCCAAGGCAGGTTCTCAGGTGTTAAGGCATCATGTGACCCAGGATCATCTCCCCATCTCCCCATTAAGGACATATCCTTAAGTGCACCTGCAAAATCCCTTTTGCCAGCTAAGATAGCATAGTCACAGGTGTGGACATCTGTGGGGACCACTGCTTTGTCTACCACAGGACACTAGCACCAAACAGAGACGTTCTTCCTGGTCGAATCGGAAAGAGGGAAGAGGGGAGGAAAGGGGGGAGGAAGGAAGGAAGGAAGGAAGGAAGGAAGGAAGGAAGGAAGGAAGGAAGGAAGTCGATAACCTTCAGAAGCCCTCAACAGGAGTCCATTTTCCCTCACTCCCATTGCCAAGTCTGGGTCTGGCCCATGCGAGCCTCCATCTGAAACAGGAAGGAAGCAATGAAATGTCTCAGACTCCCCGAGACATTCTCACTCGAGGCCACGTCTTCCCCATCGGCTAGCTGGAGAGCCCTGCCATGCTCTCCCAGCTCGGAGCTGGCTCCTCTGGGTCCACTTCCTGCCTTCCCGCACCCCGCGGTGTGCTGCTCCCCCACTCCACATGAAGGCCTCAGTGTAGCCTGGGGCCTGCGGAGACTCGCAGTGTGTGTGGAAGGCGTTGGGTGGCTGGCTTCTTTCTCTAACAGGCCTGGTCTCTCGCCCTTTGCTAATTACTTTGATCCTTTGCACTTTGTAAAAAAGCCCCACAACACCAATTGGTCCCCTCTGGTTTTAACCTTGCAACCCAGTTGGCCCTTGTAAAAGTGGGGGTGTGTGCCAGAGGGAGGCCGGGCGGGAGAGCACACACGCCCCACATCGGCGCTGTTCCTTTAATGATCGCCTCCCAGGACTCTCACAAAAAAGGACAAATAAAACCCTTTTTACAAGATGGCTGCGTGCACCATCGACTCTATCAACCGCCAGTTCATTTGTGAGTTCCTCGTCCTGTTAACAGACTTTTCTCTCACATTTCTGCAGCCGGCCGGCTCCATCTCGCTCCGGCGTCCCCTGGCTCTGGACAGTCTCCTTTCCCACTCCCAGCCCCGGCCCCAGCTCCAGCCCCAGCCCTGTCCCTGCTCTGGGCAAAGCCTCGCGTTTATCTGCTCTCGTTCCTTTGTCCCATTCTGGGAAGCAAAGTGCATCTTCCATCCGGACAAAGTATGGTTTGTTGGAATTCCTGAAGCTGAAAGTGAAAAAAAGAGAAGCTCGTCCCATGAGCTGACAATTGGGAAGATAGCCTGGCGGGCAGTGGACTAGGGAGCGGGGTTGTGTTCTCCTGGGAAAAGCACAGATACGGCCCCAACCCCATGTCTGTCTCGTAGATTCTTCGTCTCAGCCTGGTGGACAGACACATATATATCAGAATCCTGGTTTGTTATGAACAGCAAAGTCCTAAAAGTTGCAGATTATTTACTTTCTAAGATCATAATATACTTAATTCAAGGCGCGCCCTATTATAGAATATAGATACATGTCAGCTTCTGCTGCGTGACAAGCTACTCGGAAATTTAGCGGTTAAGAAAAATGATCAGTTATTTGGTTCATGATTCCTGTGTTCGGGTTTTGGTCTCAGTTCAGCCAGGTAGTTCTTCCGGTCTTGGCTGGACTCGCGGATGTGTCTGCAGTCAGCTGAGAGGTTGGCTGGGGGCTGGCTGATCTGGGAATGTGTGATCACAGAATTTGTGAAAAGAGGCTGGGCTCCGCAAAGTAAATAAGCATGAATGCAGGACTTTTCAGAGCCTTCAATCACCAGGGCGCCTGGTGAGCTGCTTCAGGAGTGGGGAACAGCAGGCAGGCAGTCCAGGTGATTCTCAAATCCCCAAGTGATTTGCCCTTTTGGAGGACACATCTCCCAGAATTCGTGTTCTGCGAAATGTATTTGGAGAAATGCTGCTCGGTAAACAGAACTTATGCTCATTTGCATCGGCTCTGTCTTGCTGTGGGAAAGATAAAAGGGGGGCCTCATGGGGAAGGTCTTTCTTACCTGGACCACCCCCAGAGTGGCCAATCATTGCTGACACACTGCTAAGAGTCGGAGGGATGCTATCGTTGTAGGAATTTACTTCCAGAATGTTTTTTGCCGGGAGAAGGGCTGGGCAGGGAAGTTCATCAAAATGCTTGGAAGTGATGGTTTGAGATATTTCCTTCTGGTCATTTTCCCCATCTGTATGTATCTTCTTTATGTGACTGAGCTCACCCAAGTTTCTGCGTTTCTTTTTTAAACTTAACATTATGCGAGAAGCATTTTTTAAAGATCGGTTTAGCCGTAGCTTGATATTCCACCATATGGATGTAATATTTTGCCTAATCGTCCTTCCCCCTCATCTTAAGCTGGGTTCTCTCTCTCGTTCTCTCTCTCTCTCTCTCTCTCTCTCTCTCTCTCTCTCTCTCTCATTCTCTCTCTTTCTCTCTCTTTCTCGGAATTAGAGCTTCTATATTGTAAGAGGGTTGAGTTTGTTTGGTTTGGTCGTTTCGTTTCGGAGCAGAGAGGTCACAGGGGAATCAAAGGCATCAGACTCTTTTATTTTCTTGTTTGTCTGCTTCTCATGGCACAGCGAGCAGCACTGGACATGCAGTGAGATGAGGCCGCTTCGCAGTTCCCTTGCTGGGGTCCCAGCTGGCGGTAGGAGGAAGAGGTTCCTTCTCCTGTTTGCAGATGAACTATCCTTGTGGTCTCGCCAAACTGCGTGCATGATTCAAGACGGGCTCAGGCAGAGGTCCCACTCACAGCTGTTAAATCCTATCCGAACCACGAGCCCAATGATCGCGTTTGGGGACTCTGCATCATTTTTCTCTCTCCTAGTTCTTACCTATCTTGAATCCAGAAACCATGGAAGAAAACCTCTAATTAGTAAATGTGGTGTTTTTTTTTTTGGTTTTGTTTTTTTTTTGGTTTTTCAGGGTTGAGGGAGCTCAGGAGAAGGGAAAAAAAAATCAAACCATAGCTGGTGTTGGATTTAGCTTGCGTGTCATTACTTTTTCCCCCTTGGACTAGGGGGACATTTCCGTACTTCTTGAAGAACGGGTTCTGGCATCATGTCCCCAAGTCTGATCTAAGGAAGTTAGATGTTTGGACACAAATTGTGAGTTTGTAGCCCGTAAAGGCAGGTCTTGGAAGTCTCCCGGGTTTTTCCATGTTCTCAGACGCCGTCCGGACTCAAGGCAGCAGTTCTGAAGGGCTCTGAGCCTCAGTTTCTGCATCTGTAAAATGGGGAGGTGTCCTGCATCAACTAAGTGAGCTCGCAGAGTAATGTGCCGGACACTCTTCTCTACAATGAAGTTCTTTACGATGAAAACCCTTTCATGCCTCATAAGAGCTCTACGAAATAAGTCCCATGGCGATTCTCCGTTTGACAGATGAGAAGGCTTAAGTCGGAAATGGTACAAAGTACCAGTGGGCACTCAGTGGACCGGAGGACCTCGAAGACCTTGAGCCACTCCGTTTGTTGCAGGGTGCTGGAATTGCTTGTTTCACAGTCTGACTTCTCCCATAGACAGTGAGCTCTGGGAGGACAGCGGTGGCCCCAGGCCACCATTCATTGTGTCTCCAGATCCTAATCCAGGTCCCAGCCCGGAGTGGAGACCCCATAAATGTTTATTTAATGAAGTGAATGAATGAATGAATGAATGAATCCCAAAGTGGTAGTAAGCTGGTTCCCCACTCGGGATCCTAACCAAAGCTCTACCTCAAGCCCCCAGTCCCTCACCTGGTCAGGTATTCAGGGCTTGGCAGGAAAAGAACTCATATAACATACCAAACAAGGGACCTGACTTAGATCTGAGCAACAAAAACAGATATCCCCGAAGAAGTGGCTTCAGCAGGGTCTCCTACCACGGTCTCTGATCTTGTTCTTGAGAGGAAGGAAACTAGATGCAAACTCCAGCAACGATAGATGCACGAAACAAGTCGGATCAAATATCTAAGTGAACGAAAGTAGCCCAGACTCCTGACGTCATTGGAGAAACTGAAGGGATAGTTACGAGAGTAAGCGGAAATTGAGGAAGGAAACTAGATGCAAACTCCAGCAACGATAAATGCACGACACAAGTCGGATCAGATATCTAAGTGAACGAAAGTAGCCCAGACTCCCTGACGTCATTGGAGAAACTAAAGGGGTAGTTACGAGAGTAAGCGGAAGTGTTTGAAGACCTTGCAGAGAACACATGTCGAGAAGCCAACAAATTCTAGACCTGAAATGCCACAGGCAAGGAGAGTAGATTTGGCAGGTCAGGGATAATGGCAGCACACAGTGCAAGAACAGGTTGGATATTCAACAGATATTGAGCGAGTGCCACCTATATATGTGATAGACACTGTGTGACAGGCTGAGTTCATGACAGGAGACACATAGTCTCCCCTGCTCTTGGGAGCCTATATCAGATGGGGAAATTCTGGAGGAAATTGGAATTGAACAACCCCACGGAAAATCTAGGGAAAAAAAATCTAGCCACCAAGTTCAAAGCCAAAGAGAAAATATTGGGATAAGTTTGAGAGGAATCAGTTATTCACTCAACAAACCCTAAATCTGTCTTAGCCATACTGAGAAATGGAGAAGGTTTGTCCTTCTGGCTTTTCTACATCCTCTTTTGGTTTTTTTATTGCCTGCTGATTTTCCTGCCTCTCACCTCACCAACTTCTCCATTCTTTCTTGCCCTATCTCCCCCTACCATATACCCGACAACTTAAAAGTTGAGTCTCAGCTACTTGTCAGTGTAGGTAGGAATGCAGAAGCTAGCTCACATGACGCGGCAAGTGACTAAATAGAGCTTAACGCCTTTTACAAAGTTAGCAATCAAGCATAAACCAGCATTCACATTGGCTCCCTTATTTACTTCTAAGGAAACAAATCTGTAATTGCAGAATTTCCAGAACAGAGGTTTTGCTGTGGAGAGACACAGGAAATGCAGACCTTCACAGCTACGGATTTCTTGTATGGCATTTGTTTCAGCGTCAACCGTTTCAGCAAACCATTTATTAAGCTCCTAACACATGCCAGGTGCTTGAATAAGGGCCATTTTGCCTTTTCCTCACAGCAGCCTCAGAACTGGGCCTTGAAAAGTAGAGAATGGTTTGCAGAATGAAGAGAGCCACTCTATGTGAAGGCTACGGCTCTTGCAGTGCGAATGGAATCATGGGAAAGGAGAGCTATGGAGTGGGATTGGGGGTTTGGGGGGGACCTGGGGCAGGAAGGGAAGAAAGCAGTAGCCAAGCGTGAAAGAACCAGGCAATGAAAAGTAGAATTATGATGGCCGGTATGTGTGGGTCGCTGAAGTGGGGGCCAGGCCCTGACATCCAGCATCTCCCCTCATCCTCACGGATGTTAGGATGTAGGTACACTTGTCATCATCATGTCTGTTCGGTAGTTGAAGAAACAGCCTCCGAGACAGAAGTAACCCGATCGACGCTGTACAGTCAGCAAGCGGCATGGTCAGAACTCAACCCAAGGCTGCCTACTTCGAGAACTCACTCACTGAGCCACAGAATCCCAGCACGAGTGGCCGGGGCCACGGGGAGCTTCCAAAAGGCGTTAAAAAGGCAGATCGGTCTTCTGGCATGAGAACGAGTCCCGGAGTACGGTTAGAATGAAGCCTCCTCTCTAAAGGTAAAATAAGAATCATCGTCATTTTTGAGCTTATAGAGTTTTCTCCCAGAGACTTTCTGAAGCACTTCACAAAGGGTGCCCAACGGGAAGCAGGAGGAACTCAAGGTCTTTACCTAAGTCTTTCACGACATCTGACCGAGACCTTGGCCCCCACTGGTGATCTGCCTTTTCCTGCGCCAAAACCTAGAGTGTTCAGACGTGTTCATTTGTTCGTTTTCATCCACTGACATTCACACGGGTCCAGAAGACAGTGGCGGGTGACCAGGCCCAGTGTAAGGGTCTTTCACTCAGCGTCGTCAACGTACTCTGCTCTGCTCCTCGTCAACTAGCTTTGCAGATAAGTCTCTCTGTGACCCGTCAGCCTGTGGGGACGCTTACCAGCTTGGGTGACTCCATATTGAAACGCCGTCAAACGTGCAGAGCTTAGTTTCTTTCCAGACGTTAATGTACGTCAGTGCCTTTCATTCCTAACAAAGACATCATCCTCTTTCTCTTTCTCAGAGAGGAATCAAGTCCCAAGTTGGAATTGACTCCCAGGAAAACCTCAGTGGATATGGGTAATATTCAAGCTGTGCCTTGGGCCCCCGAGTCGGGGAGGTGAATAATCTGGTATTGTCGGAGATTCCGATCTCTCCGACTGAGATGAAAAGACCAGACCGGTCCCCATTTCCCTGGCTCAGTGGTCAGTAAGAATGCATCTCATCTCACGGGGCCGTGGGGGCCCCAGGCCTTGGACAAACTCCAGTGCACTGTGTCCTTCCTAACTGGGCTCCAGATGGTATCACAGAATCACAATAGAATGTCAGAGGCCCTTTGAAATCAAACTGTACTCATTCTCCATTTGAGAGCCCCTTCAGCTCAGGGAGGTGACGAGCAACGTAATAGGGTCACTTGTTCAGTTCCCGACTATTTATTGAGTTCCCGCCGGGCTCCAGGTCCGTAATGGGCACTGGTGATGAGGTGGTGGACAAGCCTGACCTTGAACCTGCTACTTGGAGCTTACCGGCTGGTAGGAAAGACAGATGTTACCCCAGTCATTGTAAATTATGAAGTAAATCAATGTCCATATCCACTGGGCAGCAAAGGAGAGGTGGTAGCGGGGAGAGGGCCTTGTGGGGTACCAGTGAGGAGCCTCGAAGGAAAGCCTTCCTTGTGGGGTACCAGCGAGGAGCCTCGAAGGAAAGCCTTCAAGAGTGGGAGATAAACGAATAGAAATGTGAAGGAGAGGGAGCTGGCTGAATACAGTGAAGGGGAAGTTTTCAAGGTCAAGGGAAAGGGCCAGAGGCAGGAGGGGGCATAATTTGTAAGGAACGGAAGAAGGACCCACGTGGTCGGAGGAGAGAAGCTGACAGAGGAGGCCAGAGGAGAAATAGCCATTCCAGAACTGGAATCCAGGGCTCCTGGCTCCTACCTGAAATACGAATGACAAAGCGGGGAAAAAGCAAAGAGATCTTAAATGTGTACAGGGGGAGAAAGTTTGCCCTTCTCACCTCCCCCTTGAAGACGGAAGGGCTTGGGGAGCACATAGTGTTACAGGCGGGTGATTATACTCTGCGTGATTACACTCGAGGCTGCTGAATGTTCTCGGGGCAGTGTCGTACAGGAGATGGACTCTCTGCCTGAGCAGGTCGCATCTGCAGGGAAGGTTTGCCCCAAATTGCCACCGCTGCATGAAGCGGCGGTGACGACAGTTGGGAGAAGCTGTGGCCTCCTGGCCACCATTTCTAACCACCTTGGAAGCCAGCTGGATGAACAGACTGCCACCCTGGGATCAGGGCTCCTCACTGAGTGACAGGGCCGGGGCTAGGGTGAGGTGAGTGAGGCAGTCACCTTGGGTGTGGAATTTAAGGGGACACTACGAAACTTCACAGTTGATACATAGAATGCTTTTAATGTAATATTTCAGAAATCGAAATGAATGCATAGACTCCATGATGAAGAAAACGTCAAACGTTTAAAAAAAGACAGGATCCAACCCTGCATTTGTACAACTCGGCCTCCCTTTGACTCACCTCCATCCCGGCCCTGGTTCCAATAAAACTTTATTTACAAAATCAGGTAGCCGGCCTACAAGGACATAGTTTGTCCGTTTGATTTTTGTTAAAACATTGCATCAAACTGGCATTTATCTCGATTACTGAGGTTTGGGGTGTCCTTTACATTTTACGTCTATGACGAGTACCCCTCACTCTTCTCACTGGAGTCCCAGTCCTGCTGTGTGACCTTAGGAAAATGACTTCCATCTCTGAGCCTAGATGGCTTCTCTTGGAATACGTGTAATAACAGTGGTCCCAACCTGCCTGATGGTAGTGAGGATTAAACACGTAACATGCATCTGCGCGGTTCCTCGCACTCGAGAAATGATGATAGCTCATCTGGCTGTCGTGAATATTGTGTTGGTGTCGACGTGTTTTCACAGGCGTTTTCTCCAACTAGAACTAATTCTGGGCCTTCAGGTGCCTTCGGAGGACTTAGCGTTCTCTAAGGATGTGGCCACTTTCTCACTTAGGAACAAGCATCTCTTTGGTAACTTAGAGCTGCCTGAGAAGAAATTGTTCATCCCAGGCCAGAGCCGAGCGCCTCGTGGGCTCCCAGAGTTCAATCCCCCATCACGGGGTGGCCCAGACTCTTGCTATGAATTTGAACTTGTCCTGCAAAACTGAAGTGTTTCAGGACCCAGGCACGCAGCGTTGTAAAAAGGGGCAATTAAACCTATAAAACCAGGGTTTACAGGGGAATTTATAGTGTCAGAGGCTTTTTATAGCTTTTTTAGATTAGTTTAAATAGAGGAAAAAAGAACCAGGGAAAGAAAAAGAGAGGACTTGAAACTTGAGGAGACTTAAAAGTTCAGAAAGAAGCTTTTAGGAAGCGCGGAGGGGTCATAATCAGAGGCACATTTTCCCGTCTTGCTGTCTCTTGCAAATTAGAGCAGAAAAAGTCAAGAATTGCTGTCTCCCACCACTGCCCCGCCCCCTCTTTTTTTTTTTTTTTTCTTGTTTGGCTGTCTGAGAAGAACTGCAGGAGCTGGAGAAAGTCCTGGGGTGGGAGTGGGGGGCTGGAAAAAGATTGCAGGCTCGTGAGGAAACCAGCAGTTCCCTTGGTGACATCAGTGTTCTCTAGGCCCAGGGAGCAAGCGGCGTCACTGCGTTAGGCGGCTCCCTGGACTGAGTTGCTGATCCACAGAGATGGGGGTGTGTCGTGGGAGACAGGAGGTGTCCTCATCAGCCAGACGATGACTTTGGGCCCCAGGGTACAAGCCACATGGAGAATGTGAATGTTCGTCGACGTCCCTCAGATAGTAGTCTGAGACCAGTGACGCATCTGGCCACCCCTCTGCTCTTCCTCGTCGCTCCGCCCACAGTGGCCTCCTTCCTCTTTCCCGAAGGATCAATGAATGTCCTTCTTGTTTCTGGACCCTGGCTCAGTCTTTTCCCTCTGCTAGGAATGCCTTTCCACCATTTTTCAGGCTCCAAACTCATCTTGAAGGTTCGCTTCTTAGCAGGGTGTATAATTGTGGATCTAGTGTGCTCTCTCTTACCTGTAGGGAGGAAAACTATACACACGGACGCACACACACGGACACACACAAATACACACACATCACACACACAGAAGATTATGTTTGTAAATTTACCAAATATTTGAGAAAGGATATGCAAGAAAATTATAACAATATTCAATATTTGGCTCTAAGAAATACTACTGCATGTCTGAAGGGCACGGAAGGAAAGAGACTGATCTTTTTCCTCCTCTTGTAAATTTTTTTACCTTTTGTAAATTTTAACCTTTTATTCCGTGAGCCTGGATAACCTGTTCAAAATTCAGAATAAGCTGCATTTTAAAAAATGATTTCAGCTCCCTGGTCGGGATCTGCACCATAAATATGCATGATGCTACTTATCATTGAGGGAAGCCAGGTGAAGCTGAAGGATCTCTCCATATTATTTCCTACAATTCTATGTAACACTACGATGACCTCAAAATAAAAAGTTTAATTTAAAAAATTAAACTCACTTCCTCGAGAGAATTCTCTCTGTCCCCTGCTGTCTGGATTATTAGTCCACGGTATACGGGGATGTTGAAACCCACATCAATAGTAATTGTTGGTAGGCTCTGCCAGTTGTTACATATTTTGAATATCATCTCCAGGTATTCATACGTTTTATGATAACCTAGACTCCTCCTTCAAACAACACTTGTCAAAATTTAATTACACCCTTGAAAAAGTTTTCCAATGATGTTTCTCCCTCCCGCTAGACTATAAACTTTATATCGCTTTTCCCAGTGCCTAGCCCATGCCTAGTACAAACCAGGCCTCAGTAAATATGTATCAAACACGCAAAAGAACTATGACCTGGAAGATGCAGTAACTCGGCGTCGTTAGCCGCAAAGATCTGAGCTTAAATAAGCCCCCTTCTTCTTATGCACCGAGAATTTCCAAATGAAGTTCTGCAAGAGATCATTGGACTGGCTTGATCTGCTCTGTTTAGTGTCCAGCGTTCCCATTGGACTTTCTGGCCACCATTCAGTTGCCTAGAATGCCGATTTTATGATACCTGCATTTTATCTTTAGCTAAAGGGCTTTCTTTTGCCGGAATCTATCACAGAGCAGATACATGAGAGGAAGTGAAGGTCGGGGTTAAGTGCAGGCACCTGGGTTGATTCCAGCGCTGCTGCTAAGTGTGTGGTCTTGGGCGAATGACTGAACTTCTTTGTGCCTTGGTGACCTCATCTGTAAAATGGGGCCTATAACAGTACCAGCCTCACAGGGCTCTTGTGCGTGTATGAAGAGCTTAGAACAATGGCTGATACACAAGAAACACTTCACAAATGTCAGCTAAAAGCACTATGTGGAGCTTTTGAAGAGTCCTCATGGCGTGACGATCGGTTGATTTTCTTCCCAAAGCTGATCTAACTCAGTTTGAAATTTTGGTTCTGCCACAAAAGTCAACTTCAGTTCTCTTGCTGAAGGAGCTTAAACTATGCTATTTCCTGTCCTAATTATAGGCTCGCTTCAGCTGATGTAACCCTTGTTTTCCATTAAGTGTACTAAAGAATGTCTGGGTTGATTATTTCTTTGTCTAGATCTTTAAAAATTATTGAATATTTATTGAGTTCCAGGAATTCTACTAAATGCTTAAATACATGATTTTATTTAATCATATTTAACCATAACCCTGATTCTGAAATCATAATTTTTAAAAACGTATCAAGCACCAGTTATTATATTAAGGATCTTAGCTCATTGAACCCTTGGAAGGGTCCTGTAAAGTAGATCCTGTTATTCCGTATGAGATTGATTAACTTTCCCAAGTTCACAGAAGTAGTAACTGCTGGAACCATGATTTGAACTTAGGTCTGGCTGATGCCAGAGTCTGAAATGGAGAGAGAGCCCTCCCCTCTCTACCCAGCCTATTAAATCAGAATAAAAACTCAAATAATTGTGTGCGATAGCAATGCATAAACGTTACGCCTAGAGTTATCTATGATTTGCTAGAGAGGGGAGCTTTTGCACGATTCAGATTGATTATATCAGAGGGAAGGAGAGAGATAGGGAGAGGCAGAGACAGAGAGACAGAGTAGGGGCAGGGAGAGAGAAGGAGAGTTAGTTTTCTTTTTCTCGCGCGCATGGTATTTCCAATTTTTTTTTTTTTAAATCAAAGGTTATATTCAACTTCTGTGTATCACAGATACATCTATACTTGGGCAAATTTCTTTAAAAACTATGCATCGTGTTTTTAATTAGATTAAAATTTTAAGTAGAGGGTTTAACTATTTTAAAAGCCATATTAAAAGAACACGTATCACTCATTTTTGGAAAATTCAATGAAAATTGAAGTACAAGGTTTAGCTATTCAAAAACTATAGTGAAAAAAGATGCATCGCTTTTTTTTTTTTTTGTAAATTAGATAAACTTAAGTGGAGGGTTTAGCTATTTTTAAAGATTTTATTAAAAGAACATGGATCATTCATTTTTGGAAAATGAAATGAAAACTTAAGTAGAGGGTTTAGCTATAAAATAACTATAGTGGAAAAGTATGTATCACTCATTTAAAAAAATAAACTTTTAAGTAGAGGCTTTAGCTATTTTAAAAAATTATAGTGTATTCTCATGGGGGAAATGAATTTTTATAATGTAAATAAATATCTGTAGATGTCACCTCACATCCCCCACATACATCTGATTTTTACATTTGGGTTTTCTCGTCTTGGGTTTACCACCTCTACCTCCCATACATAGGTGAGGTAGGTGGTGGGGGCTCATTGCATATTTTCTTCACCAAGATATCCCACCGGAACTCTCCAGCACTATGGAATAAAGTTCCAAGTATTTACTCTGATAATTCCGGCCAGGAAAATACACAAGCAGGTTGTGCTTCTCTGTGGTTCCTAATAGCCTTCCCTTCATCCTGCACTATTTTTCCTGGGCAGGAAACCCAAAGGGACAGCAATCACGAAGAAGATTCCATCCTTTTCCCTCTCGATGGAAGTAGAATAATTCAATCAGTCCCCACATGGAAGGCCTTATTATCTATCCAACAAGGCAAGGTGGCCGTGAAACCACGTCGATTCGGTGTGCATTGTTCTCTCTCTTCCTCTGTCGTTCCTTGCGAACTAAATTTAATGGAAGAAAAATCAATCCACACCGAAAAGGAAAAAAAAAAAAAAATACGGCTTATTTTCACAAATTTTTGTTTTGTTTTGTTTTTTTGGAGCAGAAACCCAGGACTTCCCAAATCAAGTGAAGTGAGTCCCAGATGTGGACTCGTTTCAAATGAAAAACACACCCCATCATCTCGGGCAGAACCCTGCTTAAGGAAACCGGTGATTGCGGTGCCTGACACAGAGCTTTTTCTCTGGAGAGTTTGTCCCAGACTGTGCAGAGAGAGAGGAATGGGGCAGATGAAGGACTGACATGCCTCTCCACCCCCTAGGGAGAAGACAGACGGAATTCAGGTTAATTAGGTTTGGGGGTCACTTGC
>NW_006433949.1:2224162-2241731 GCF_000325575.1 Pteropus alecto | reverse complement strand
GACGTGATGTGCAAATTAATATATTTCTTTTAAAGGCCAAGAGGAGAGGAGGGCCTTTTGACAGCCTCTGATTCAGCCATTAATCTACGAAGCCTGATCGAGACGCTGACATGTCACGCGAACTTTTTCTTCTAGTGTTGGACTCAAATCAGAACAGCGAACCATGTAACCAAAGACTTGTCTTGGTGAAAGACCCTCCTTTTAGCGACTGTAATTCGCATTTTCATCAATGTCATGCTGCCCGTACATGAAAACAGCCATTTAAATGTGTTTCTTCTGTCTTCTCGTAATAGGTTTGATTTTACATGTCTTGCCATCTGGTTTGTAGAATGGAAATATGGAAGTACTTTTACTCTCTATATGCTTCTTAGGGGGCTTAGTGGAAGATGTGGCCTTTTCCTATTAACTGCACTGGACTCTAACCCGGATTTTCCCCCAAAACAGGCCACTTGGATATTTTTGTGAGACTCTTGCCTTTCTTAAGCAGTACCATTTAATCCAGCATAATTACTTTATGATGAACATCTTAGCCATTTCTTCCAGAGCACACACAGCTATGCATCCCCACGGCATCACAGCAGACTTTATTAAAGTAAATTGAGCCGGATGAGTTAATGTAGCTTTCCAATAATTATATTTCTCGAATTAGTCCCATAATAGCAATAATTGCTAGCATGCATTGAATGCCAGCACTCTGCTGAGAGCTTTAAATATACTTTCCCATTTAAGCTTCATCTCATCCCTATGAGATTACTACCATCGGGCCCATTTTAAGGAAGAGGAAACTAAGAACCAGTGAGCAGCAGAGCTGGAGTTTGGAGCAATCGCCATCTACAGAGTTGCTAAACTTCTAACAGAGCAGATGCTTGGGAGGGAATGTGTACAAAATATCAGGGAAGATGAGAAAGGACTGTGCAGTAAATAGATACCAAGTTCATTATCAGGTTGCCTGCCCATGGGATTCTGGCTTTGGATAGGGGCGGACACATGACCTCAGACCATGGACGAGCACGGGCAGGGGTGGGGGCCGCTAAGGAGGTGGACAAACTCCTGGAGCTATAACATTCCTAACTAGTTCAATCCACCATCCAAAATATTCAATTTCAAAACGTCCTAGACATGAATATATATGTGCATTCACTTCCCGGGATGGCTATAACAAACTTTCACAAATTTGGTGGCTTAAAATGACAGACACTTACTCTCTTGTAGTCTGGAGGCCAGAAGTTTAAAATCAAGGTGTTGGCAGGGTTGCACGCCCTCCAAAGGCTCTAAAGGTGGGCTCTTGCTTGCCTCGTCTCGTTCCTGGTGGTTGCTGGCTTCCCTGGCTCATGGCTGCGTAACTCTAATCTGCCGCCTTTATTCTTCTCCTCTGCGTCTGCATCTTCTTTCTCTTATAAGGATGCTTGTCACTGGGGTTAGGGCCTATCTGGATCATCCAGGATCATTCCACATTGAGATCTCTAACTTAATTACATCTGTAAAGACCCTTTTCCCAAATAAAGTCACATCCACAGGTGCTGAGGGCCAAGATGTGGACATACCTTTTTGAAGACCCACCATTCAACCCACGACGAGCCGTAAATCAAATGTTCAATAAATGGAATCACCGAAACCCTAGGCTCAGAAAATAGGATTCTCTTGAGGAGAAGGCAGAGACCGTGAATGAAGACTTGTCCCCTCTCCTTAGCACTCAGCCCCACGCCTTACACCCAAGAGGCCTCATTGATAGCCACCCCTTGAGGACCAGTGCAGCCCAGTAGAAATGGCAGAAGCTTCGGCAAGCCCCGGTTTAAATACCGACTCTGTCATTTTCTAGTTCTGGCTCCAGGTATGTCATTTTACTTCTTTGAGCTTCAGTCTCCTTCTCTGCAAAGTGGGACCAGTCCTAGGGCCCACCTGGCAAGGTGGGTGTGAGAGATTAGCAAAGGAGGAGAACCAGGGGCACATAGCATGTGTTAAACGAGTCGTAGCCATTGATCTGTCTGTCCATTCATGCAGTTAGCAGGCACCTCTTCATCTCATACACCTTTCACATTGATTTATTGGGCATCCACTCTGTGCTGGTCGCTATCCGAAATGGTGGGAGATAGTCGTGGAGATCAGTGGCTCCTGCTTTGATGATGATTACATTCTAGTCTTGGAGAATGAACACCGACAATACCTAAATGCAAACGTGCAATTTTAAAAGAAAAAAAAAACCATTCTAGATAGTGATAAGGGCTGGGAAGAAAAATTTTCACAATGCGATGCATAATAGAATGATTTGGAAGGGAGTGATCGCTTTCGATAGAGAGGTCAGGGAAGACCTCGGCAAGGTGATGAGAGACAAGCAGAAAACTGCATGATGGGAAGAAGCATGCCAGAGAGCAGGGGAATGGTGTCCTAGGCCAAGGGCACAGCAAGAACAGAGGCCTTGTGGCCTTGGAGATGGATGCGCCGAGTTATGAAGACCTTGTTTAATACTGTTTGTGTTTATAGAGCAGGGTTTATAAAAGCCGTAGTTCATTCACTGATTTGTTCGCCAGATATTTCTGATTCTCTGCGTTTCCTGACTCTGATACTTGAGTGGAGCCTCAGAAGAATAGACGTGTCACTTCTGGGTAGGAGTATTAGATTACTGGGGTAATCTAATACTCCAATACTCCTCCAGCCTCCAGCGCTCTCTTGCTCTAGGACGGAGGCTGACAATTTTGAAGATGGCGGCTAATCCGTCACCCTAGGAATTTGCGTGGCTACCATGTGTAGAGCCAACCCTGCTGATGACCCGAGATTGACATGTCGAGTGAGTGAGAATAATCTCTAGTTGTTTTAAGTCACTGAGAATCTGGGGTCGTTTGTTACTACAACATAATCTCAACTACCCTGACTGATACACTCTCTTTCTCCGAGTACAACTTGACACCTTCCCCCCTGTGGTTCTTTAACACCCCACTGGGTTTAGGTCACCATGGAGACCCAAACGTCATCTCAACCCACGCTGCTGGTTGCATAGGCAGGTTCCCACGCCTCTTGCAGATGAGAATGCCTGGAACCCGAGGACTTGTGTGGGAAGTGGCAGCTCAACCGAAATAGGAGATTTCTAAGAGAAGCAGCTGCCTGCCTTCGCTCCCCCTGGCCAGGCACCCCTCACTGGGGGCCTGGGCTCTGTGATTCTTCCTACATACGCCCACTCCCTCCCCCACATCACGAATCCCTTCAGTCCACCCTTAGTGGGCTTCTGTGGTCACGTTGCTGACCCCTGGGCTGTGCGAGGCACTTCCAGGGCATTAGCATTACTTGTCCCTGTGATGGGAACAGATTACAGGTGCATCCGGCGATGGACACAAAATGCCAGAGCAAGCACGCAATGGCCCCGTTCATCCTTCTAAACTAGAAGTCTGAACGCCAAGTGCCCCCTGAAGACAGGCACCTGACGAGTCTGCGTGGTGTGGGCCAGGCGGAGCCAGCAGCAGAATCGAGAGTGCGTGCTCCTCCTAAGGGGTGACGCTGCTCAGCTCCAATGCGCCAGAGTTTCCAGATTTTTCAATTCTGTACATAGAAGCCAAATACCTATGTGCCCATAAAATATTTGGTTATAAAGTATTTGCAATGAAACTCTTTGCAAAAACTATTTGAACACTGTGGTTTTCACTGGTGCTATTTACCAGATAGTTCTAGAACTTCTCCCCAAGAACAAGGTGGACTTGTACTTTCCTTGTCCCCTTGATGTTAGGTGTGGCCACGTGATTGACTTGAGCCAATAAAACGTCAGCAGAGGTGACGCCCATCACTTCTACAGAAGCTAGTGCCCCAAACACCCAGACTTTCCTCACTGCCTCAGCATAGCAGCACACGAAGAGATGGGGACCCCAGCTTGATTCTTGAGTTACTATAATGACAGACAAGCAACGTGACCCCTATTGATCTCACGGGCAGAAACACAATAAACATGTTGCCAGAGCTAGAAATAAGTGATTGTTATTTACACTTCTAAAAATGGGGGGTGAGGGGAGGAGCTGTTTGTTACAGCAGCAGCATCGAACTTATCCTGACTGATTCAAACACCACACAGATGACACAAACAAGTCTGTGGCCAGTCTCCGATTTGCAATTTCAGATGAATCATTTTCCTTCTCTTTTCCTCTTGTTTCAACCATTTCCTTCTTTCATTGTCTCTATTTATTAGGCTCTATCAGAAAATGTTTCTGGAAACTTCTACAAGGGAAAATGGCTCATAGCTCACCCTGCTTGGCTGGATGGGCAGAGGCCATTCACACCCCAAAGTAGTCAGACCCCAACACCAACTATGCGATTCCTCCTACCTGTGCGCTTCTCTTCCCCACCTTCACGAATCCCTCCTGTACTCCCAACGCGCCCAAACTTCTAGATCCTTCCGGGAGACTCTGCTCCCTAAGGACCATGCTTACTCTCAGTTTCTCAAAAGATGCTTGTGTGTCGTTTTGCAGAACACGGCCTCGTTGTGAGTAGGTTTGCTTTGGAATCTGGCCAACAAGATTACATTCCCTGCCTAGCCACTTACTCGCTGTATAACCTTAGGCCTCAGTTTTCTGTAGAATGAGGGGAAAATACATCTCCAATTTGGCGGAGTTATAACAAGGATTAGGCATAACATGTAGCAAGCACCCAGGAGAGTGGCCTGTCATTGGTGCTTAATTAACGGCTATTTGGGGGCAGGGAGATATAGGCATGCGAAGCAAAGGGGTATTTAGAGTCGCTTTAATTCAGAAGTTATGACCCAGTGTAGGATAGCGAGTTAAGCCTATGGGCTCTGGAGCATGGCTGCCTGGGTTCGAATCCTGACTCCGCCTCTCACTCTAGCTGTGTAACTATGAGCAAGATATTTCATCATCCCTTTGAGCTTCAGTTTTCTCATCTGTAAAATAGAAATGAGAACAATAGTGTTTGATTCCTGGGGTTGCTGTGGCAAGCGTCAGGCACATAATAAAGGTAAAATGCAGATGAGACCTTTATGTCCTCACTACGTACAAATCTGACAGCATCACCTGCTATCAAGCCTATTTTGGAACCTGGGTGTCTAGTGAAACCTCAGTTTTGTGGGTTTCTGCAAAGAAGCATCCTCCGGCCTGGCCCTCTGGAATCCACCTTTTGAAACCAACAGGTTATGCTATCCAACAAGGCTTCATTGTTTTCACCTCAGCGAGGAGCACGTGGTCCTTCTGTACACGCGTGCGTCTGAGGAACACTTGGCTGCCGCCTCACACGCCGCCTTGTCTGTCTCTGAGACTCTGGACGGCAGGACAAGGCAGCCCTGGACACCCGATCTCCCAAACCCCTCAATTCTAATCATGTTGTTTCTGAGACTTAGGCTCACCTATAAATCATTTTTAATGACAGTTTGAGAAGAAAGGAGTCGCAAAGCAAATTTTACATGACGTTCTCATCACCAACGGCATTTAATATCCTAAATCAAATGCTTTATGGCATTGCATCGCGGGCCTTGGGGGGAATGAAGGGAAGCTATTATTTTTTGCCTTTTGTGCACCTTTGGTGTGCTCGGGGTCACTCACTTTAGGGAATTCCTGGCTGTTATGCTTGGGGGTTCGTTTTGGGGGGAGTTAGGATGCTCAGAGGGTCCGCCGGGATTCTTGGGGGACTGTTACACAATGAGGCGGCCTGTGCAGTGGGATCCAGAGCTGGTAATATGAGAAAGTTATGCGAATATAAGCCAGGCCTGATCTGGGGTTCCTTGCCATTCACCTGAGGGGCCCCTTCCTTTCCGGGGAAGTCAATACGGTGAAAATCAAACTAAAGTGACAGCAAATAAAAACAGGCCCAACCTCTCCTCTCCCCAAACCCCAGCCCGCCTTGGGAATATACGTGAACTTCTACACTCCAATTCCCTCCATCCAACAAATATCCTCTGAATGCCTGCAACGTGCCCACCGTGTGCCTGAACCGGAACGATTCTTCTCGGTGCGATTTAAGCATCAGTGTTTAAGCACCTACTGCATGCCGGGAGCTAGATTAGCTGCCAGTGGAGGAGGGGCTCCCAGAGCGACTGGCTCAGGCTGCAGCCTCCAAACAGTCAGACACACGAAGGTGCCAAAGGTGAGCTCGGGGGTCGCTGGATGTGCCCAGAACGGTGCCCGGCATGTAACACATGCTCGATGGATGGTGAGTAAATGAATGAGCCGCCAAAGAACCAACGACTGAACAGAGTGATCAGAATAACGTGCAGGACAAGCGTTTGTTTCTCTGGCCCCCCTTGACCTCCCTCACCATGGGCTGTAGGAAGACGGTCAGGCATAGCATCTCATCAAGTTCACTGTGAGCCGGTAATCCATGTTTGCAGGAGAGGTGCGTGGATGACCCCCAGGAAGACACCTGGGAGACTGCATGTGGCCGGGGCGGGGGAGGTGGTTTAATTCCTAGTAAGGGGCGTCCTCTGTCCTCCGGTTCCGACAGCAGGGCTACAATAAGGGCAGCATGAGCTGGGCTTCAGCCACGTGCAGGCACTGAGCTCAGACCCGAAGTACAAAGCGGACAGTCAGGTGATGGGCGCAGCGCTGAGGGCAGCGCCTGGTTCCTACCACATGCTTAATAAATGGCGGCTTCCTTGTTACCATCCTTCGTTCCCAAGGGAGGAGACTGAGGCTCGGAGGAGAGAGGCTATGAATCGAGAGCAGGGGGGTAGCGACCATCCATAACACACAAGCTTCCTGACCATCGTGCGGCGTTCATCCTCACACTGCAGCCGGGTAATTTGAGGTGAACTACTTCAGCTCTCTGGGATGCAACTACTACTAATAATAGATCGAATCATATGAAATTGCCAGTTTCATACTTCAGCAACATTTGCATATAGCCAATTCATAACTTCGATTTAATAAAAAATAACTTCCTCATAGCGTTCATGTGAAGATGAAAAGATGCGTAAAGCCTGAGACAGAGCCTGGCAAATACTTGGGACCTAGTCTTTAGTTACCGTCTCTATGGCATGCCGGGATAAAAGAAGAAGGGAGATATTCTCACATCCGCATCGGAAGCGAAGCCACTACCGTATTTCCCCGGACAAGCCTGTGTCGCAGGGGGCCCATTCCCACCTCCTGGGCTTAGTGATAGGGGATCAGCAATTTCCTCCACCCAGCCAGCCGGGGAAATGATTTACCAGCTGCTCTTAGAGCCCCTTTTCCACCCCAGGGCAAGCTCTCCAAGCCCGGGCACCTCCTTTGAACCAGAACTCTTCAATTATTGTTGGGGTCCCTGTGCCTTTTCTTTTCTTCTTGTCCAGGGGAAGCTGGGGGATGGGGAGGAGGGCAGGTGTGCGTTACAGGTTGAAGCGTAATGAGGGAGAAGGAGACCTTTTCCAGAAGACTGTGTTGCTCAGCACTTGCTTCCTCGGTGTCCCTCAGAAGCATTTCATCTTCCACATCACAGCGACAGCAGCAGCATCTTTATCACCATCTTCATATCTCATCAGCTGCTACTCTGCTTCTTTTTCTTTTACTTCCTCTTCTCTCCCTCCTCCTTCTCCTCCTCCTTCTTCACTATCAGACGATGCCATGGCGCTCCAGACTCCCTTCTTCCTTCCGTTTCCATTTTCCCCCTTCTTGGGTCCTCATTCTCTTTGGGGTTTGGGGTTTCCCTCCCCCTCCCTCTCCATCATGATTCAGCGACATTCAAGGCCTTAGACTTTCCCCGATCCTGCTACTCCTTGACCCTTGCAACACACAAACCTACCTATCCTGGACCCAGTGGGCTCAGTGGCATCTGTTAGATGGGAACAAATTGTGGACTGATGGCAGCCCTCAATTAGCGGGCTCAAACCTCAAAACCTAGGCCTGGACTGGCATGGGTATAAAGCAGATCGAATCATTGCTGGGGTCCTCAACAGGTGAGCGGATGGATAGAATGACCAATCGAAATGATGCAGAAAAGAATCTCCCACTGTCCTCAACACTGTTCCATCAAAACCAAGCCAGGGGATATTCCAGAACTCATGCAACATCAGGGGTGTCTGCTTTTCCCACGCCTTAGCCATTGATTGCCCTAACCAATCACGATTGGCTCCCAGAAGCCCCACGCCTAACCTGGCCATAATTGATTAGATCAGAATTATCCCAATCTGGGCCACTCAGAGGACCTTTCCAAAGAATTTGGAATGGGCCCTGCAGGAGGCAGTCAGTGTCCCCGTAAGTCTGAGACTGTAACACGTGGACTTATGAATACCAGGGGACTCCCTTCCACTCACCACAGGAGCTGGAAATGTGAAATAATGATGCCAGCAGTGGTGGTGGCGATGACGATGACGATGATCGCCACGATGTATCGAGCACTTCGTCTCTTTCAGCTTGAGTCGTTTACAGGTATTACTCCCTGCAGCCCTATGAGATGAGGAGGTAAGGAACAAGGGATAGTGTTCGTATTGAAACGATGAGAAAAGTAAGGGGATATTCCAAATGCACAGGCTTGGTAAAGGGTGGAGCAGGGAAAGGCACTCGGCTTAGAAAGAAGATGTAAGTAAGTATGAGAGACAGAGAGAAAACTTGCTCTGGGTTTCAATTCTAGGCCTGTCTTTGCCCTGCCTGAATCCCTCCCCTCGGGCTGTGTGAGACACCTCATTCCATTTTTCTTAAGCTTCAGTCGTTGTCTATTACTTTCAATCAGAAGAATGTTAACAGATAGCATCCATGAACTTTCCGTAGAGAGGCACTGATTCTTCCAAATAGAATGCGTGGTGATTTTTTGAAAGAGTGACTTTGAACCAGGGCCGGGATTAAGACAAGACAAATGAGACACCTAAGGCACACAATTTAAAGAGGCACTCGCTCTCAGGGTCATGCAAGTGAGGAGTTGGCATTTGCACAGACCCGAGAGGGAGGGCCTCCTTAAATTGTGCATCCTATGCTCCTGGCTTCCCTCATTCGAGTCTCAGCTCTGCTTTAAAGAACTCCTCTTCCTTTTCTTCTATATTTCCCCCACTTATAAAGTGAGCAAATTGAATCAGAAAGAGCTATTTTAAGTATGATATTCCGATTCTGGCAAATAAATGACACACTTGCTGTAAACCTTCATCTGTGTCTGTGGCAGGCATCACCAATCAATCATGGCCTCTTCTCGCTGAGCTTGGGACATGTTCTCAGAATCCAGCTCCACACAGAGCCATGAGGATCTACAGCCAAATATTGGGAGTTGCCAAATAGATGAAACCTTTCTGAGGACAGGAGCTGGGTTTTACTTGTCTGTCTGTCTGTCTGTCTGTCTGTCTCTCTCTCTCGCCTCCATGCCCAATGTATGATGGCCAACAGGTGAAGTGAAAGCAGCTCAGGCCCTGCACAATGAAAAGATAATGATTCCTCCAACTTTCATAAACTTTAAAATAATAATTCAAAATCAAAACACTAAGAGTCCAAAATTCCGAGAATTTCTGGGATTTGTCACAATAATTACCTTAATTTTTTTCAATATCGAATGTGGGAAGGGAGTCTGGTGTCATAATTTGCTGGTGTCCAAGCATATCCTGAGATATTTTAGGGGGATCATGTAGCCCTGAAAACATTCTCATATACACATGGATGTGGACATGTACGCATATAAATATATACACCCTCACTCATGCATAAATATGCACAGTGACACACTTAGACTTGCACACAGCTCCCATGCACTATTCACATACATGTGCATGGGAACACACATCCAAAATATGCATACACATGTGTCCCCATATGCATATGCATTTGCTTATATACATATGACGAAGCACACATAGCCACAAAAAAATGCACAGGTGGAGACTTACATCCACTTGACTGCACATACACAGACAGATATGCAAGCACACCCTCTTAGGTCCCCACGCGAGTGTCTTTGTACACATGTGCACATAGACATCCACTTGCACATACATGTGCATCTGCACACACTTGCCCCGTCCTGAGTTCTCACACATACTCTGCCACATGCCCACATTCTTCACACACGCGCGCGCACACACACACACACGCACACACACACACTCACACATACTCACATGCCTGTGTTCATACGCATGGATACACAGACACACACAGGCACACATCATTCTTCTGCAATCCTGCCTGTGTTCATACGCATGGATACACAGACACACATCATTCTTCTGCAATCCCTCCTCTCTCTCTCTCTCTCTCTCTCTCTCTCTTACACACACACACACACACACACACACACACACACACACACACGCACACAGAGTCTGCCAGCCCTCCGCCTTAAGACCCAGGGAGGCAGCCCCTCCGCAGGCCTGAGCTGTCAGGGAGCCTGGTCAGAATCATCAGAGCTGCTGGACAGCGGTAACGATTTCCAGAGCCAACAGGAGGGAGCCTAATCCACAGTGAAAAGCTGACAGGGCCGGCGCCTCTGTGCTTCCTGCCAGCTCCTACTCACTCAGCCCCCACGTAGGGAGGTGGCAGACTCTTTGTGCCCTCAAGCCATGTCATCTCCTCTTTAATGATGCCAACGTTTTGACAAAGCTGAGCAACACAGCCGGTAGGTGTGAAGTTGGAATTAATTTTCTTTTGGAAGGTCAAGTGCATTAATGAGCTTTTGGCTGGCTTGTTGTTGGTCTTCCTTTTCTCCTTTTTTGCAAGAGGGAGAGGAAAAATAAAGGAGAAAGGGAAACTCTTTCCTGCAGCTGTTTTCTTCTTTCCTTTCTCCTCCCTTTAGAAGACTCATCCCCTTTTCCAGAGCCTGGAAGAGCCCCATAGGCAGACAGTTGGGCTCAGAGATATGGCCTGCCCTGGAGTGCATTTGGAGAGTCTCAGCATTACACCTGCTTTGAGGAACTGGGGATAAGTAAAGAATAAAATATAAGCCTCAGCCTTCAAGGAGTTTGAATAGACACAGATTTAGAAAAACAAATGGGTTCCATTGTATAGGCCACTTCTGATTGATTAGCAGTGGCTGCCTGAAGCCGGGGGAAGCAAGGAACATTAGAGGCATCTTCAGGCTCCTCGGGCTGCAGAATCATGATCGATTAGCAATGTCTGCCTTGGACATCAATGGCGCCATTGACATGTCAATAAAGCTATTTAAAAAAGAAAAAGAACCATCGAGGCTTCACCAGCTTAAAAATAAATATGAAACTCAGTAAACAAATGTATTTAAAACTTAAAAAAATAAAAAAGAACCCATAAGGAAAGTTAAAGAAGCTACGTGGAAAACCGAGGTTGTAAATTCAAATGCCTTTAGGAGTCAGGAAGGTGACACATGATTAATGTGGCCCAGACGGGGCCTCTGCTGAGAAGGGTGTGGTTCTCATGTAAAGTGAGGACTCGCTCCTTTACTCAGCCAGTTCCTGCCATGGAGGAAAGTGGGCTGGATATTATCACATCCACCTTTTTCTTTTTTTTTCAAGAGAGATCAGAAATGTGATTTTTTTTCCAGTGTGAAGTTTTATGGATTTTACTGTTGCCAAAATTCTTTATTTAAAAAAATTCTGGAGGCCCCCAGATATCTTGGATTGGTCCAGAAATTGGACAGTTTGGGGCCTCTGTATTAGAGAAAACTGGGAGGATAGGAGAAAGCTCTAGAAGTGGTATTCAATGAAATCCATCTGTTTTCCTCACCAGACTTCACACCCTCTGAGGACAGGGAGGGTGTGTGTGTCTGTGTGTGTGTGTACACTCATCACTCTGCACCTAGCACCTACACGCATAGCACCCACCACACTCAATAAATACATGTTAAGTGAATAGATGAAAGGATTTAACTGAGGTAAAGTCCCAGTCTCCCTTCTCAGTGACCCTCCAGCAATTGCTCTGCATGCGTGCCATTTGCTCATGTCTATCCTCCACATTTCGGTCCTCCGTCCTTGTCTCCCAAGCAGGAAGACACTGATGGGGCAGACACGCAGCTCACTCACCATCAGAAACAGCTGGGTGCCCCTCAAACCCTGCGCCTTCTGCAGGGTGCCACTAGGAGCATCTGACTTGTTTTCTTCCAGCTCATGGTTTTCTCAGAAAGATGCCAGCCCGGGAGTACAGTGGTCCCCGCATACCCACTCAGGGTCTGGGAGTGCTATTCTTGCAAATCGTAGCTCTTTGGAAAGACCTCCCCCTCCCCCTTCTTAGTCATGGTTTGATCCCTCCCATTTCCGTTGACCATTGCAGCCTGGATGGCCAGAGAGCTCATGCCCCATCATGGCTCATTTCATTTCGTTCATGGCTTTTTGACAGCAAACGTTTTTTTCTTTTTCTTTTTCTTTTTCTTTTTTTTTTTTGACAAATTAATATATTTTTAAAATTTTTCAATTACAGTTGGCAGACCCTTCTTTTTCTTTTTCTTTTTCTTTTTTTTTTGACAAATTAATATATTTTAAAAATTTTTCAATTACAGTTGGCAGACCGCATTATATTAGTTTCAGGTGTACAGCATAGTGGTTAGACATTTATATAACTTATGGAGTGATCTAGCACCCACCCGACACCATACGCATAATTATTACAATATCATTGACTAGATTCCCTATGCTGTACGCTACATCCCCATGACCATTTGTAACTACCCATTTGTACTTCTTAATCCCTTCCCCTTTTTCACCCATCCTCCCAACAGGGTGCCCCCAATCTGGCAACTATCGTTTTTTTCTCTGTATCTATGACTTTGTTTCTATTTCATTTGTTTATTTTGTTCTTCAGATTCCACACGTAAGTAATATCATATGGCATTTGTCTTCCTCGGTCTGACTTACTTTACTCAGCACAATTCCCTCTAAGTCCATCCACGTTGTTGCAGATGGCAAGATTTCATTCCTTTTCATGGCTGCGTGATAGTCCATTGCATATATGTACCACCTCTTCTTTATCCATTCATCCATTGATGGGTACTTGGGTTGCCTCCAATCTTGGCTACTGTAAATAATGCTGCAATAAACAGACAGCAAGTGTTTTATGAGCAGGTACTGACTATCAGACATGGTCCAGGCACTGGGGCTACAAGGCAAAGCCCTGACCTTGTGGAATGGATATTCTTAGGCAAGTTATACTTCCCTCCTTTATCTGTTTGATGGGTTCTTCCTTCAAGAACCTAAGATCCAGCTCAAAGTCCTTGACTCTCCCCCAAATCTTTGCACGACTCCTTTCTGCTTAACCCTTTCTTCCTTGGCCTCTTTTGTATGCGTAACATTCTTCCTTGCAGTCCTGTGAGTAGCTGATGTGCCTACTTAGTTAGTATGGGTAACTTGCTATCTACAGGGCAGCCTCCAGGGTCTGGCGGCCTGGGTTTGAAGCTTCCTTTCTCTACTTCTATCTGTGTGAACGTGGGCAGTCGAGCCAAGGGGGTCTGTTTCAGCTCGGCTGTTCTAAGTGCAGTTGGGTTGGTGGATTCTGGGGAGGTCAACGCTTGAGTGAATCAATATATACGCCCTGGCATTTGAGCCTGGTATTATAATGGGAACCTGGAGAAGGCCGAGACACTCATCCCCTAACTCAGCAACACCCCAAACATGACTCAACGTGACCACTGAAAGCAGGTGACAGATATCAGAGAGGAATTAAGAATCATGAAGGACTTTTTCCAAGAAAGAGGGATGAAGTAAGGGAAAGTGCGTAGGTCGATAGATTTACCGTGGCTGCTAGGTTTTAATCTACATACCAGAAGTATTTGAAAAGTTTTTTTATAAACCTTATATTATTTTATCGATATCTCACAACCACCTTTACAGGTGTTCCTGTTTTGCAGATGAGTTAACAGACTCAGGTGAATGAAGTCAGGTGGCCAGATGGCCAGTAAGTGGTGGAAGTGAGTTCAAACACAGGCTTGTCTGAAGTCCAAGCCGCTTTACCGTGTTTCTGCTCTGGGACCAGCTCCCAAGAACAGCAGAGTAAGGTATCCTTAAGGAAACAGGTCATGGGGCCTGTGGAGCTCAGCGTCAGGAAGAAAGGATGCAAACTCAAACAATCGACAGCACATGCTCGAAGCAGTTCAGTTGTTCTTTCGATGTGGGAGGAGCTGGTTCAAATTATGAGCACCTACCCCTAGTGCTTCTCATTCAGTAGTCTGGCAGACAAAGAACTCAGAACAAATTTCAGAAATGCTCCCCAGATGACTCTGAAGTGCACCTCTAATTCAATGACCACTGGAGGCTTCACGACCTTAAAAACCTAGGTTCCAGTTCTGCAATTGCCCCTGACTAGCTGTGTGACCCGAGGCATGCAGCTTCACCTCTCTGAACCTCTGTTTTTCCAACAGCAAATGAGCGTAAAGCCGTTCTGCCTCCTTGTGTTAGATTTTATAAGGGGCTACGGGCAGGTGCCTGCCACAGGCTTGGCATGTATTGGCCAACAAGGAAACGTGAATTCTGTGCTCTCTTTCTGTCAGGAAAAAAAGGGGGAGATCGCCCTTTCCTCCCTCCCCCCTCACCTCCCTTGACCTAAAGAAGCCCCGAAAAGGTGGGGGGAGCTCCTTTGGAAAGGGCCTCCTTTTTTGGCAGCCAACTTAGAATTTCTCAGCTATCAGTTGGAGCTCAGAGTTCACACATCTGTGATGGATGAGCAGGGAATATAAACACCTCGTTAGTGTTTGAAACCACTGGTTGGAATGGGGAAGGAAGACCAGCCAAAGTCTGCGAACTTAAGCAGAAGAATAACCCCTGCTCCCATAAAAATGAAGAAAGGTGGGTGGACAAGGGAGCCACACAAATCATGGCAGAGTTATTTGACCTGCTCGAAAACTCTTAATTGTGGGCAATGGCCAACCTGTTGGGTGGTATTTTATTAACACGAATAGACTTTTGCAAGATATTTCTCACATTGCTCTCCAATGTGAGCGCCTCAGGAATTCATTAAATATTAAAAGGTAGTGCTCTGCGTTCCTCAGTTAAAGATGTCCTCCTGATGAGGTTTCCCGCAAGTTAGGGATGTGAAGAAAGTAGAGAGGCCCAGGATGGATGTACGCTGTCAGCCTCGGCAGGGAAGAAAATAAAATAATCATCATTGTGAATGCTTACTGGGTACTTATTATGTGCCAGGCACTAGACTAAGCACTTTCTCTCTCTATATATATATATATATTTTTTAATACACACAATAACCCTATAAAGAAGGTGCTATTAGCATCCTCACTCTATAGGTAGGGAAACTGAGGCTGGGATTTCGAAGCTGATATGAATGGAGAAATATAAGGCAGGCTTTGGAGTCAGGCCGATGAGGGCTTTTCCAGATCTTTATGAGCTGTGTGGCCTCAAGCAAGTTACTAAGCTTTGTGGAGCCTGTGTTCTCTCTTTTATGAACTAGGGATCATCCCCACTTGATAACTGAGGAAATTGAGGCCCAAGGGCACAGAGCTAATAAGTGGTGGGGCCAGAACTCGTCTGATGGTCTTGGACTTGGTCCATTTACTTATTGCTGTATAATGAACATCTCTAGAACGTCGTGGTTTAAAAGCCGTTTCATTTTGTATACGAGTTTGCAGGTCAAGAATTTGTGTATGCCTCAGCTGGTCAGTTCACCTGTGGTCCACGTGGGGTTAGCTGAGGATCCATTTCCAAGATGTCGTTATGACTCACATGTGTTTCTCCTTCTTCATGTGGCATCTCATCCTCCAGGGCCTCTACGTGTGCCTCAGGCTTCCTCACAGCATGGTGGTGTAGACTAGTTGGACTCGTATTTTCATTGGCTTGCCCCCATGCGAGTGTTCCAAGATGCAGGAAGCAGGAGGGTCATTTCCACCATTAACAGTTGATTTAATCTATTAGCCAGAGCAATGGCAGGCCACTACCCTCTCTTGATTCAAGGGAGGGGACAACAGAAGGATATGAAAGAATTTGTAGCCCTCTTTAATCTGTCTCACTGATGCATAATAAAAGGACAATGAATGGTAGATCTTACTTAGAAAAATATGTAAAATGGGGCAGCTCATACCCACTTGCCCACCCGAGGTTATTGGGAGAATTAAATTAATGAATGTAAAGTACAATGCTGGATAGCTGGCGAAAATCAAGTGCGTAATGAAAGTAAACTCCCTCCCTTTAGCGACTAGTAGGACACCCCGGCCAGGGAGTTTGCATTATCCCATGTGTAGAGTTGCCAGGTAAAGTACAAGACATCCAGGTAAATACGTGTTTCAGATAAATCACGAGTGATTTTTTTTTTTAATATAAGTATATCCCATGCAATATTTGGGACATACTTATACTAAACACTTATTTGCTGTGTATCTAAAATGCAAATTTAATTGGGCACCTTATTTTTTTATTTGCTAAATCTGGCAACCCTTATAGCATGTAGATGGAATTACTGAGAATAAGAATTCTGATTTCGGCCTCTGGCCACAGAGCTGAGGAAGACTGAATTTACAATGTGAATTAGATACCATCATGGTCTGTCCAGACCTGAAGCACTCCTTCCTCCAATCATGCCAAGAAAGAAGCATAAGAGAAAGAAAACAGAAGTCTAAAGGCTTCCCAGACTCGCAGCCATCTTGGTCCCATCAGTGAAGGAGGCATCCCATGTTCATTGAGTGTCTCCAGTCATGGAGCGCATGGTCAAGCCATGTTGCCCTGGAGAAGTGACTTAACTCAGTTTTTTTCATCTGTAAAATGGGGGTGGTAATGATAGCCATCCAACCCGAAGGGAAATGGTGAAGAATGAATGAGGTAAAACTACAAAGTGCTTAGAACAGTCTCTAATCCATGGCAACGGCTCAATGTGGACTTTTATTAATTATCTGGCAACAGAAGTATCAGAGACGTAGCTGGGCTGGAAGAGAGTGACAGCGGGGAAAGCTTTATAGAAGTTGTATCCAAATAGGGTCTGGCGGATGGACTGGAGTTTTCCAGACAGACAAGAGAGAACGGCTTGTGGCCAGAGGGAACGGCAGGTGTGAGGAGAGAGAGGGGAAAAAGGGAAAAGGGAAAGGAGCTTTGTAATTCAATTTAAGTCACCGAATGTCAATCAAGTAATTCGACGTCGTTTAAGCAATTGGATGTCAATGGAGAGGGAGATGGAGTTTGATCTTCTAGAGGCCTAAGAGAGAGCCCTGGAAGGATGTGGATCTCACACGTGGCCGCACCTCTTTCTGGGACCCTAAAGTTTGTCTCGGCCGAGGAAGGGCCTGATGAGTTTTGCATGTGGACCAAGTCCACACGTTGCAGTGGGCACGATGAGAGGACAAATTAAGATTGAGACAGAGAGACTTTTACATTATTCCAGATGTCGAGACTCAGATGCAAGGCAGTAGAGGCGAGGATGTGCACAAGAGAGCAGCCGAGAGAGAAATTTCTGGAGTATGGGGAGGAGGAACTGGATTTCCAGCTTCCGGCAGAGTGAGAAATTTGACTTACACAGTAAAATACTAGATAAGCACATTATAGGCAAATGTCTTCTTAATCAAAAGCTTGAGTGTGAAAAATAATGCCTACGATTTGAGGCAATTGGGATTTCTATATCCCTGGGAAGATCGGAGGGCCCAGGACCATAATGCTGCTCTGACTTTCCAGCTGAGGGAACCGTGTCCTCATCCCAAGGGGAAGCAGGAAGAGGGAGCCAAGGAAGTCGGTCTGTAGTTGTTGTGCAAGCAGTTCCAGGTCTAAGGCTAAAATATATATATATATATATATATATAT
>NW_006433949.1:2218393-2224119 GCF_000325575.1 Pteropus alecto | reverse complement strand
ATGTATATGATATATAAATATATAATATTATTAACTCGATGCCAAGCATTGAGTTAAAAGCCTTACATCTATGATTTTATTCTCACAGAAATCACATGAATTTGGCCATATACCCATTTTGCAAACGAGAAAACTGAGGCTTCGGTGTATTACCCGGTCACTCATCCATTGAGTGGCAGAGACTAAGGACCCAGAGATCTGTGACAATACAGCTATGCTTTTAACCATTATGCCAGAAGTCAATATTTCCCATCGTGCATACTGCCACTCCTGTGATTTACTTAATATTATTTTTAAGTCCATTTTGACTTATCCTGAATAATAATGTGACAAAGATCCAGAAATTCGCAGACATCAAAACCGAGCCTAACATTCAGATAAGTACTGTTTATACAATATTATGTATTGAGTGGAAGAAATTGGCACCAAAGAGTGTTCACTGTGTGATTCCATTTGTGTGAAGTTCAAGATCAGGCAAACTAGACTACGGGGACAGAAATTAGAGTAGTGGCTGCTATTCCTGATGACAGACTGGAAAAGGACGAAAAGAAATTTTGTAGGATAATGGTGATGATTTAAATTTTGATTGGGATGTTCGTTACACGAGCGTACACGTTTGTCATCGAACTGTAAACTTAAAATCTGTGCATTTTATTGGATATAATTATGCTTCAACAAAAAAGAGGCCTCAAATTTGGACTTTCGACCTTATCTTCAAATGAGGTTCAACAGACTCACATGGACAATACTAACTGGACATAACCTTAAACAGGTGGGCCTTTGCTAAACGTTTTCTGTGCCTGTAGATACACTGTTTTGTGTTGTGTTGCATTTTTGTGTAAATATTTTCATTTTTTAGGTGTAAATATTTAAAAGACTCTACACTTTCTATTAAAAACAAACGTTTTGCTACCGTAAGTTCTCGACGCTATCACTTAGAAGCCGCGTAACCTTAAGTAAGTCATCATCCATCTCTGTTGTTTCTGTTTATTTTTTTTATTAAGTTTATTGGGGTGACATTGGTTAATAACATCATATAAGTTTTGAGTGTAAATTTTAGAATACTCCATCTGTATATGGCATTGCGTGCTCACCACCCGAAGCCCAGTCTCCTCGGTCACCATAAATTTGATCCTTTTACCTTCTTCATTCTCCCCCGATCCCTCTTCCCCCCTGGTGACCACCGTTCTGCTGTCTGTGTCTATCGGTTTGTTTTGTTTGTTCATTTGTTGCTTTCTATTTTGTATCTTACACGTGAGTGAAGTCATACGGTTCTTGTCCTTTTCTGTCTCACACCTCTCAGCACGATCATCTCAAGATCCACCCATGCTGTCGCAAATGGCAGTTATTTCGTCCTTTCTTATGGCTGAGTAGTATTCCACTGTGTATATGTACCATATCTAGGGGGGAGAAGGGAGGTAGACAGGGTTAAAGGGGTCAAATGTGTGGTGACAGAAAGAAATCTAACTATGGGAGGTGAACACACAGCGTAAATATATATAGGCCTGACGGTTAAAATGTACAGCTGAAACTTATCGGATTTCATTAACCAACGTCACCAGAAAAAATAAATAAATAACTTTTAAAAAAGTAAAAGGAAATAAAAGTATGTACCGCAACTTCCTTGAGAGTGACTGTGTTTAAAAAAAAAAAAAAAAAGCATCCCATAAAAATCAACATGGACCGTGAAATGAAAGGAACAGAGACCAACCTAATTCCAAGGGCTGAGAAATCGTGCGGTGTCCAATGGGCACACACATCCCATCAGTAAGTAACTGGGCTTACTTAAGTAAAAAATAATATTTTCTCTTTAAATTGATGTGTATTATTTTTTCAAACAGTACTGACTTGTTAGGGCATCCATACTAAGTTTTTTTTGGAGCTAGTGACTCCACAAACAGGATTGTTCAGTGCTTAATGAAAAAAAGTACTAAGAGGCTAAAGTCACCCAGGAACCGAGAGAGTTTGGGAACCTCTAGTCTGAGGGGTTGGGGGGCGGCGGGGGGGAGGAAGACCTATTCAAACCCAGAAGCAAACAGATGAATTAACCCGGAGGGAATTTGGAGGGCAAACACAACTTTGCACTTCTGTGGAGTGTAAGGGGCAAAGCAACACAAAAAAACCCCCAGCAAAACAAAGCCAGTCTGCGGGTCCATTAAAAACCAATCGGCTTTGAGCTTTGTTAATGCAAAGCTCTTTATCTGAGGAGCTCAAAGAGCTTTATTACAGGTAAATATCCTTGTATCCAGCCGCTAATAGGAGAGGCCAGGCCCAGGGAGATTAGGGCAGAACGCCTATTTAAGGTCACATAGCAGTCAGTGACAAAGTGGAGACTCACAGAGTGGTCTGTAATGGGATTTGTCTGCTGTCTATTGTATCAGCCTAAGACGCTGGATGTGTGAGGGTTAGGCTTCGAGGAAAGAGTTTGTAGGGGACAGGGCATCTTAGAATCGCCGAGGGCTACCGCGGAAGGGACTTTGAGGGTTTTGTTTTCTAGACCCCACACTGAAGCTCTGAGAGGACCAGTGATTTGCCCAAGTCTGCACAGCCTGTCTGAGGCAGAGCCACACGTAGAAAGGGGGCATTCCTAACTTCCACCTAATTCTCTCTTGGTGTTTTCCTGGCTCTCAAGTGATTTGTCTAGAAAAACCTATTAAGGAAATTCAATTTCTCTAAAGAGGGCTCAGTGGAACTTGAGTTGGATCAAAGCTGGTGTGGATTTGGAAGGACTTAGAGAGAGGAGTGGGAAGGCATCCAGGCTCCGGGTCAGAGCCCTGGCTCTGCCGAGCACTCGCGAAGGACCAGAGGCAAAGTGACCTCCTGCCTCTGCCCCTCTGGGATCTGTGAGAAACAGCAAGGGATCTGGGCTCATTGGTCCCTAAAACGCTCTAGCCTCAGTAAAAACCACTTATTGGTTGCAAAATATCCAGACCTCAGTTTTCCATTCTGCAGAATGAGAACATCGATTGTGCCCATGTCACGGAGTCACGGGCAGCCGCAGAGCGCCTCCACGAGAAGTGTGCTTCAATCGTCCAACTTGAAATATTTGAGATGGGTCTACCCATCTTCTGTAATTTATCATTCTCCTATAATTGCTTCTAAATCCCCACCAGGGTTCAGGCTTTGGAGCCAACTCAGGGTTGCCAGATAAACTACAGGACACCCGGCTACATTTGAATTTCAGATAAATGGAAAATTAATTTGTTTGGTAGAAGTATAACCCCAATGTTACATGGGATATACTTATACTAAAATGTTAGTCATCGTTGATCTCCATTTAAATTTACCTATCATCTTGTATTTTTATTTGATAAATCTGGAAAACCTAGCACTGAGCCAGATTTGTATCTCAAATGTTGGTTCTGGGGAAAATGTTGGCCCTGTTGTTCATGCCCCGTCTGAAGAGGTAAGACAGACGGTCAGCATTCAATTTGTGGTTCTGAATTTTTTCACATGGTGGGAACGAGGCCAAAAACACCCCCCTCACAGCTCACCCATCCTGTGGTTCGGTTTCCCAAATTTTATCAGCACAATGGATTAGAATAAAGAAAGGAGGGGAAACTTGCCATATAAATGATTATTGGGTTGGTAGGCATGATATATGAGCCCTGGTTCCAGAAATTTCTGGGAAGAGAATCCACTTAAAGGGCATCAAAGACATGATCCTAGAACTGCCTGGAAAATGTAAAGACATTAAGATTCATACTGATAAGAGAGAGATGAAGAGATCTATAGATGTTTAAATCCAAGGGATGAAGCTAGGTAGCTAGGTCTGGAAGGCACCGTGGCTTGCAAACTAAGGATGCTGACATCTTTCTACGAGATCTTTCTACATCAATGTATTGTTCTGTCAAATGGGGTAAGAATACTCACACACTTCATCCTATCTCCCTACTTCTTCTCTAATTAACCTTTAAAAAATAGTTTTCTAGCCTGGAAGTTAAAATGACTGTTTTCTGCTTCTGGAACACAGTAGACACATGGTAAATTTAAGCTGGTATTATACTTAAATAAACTACCTCTAGAGAATTTTCTTAGTGTGACCCAGAGTCGAACGGTTTGTTACACTGTGTGGTTCCTTGAATAAAGTGCTGCGAGTTCTTGGGACAATCACATGCTCCCCATCTGAGTCTAGAGCCTGGTTGTGCTTACTACCCCTCCAAGCTCTTATTTTAGAGAAGACGAGGCTGAGAATCTGCGAGAAGCCTCAATATCCCTGTGGACGGACGGTGTTATACCCATATCGCAAACGGAAAAATGGACTGGCAGTAAAAAGTCTCCTGTCTGAGCCTCGGTTTCCTCATCTGTAGAATGGGGCTAACGCTGTGCCTTTTGCAAGGTTGTTCTCGGCAATCAAGTGAGGTGCTCCATGTATAGACCTTAATGCAGTGCTTCACTGATTTAATTGGCGAAACTAGCGTATATGTGTAAATAGCGCAATATCAACTTTTTAAGATCCCTTTAAAAACCATTAAAGAATCTGTCAAATGAAACAGCATAAACAAAAACTCTATTGTACTATTTACTTGTTTCACTATACTACGTGTCTATCTGTAGATAGGCGGATGTATGAATGAGGACGTATATGCGTATATCTGCATATCTTCGTGATATTGTCATTTGTCCTCTTTGAGACGCTTAATAAGTTTAGTAAGTGTATTAATCCACGTATGTTTAAACACATTGAATCCACTATGTGCGTTAAATAAATGAAAAGCAGGCAGATGAACTACAAATTTGTTCTTTTGGCCTCTCTGGTCCTTAGGTCGCTGCAGAGCTGCCATCAGGCATAAAATAGTTGGATTTACTGAGCCTCAGTGATTCTCACCTCTCTCCTCCATCCCTCCCTGCCACCCCTTCCACCCTTGCTTCTCCTGGCTTCTTCCTTCTTGGCAATCGGAGGCCGTTTTCCCCGTTTGACCCTTGGGGCTTTCCAGAACCTTTTTACTTAAACATGTATTGACCTACGCCTTACTTCCCTGGGTGCATTTTGCCATAGGCAGCAATCTGCAAGTCATCAATTAGCCCACAACTGTCTGCTGATGATGTGGATGGCTAAACTGTGTCTTCTGGTGGACAAGAGTCCTTAAATTTTGTTGGCTGACGGCTCCCTCTCTCCTCCTCACCTGGCTCATTTTCCTATGCCTCTCTGTCTGGTTTTGTCTATATCTTCCCTCATGCATTCGTGCCGGAGATAAAAGGACTCTATCAGGTTCCAGAAGGCCAGGCAAAGGAAAGGGGCTTGCCTTTAGCATCTGATGCATGATGGATGTTCTGTATATGTTTGCTAAATGAGTTGGTACATAGAGAGCAGGGCATGATGCCTGCTTTGACTGTTGCTGTTATTCTGGAAGCTCTTTATAGCCAATCCAGAGCCTTATCCAGTCTTAGTTTCTCCAGGGTCTACAACAGTGCTTGTCATTTAAAAGGCTGTCAATCCACTGGGGAACAAATGGATGCTGGGTGTATGTATTCTGGGATCAGCGTTTCTTCCTTCTATGGTTCATTTTTTCTTTCTCCATCAGTGTCTTTGCCTAATAACTTTCTCTCCAACTGCTTAGGTGTGCTGAGTCGGGGTCAGATAAATGTATTGACTCAATGAATATGTAAGTCCCTCTCCCCTCTCCTTTGCGATTTGAAGAAATTTCTTTTATATCCGTGTTATCATCTCCTTCCAGGAAGTCAAGGGAGAACAGCCTTGAATATGGATTTGATTTGATGAATTT
>NW_006433949.1:2209836-2218314 GCF_000325575.1 Pteropus alecto | reverse complement strand
TCAAGGGAGCCGCCCAAGCCTATGGATTTGGAAGACTCCCCACACCCCAACTCAAGACCAACAAAGCTTTCCATGTAACAGAATAATAATGACATCAGAGTCACACTTTCGTGGTATCTGTAGTTAGGAGACACTCTCCTTTATTTTAGCTTGGTGGTGCCTCCTGATCAAGGCTGTGTATTGGCAGGACAAGGCTGCGATCCACCCATTGGTCAGATGAAAAAACTGAGGCCTGAGGATAGAAAGTGTCTCTTCTCCCGATAGTCTCTTTGCAGGGGCTGCATGGGAAGAGGCAGGGAGTCATAACGGTAATCATGGTTATCACCAGTGGCGCGGTTACTACCAATAATATACATGCTGAACACTTCACATGATGAACGCCTGTAATCCTCACAAGTGCCTGAGGTGTGGCCTGGACGTGACAGACAGGGAAGCAGAGGGTCAGAGAGACTCGCTAATTTGACTAAGGTAGGATGAAAAGGCCATGGCAGCTCTGGCAGCATGTTGTCCTCTGAGGGGTTCTCAACTTGAATCCATAGGCCCCCAAGAAACTCAAGGATGGGCTTTAAAAAGCCCTTTGAAGTTGCATTCACAAATTTCCCTGCTAGTGTATAATTTTTTTGAACCAGTGTCTATAGTTAGGTTATCAGGGGGTCCCATGACACCCAAATTAGAGCAGTATCAGAATTCGAACATGGGTAGTAAGAAGCAGTTAGCAACATCAAAACCATCCAGCTGGTTAAACCAGTTCCTACTCCCCAGCAGATACAGAGTTCTTTTTTGAAATCCGGTCCTTACCTCTTGACAATTTCCTTTGGACAAAACTGAATAAGTAAAGAAGCCACTTGAAGCCATAAATATTATAGGAAGCAAGAAGCAAAGCCAGTGGGGCCCAGCATTCCCCAAGCCTGGAAAAGCAGGAATTGCCCAGCTTGTCCCAGGATCAAAGGGAGGAGGCAAACCCTTCATCACCAGCCTTCCCCATCAGCCCTGTTTAGGGCAGGAAGATGTCAAGGGGGAAAGCTTTCTTTGAAGTGTCAAGATAAGAACCGCCTCCACCTCCCCTGAGTGTGAAAGTGGTTTCCTCCAGGAGCCAGGGGAGGGTGTGAGGCGTTTGGCTGTCTGTAGGAGAGCTCAGAGGAACTTATCGACAGGGGCAGACACCTCTGTGGCTCCAGGCTGTGTCTGGACCCTTCCAAAGATCCCCAGTAAACATCAGTCCTTAAAAATACATAAAGTGTGTAAGCACATGACCATTTTTTTTTCAGTGGCATCCCATCTAGGCTGTGTCTACAATGGACTTGAGCACTGTACAGTTGAGTGGATAGAGCTTTGCACTCATGTGGATTAGTTAGACCTCTCCCCTTCTGGCTGGGTCGGTTTGGGCAAGTCACTTAGCCTCTCTGAACCTCAGTTTCAACGGGAATTATAATAATCGTTCCTCCATCTAGAGTTAATCGGGAAATCAATGCGATTATACGAGCTAACCATTTCTTTTCCTAATGTCTGGTACGTAAGCACATTTTAAAAATGTGAGCTGATGTTTTTCTTTACTGTCTGGCTCAATACATCTGGTCTAGATGGGCTTTAGAGTCAAGATGTCTGATTATGTAATATTCTTTCCCCAGATATTAATTTTGCCCAATTTTAAGGGCTTTGAGTTGACGGATGAGATTGAACTTAACTTCCTTTTCCAACATGGTCAGCATGATGTAGCAGCTAAGCGCAGATTGCCAGCATTTGAAGCCCAGCTTTACCATTTAATAACTGTGTGAACACTGAGAACTTCTTTAGCTTCTCTCTGCCCAGTTTCTCATCTGTGAAATGAGGACATTTTATAGATGTTTATTACTGGAATTGAATGAGTTGTTATATTAACAATTAGAATGTGCTTGGCATATAGTAGGTGCTCAGTAAGTGTTAGTTTTCATCTGTGCCTCCAGCTACCACCAACTTCCATAGGTACCAGTAACTATTTGTTAGATGGAATTTATTGAAAAACGGAAGTGTACCCAAGCTTGGGTTCTAGGCTTTAGAAGTATATATTGGCCTTGTAGCTAAGATGCTTACATTTTAATTGAAGGATTAATATATATTCATTCAGTCATTGCTTCAATCAGAAAATGTGAGGGCCAAATATAGGCTAGACAGTTATTTTCTCTATTTTAGGAAAAGCTTTGATGTGCCCAGCTGTGCCCTTCATGTGGATTTCCTTCTCCGCCTGGAATATCCCATGGCATTCTTGCTGACCTTCCTTTTCAGCCTGCTCACATTTTCAAACCCATTAGGTCTCAGCTTAAACGCCACTTCTTCTTGGAAGCCCTCCCTGATCGTGAATTAAGTTATTTCCCCTGTCTATCATATGTCACAAACACCCTACTTCCTCTATGTTTTGAATGCTTGTTTCCACATCTGACTTCAACATTCTTCACTTCCTTGAGAGTCAGCTTCACACCTGCCTTTTGTTTGCTATATTCCTAGCACCTAATGCCATGCCTGGAACATACAGGTACTCAAAAAAAAAAAAAAAAAAAAAACCATTTGTGAATGGATAAATAAAAGGGAGTTTCCAGGTGTGGATTTCCCCTGTTGGAAGGTATCATTACTTTGCTCAGGTCATCCCAGGAGTAAATGACACCTCCACCTTACAAAGTTTAGCAACAGTGAGTTCTGAAACCCTTTGAGATTGCAAGACCCTCCAAAATAACTAGTCCAGGCTCTTTGTATTGCAGATAGAGAAACAGTCTAGAAAGACAAAGCCATTTATCTAACTCTATGTAATGGACAAAGATGGAACTAGAACTTAAATCTTTTAACTTCTGGAATCCTTTGAAAGAAAAAAAGAATAAGCTGAATCTTCTCATTAAAGTCAACTATTCACTTAAGATGGAATAATTAGGACCCCCCACATTGATGATGGGGGACATCGTGGCAGTTAACCGAGACAAAGTAGTTTTCTCATTAGAAGCAGATATTGAGTCTAATAAGAAAAAAAATTAAGACATGGGCTCGAGAAAACAGGAGCTCAAATCCTGTATATCCCCAGATCCACAATATGTTCATTTTTAAGTGAGAGTGATTATATTTCTTATAGGAGTTTGGTAATTTATAGGAAATAGTGCATGTATCGTATAATAAAGAATTTGGTTGACCTTTGTTCCTGAATAGGGGACTCTAAATCTTTGGAATTTCCTGAGTTTTAAGAATGTTTTTGTTATTCATGACCCCTTGAATCACATCTGAATTTATGCTAAGAGATGAGATGACTTAGGATGGGGACTGGTCAACCAGAAAGACCAGCCATGTGATCAGAAGGTTGAGGATTTGAACCAGCCAGCCCAGTGGAAGAGGAGGACAGTTGGAAATTGTCCAATTATTCAATCAATCATGGCTATGTAATAAAACCCCAACAAGAACTCTAGGCATCAATGTTTAGTGGAACTTCCTGTTTGGTGAATACATCAGTGTTTCAGGAGAGGGATGCACCCTGATTCTGTGGGGAGAGGGCATCAAAGTGCCATGTTCGTCATCTTCCTACATCTCATTCCATGTGTCTCTTCGTTTAGCTGGTCCTGATTTGTATTTTTTCTGATAAAACTGTAATTGTGAGTATAGCACTTCCCTGAGTTCTGTGAATTATCCCAGTGAGTAGAAACCCAAGGAGGTAAATGCAGCTATTATCTTCACTTTACAGAGGGGGAAACAGGATCAGAGAGATGAAGTCACATGCACGAGGTCACACAGCTAGGACATGATAGAACCAGGACTTCAACCTCTTAGATTGCAGAGCCAAACCCCTAACCACCCCATTCTATTATCCTTTGATTCTGCTGTGAAAAGCAGCAGGCTGGCCCCCTTCTGGAATTTGGCCCAAGCCACTGAGTTTCTGTCTCAAACAGAGCCCTGGCAGGAACCAGCAATCTCCAGAGGGGAGAATTTATTCATAACTGTGGACAAAGTTAGAAGAAACTAATTAGCAATGGCGCAGAACCTTCTGGAAAATCAGGAAAATGCTCTTTGCCCCGCTTAAGCCTGCAGGCTTATCAGAACTTGGTGAGCGTTGCAGGTATAGGACAGCTAAGACAAGAGATGTGGCTTTTCTTACAGAAAAGCAGCCCCTGCAAACCTGCCACCTGGAAAGGCGGCCGAAGGAAGAACTATCCCAACCCCCTCTCTCGTCCCTCCCTTCACCTCTCCAGCTGGTGCCTCCCATTGGTTAAACTCAAGTGGAAGCCAAAGGGCATAGAGGCCCACTGAGACAGCCCATGCCAGTCAGTCTCTTGGGCACAGGGCAGGATGAAGTCTGCCGACTACACTTCGGCCAGCAGTATGGCTCTATTCATGTCTTCCGTATTTCCTGCTCTTGGTACAGGTGGAAATTAGACATTCCAAGAGTTGGATGAAAATGCATGAGATATATTGTCCTCCTGGGGTTTCTGGAGTAACTAAACCCCGAACTCAACTCCACGAGCTTCTGTCACCTTCCCGGAGCTCATTTCCAAAAGGAAATAACACCTGACCAAAAGCTCCACCTGCCGCGGCCACCTCTCTGAACCTTCAGCTGCCAGGGGCTGACAGTAAGTCACAGAAGCGCACTGATTTCTCAAGGGAAAGATGAGAGAAGTGAAAGCAGAAATCCTCCGAGCACGGCATGAAAATCCTGGTGTAGGAAGGCAAATGAGGTCGGCTGGGAAGGAGGCGGGGAGGGGGCGATGAAAATGCAGCCACAGCCTTTTCTGAGGAAAGGAAAAGGTCTAAAGCACGTCCTCTATGCTTAACACAGTCAATGGTCAACTCAAGAACTTCTGGGCTTTGCGTTTGACTTCATTATGTGCTTTTTGATTTCCTGCGCTGAGCGGACCGCTGTTAATTAGTTTTTGTTCAGGTTAATCCAGCTTTTCATTCATGGACTTATTTTCTCTCACTAAGAGTTTTAAGTTTAAAATGTCACTAACAACCTAGATAATTTAGTGTCTAAACCCTCAACGGTCAGGGAATTATAACTCATGAATAATATGTTCAACCAGTTTAATTCTAGAAGCAGCTCATTAACATATCAAAAGACTTGAAAACATGCACCCTCTTTGACCCTAAAATTTCCTGTCTAGCAAATGGGCTTTTTTTTTTTTTTTGCCCTAAAGAAATAATTATGGATGTGCACTGATATTCAGTTAAAAAGGTGTACGCTGAATTATTGTTTAGGTCAGCAAAGACAGGGACTAGTCTAATGTTGAACAAAATAATAACAATGTAAGCAGTAGTCATAATAGCAACAATAGCAATTATGATGTTATGTAATGTTTTTCCCCGTCCCCAGGCATCATCTTAAGCACTTTGCCTCGGTTAGTTCATTTCATTGCCACAACAACCCTATGAGGTTAATATCATTATCTGTTCCACTTTAGGGCTAATAAAACTAAAACACAGAGCAGTTAAGCAATTTGCCCAAAGTTATACTTAACATTTGCCCAGCCCAGGACAAGAGAGAAAAATGGAAGCCTATGGACCATTTGAAAAGTTATAAATCAAGGTAATCAACTATCAATTGGATGTTTTCTATCCCTCAGTCCGGACAAATATGCTTTCATTATGACTGGGGAGGCCGGATCCGAATGTCGAATCCTCGGACTACTTGGAGTTCTGTGCCTGGATGTGGTGACACAGAGGGGGCCCTCCTACAGCCAACAGCTTACTCGTTTTCTCTTCCCACCCCTGGCTCCATCCCACACTGTGAGGGGTCACATGCAGACGTGTGTTGCCATGCCAGCCAGGAAATACATCCAAGTTCCATCAAGACCTCTCCATCGAAACAATGGGGCCCCCTGACACCTCTCGGATCTAGGGGTACACACGATGGAGGCACAGTTCTTCCAGAGAAAAGCCAGCACGAGTTCTAGAAGCAGATTCAGGGGTGCAAGGCAGGAAATTCCAGGCTCCCAGGTATCTGGAGTGTGGTTTAGAAGGGCACGTGGGTTCTGCAAAGGTAGATCGCCTCGCCCCACAGACTTCTCACCCCGTGGGAAGGGGTGAGGTGGGAGGAAGCCCAGAGTGAAGCCCTCTGGTGTGCGAGGCCAGAGTATGGATTTCTTTTACCCAAGTGTAACTATGGTATTAGAACCAGCAATTGGACTCAGTCAACCGGGCTCCACTTAACTAAAGTATCCCTCAGAATGAGATTCTCAGTAAATTGCAGTACCTCCATAAAATAAAATACTATTCCACCATTCAAAAGTGTACATATAACAATGGAAAGATACTCCAAAAATCTTATAGGTGGTGAGAAAGCGGGCTATAAAATTATAAGGGTATTATAATACTGTTATGAAAAAAAACTATGGTTACATACATAGAAAAAAAAAACACAAAAAGAATATACGAAAATGTTAATATATTATGGTAATAGTGAGATTTGGGGTGATTCTATTTTTATTCTCTTTTCTTATCTGTATTTTCTGTATTTCCCATAATAATGTCGATCGCTTAGTAGAAAGAATAAAACACAATAAAAGTTATGTTTTAAAATTCAGTTCTTGTTCACCAGATTACAAAAGAGCATATACACCCTGTAGGAAACACCAAGATGAGAGAGGAGACAGAGTAGGTACAGTGAGGAAGAATATAGTGCCTCGTATTCACAGGAAACACACTTCCTTGCATATTTCCCAGCTTCCCTTGCAGCTACATCGGAGTCATCGTGACTGAGTTTTAGCCAATGGAAATGGAGCAGAAGTCTTATAAACCATTTCCGCACCTGACCCCTAAAAATATGGCCCTCTAGCCGTCTCTTCCCTTGTTGTGCTCTCAGAGGCCATGCGTTCCAGAACCCATACCTACAAAATGTTGGAGAGTTGCCCGATTTGCATCAGATCGAATGAACAGGGTGACTGACCTCCTGGTTTGCCTGGGACTGAAGGAGTTCTGAGTCTCAAGACTTTCAGTTCTAAAAACTGACAGTCCTAGGGAAAACCAGGACGAGTAGATCACTTAAGTGAGCCAGAAGTAAAGTTGTATTCTGCTAAGCCTCAGAGATCGTTAGGTTATTCTGGAATAGCAGCAGAACCTAGCCTCTTAAAACTCCTACGACAGGGAAAAGCTCAGTATTTAAGGGCTAAATGTCCAGCCTAATGCTCAGCTGCAGCCCACTATGTACCCTCGTGACCTTTGGCAGTTCCCTTTGACTCTCTAGACAACAGTTTTCTGACCCACTCAAAAGAGATGGATGACAAGGGGGTGGGGTGGGGAATAGAAATGAAAAAATAAAAAATAAATAAAAATAAAAACCTACCCCATGGTGTCGTTGTGAGAATTAAATAAAATGTAATTCTGAAATTGTAGAAAACCCTCGTAGCTATAAATCACTTGTGCAAGGGTGACTATTTATAATTATTAAAACATAAAATGAGAATCTAGTTGAGGGAGTCAGATTTATATACAGCTAATTGAAAAGAAAGAAAACTGGCACTAGAATGGTGAGGTCAATTAATTCGGGATAGCGAAGGAAAGGGAGGGATGAATCGTGATGAGACGGCAGGAAAATGAAGAGTTGGAGAAGCTTCTCGGAAGGGGCTGTGGTTTGGAGGTTTTAAGAATGAAGACAGGCTGCAGAAGGGAGGGAATTGCTAGTGGAAGAGTCGGGGGGCTTCCTGAATTTCAATCATATGTCCACTATCTACTCTGGGGCTCCGGATTACATGCTGGAGATGAACTGATGAACAAGGCAGAGTTTCCGCCCCAAAAGATAGAAAAGCTATACGGATGAATGAATGAAGAATAATAATATGAATGTATCGATAAGTGAATAGTGAAGTAGATTTTTTTTTTTTCTCATGATTCTGGTCACCTAGCATTATTTGAAAAACTTCTAATATTTACAGAATTTCTACATTACGAGCCTTTCCTTCCCAAGATGTAAGCTAGACTCATTTTCTAGCCTCCCTTGCAGTTAAGTATTTGGCCTAGGCTCCACCAATCAGGCGCTGCCAAAACAAAAGAGCAGACCTGCATAAAATCCATCATTTGGTGCAGGTGGAGGTGCAGGTGTCCAAATTTTAAGATGAGCGGAGTCTCTAGCATCTGGATCCCAGTGTCATTGGTGAGAACCTCAGAGTGTTTGCATGAGCTGCAGCGTTAGTGCCAAGAGAGAAATGGCAAGTTCCCCCGGGGCGGCCATCATCGTGTGCTTTGGATGTTGTTGTTGGTTGTCTATGCTATAAGCCTGTCTCTACAAGTCTCCTGGAGGTTCCGTGAGTCACCTAGCATCTTCTAACAAATTCATATTCTACTCAGGCCAGATAAATTGGAATCTGTAGTTTGCAACCAAGAATACTAATTAGGTAGATAGAAAGATAGATTAGACAGATGGATGGATAGGTGATAGATTAGATAGATGATAGATGATAGATAGATAGATAGATAGATACATAGAAAGATAGATAGATACATAGATAATACATAGATAGATAGATACATAGATAGATA
>NW_006433949.1:2179664-2209675 GCF_000325575.1 Pteropus alecto | reverse complement strand
ACTTAGACACAGAGACACATGGATGGATGAGATAGATGGATGGATAGATGATTGAGATACATACATACATACATACATACATACATACATACATACATACACAGATACACAGATACACAGATACATAGATACATAGATAGATAGATAGATAGATAGATAGATAGATAGATAGATAGATAATAGATATATAGATATAGGTAATAGATGATAGATGATGGAGAGAGAGAGAAAGAGAGAGAAATAGATCTATATACCCTCTGGCAGTTAACAAAGGTAACAATTAACCTTGGACATTATATTTTTAAAATCCACTACCTGAAGGCACCTAGAGTGACTAAAAGCAGGCAGATTCCAGAAGAAAGCCGATACTGGGAAGAAAGAAACTGCATTAGATAAGCTTCCTATTTTCATCGCTTCTAGCCTGAAAGCAATCATTGGTCTGCACCAATCCCAGAAGAGAAGAACCCAGGGAGAGAGTGTCCCAAATTGTGTGTATCAGCCTGGCCCAAGTCTCTGGCGGACCTCTGGACCACGCCTACAGGAGTAGCCTCAGAGCAGCCTAGCGAAGGCCAGAACTGAGGCTTGAGCTGCCACCCACTGGGGAAGATGTTCTCGTAGTTCCGTGAGACACAACAGAATGTGGGATGTCCAGAACGTGACATTCACAATGTCCACAAAATGATCCAGAATCCATCAAAAGACAAATGGGCTGTTAGACTTGCAATAAACCACCCGTCATTCGTTTACTTCTCAAGCCTTTGTTGAGCTTTTCTTCTGTGCCCAGAACGCTAGATGCAGGGGATGCAATTATGAGCCCAGATTTGTTTACGCATTAACAGATACGTGTTGAGCTCCTCCTGCATGTCAGATACTCTGCCTGGCTGGCATATAGTGATTTAACGTGAGGGTTCAAGCTTTTTACTCTCATGGAGCTTTTGTTTTTGTTTTTTGTTTTTTGTTTTTTGTGTTTTTTTTTGCAGCAAAGGCGGCTATTAAAGAAATAATTATACAATTAGTTCATTAATACCGATCGGGAGACATGTTATGAAGACGTTCAGGAGAAGGCATGGTCCAGCACACTGCTCCGCCAGAATCCCCACGGAGCTTGGAAGCTTGTTCCGTCTCGTTAGCACTCAAACGCAGACAATGGCACTGAGTACATTTTGGCCTCTTACTCCTTAGAAGTCATCCAAAGGCCCTGGAGCTTTTACATTTGTGTCTTTCACACGTTCCTTTGTATTAAGGTTCTTTTTTTTTTTCCCCCCTCTTAAAGAAGAGACGCAAAGCAGCAGGAAACACACACACACACTCACACACACTGCCACCATTTTTTCTCCCGATGATTACATAACTTCGAGAAAGCCTTCCAAGACTTGTCCTGTAACTCTACCAAACCTATAAACTTCTTGAAGCTTAGTTGGCAAAGAAATCTATGCCAACAGCACATAAAACCCTTCGCGGCTGGGTGTTCCAGCAATCCGAATTCAAATAAAAATGTCTGGGGCCCTAAAGTTACCCAACAGAAGCTGCTAACTTAGACATGAGCTCTCCAAAACAATTACAAATTGGAAATCCTCATTGGAAAAATAGGGTCATCAGGGGAGGGGGAAATGGGGAATTATGCTGGGAGGGACCCCGGGGGTGTGTGTGGGGGGGGAGGGAGGAAGGAGTAGGTAAAGTAGAGGTGTAAACTCCAGCCGTGAGGATTGCTTGGGGGAGAGGGGGATTATTTGAAGGAAATTGCACCGGAAAATGTAACTTCGAGTAGGCGGCTGATGGTAAAATCAGTTTTTAGTGTGGGCAAGCGGCTAGACTCGGGAGGCAGGAGAAGTGTGAAAAAATGAACTCTGAGTCAGAGACTGCAAGAATCACTCCAGGCGTCTTGGGTGGTGGACCAGGGCAGAAGGTAAAAAAATTGGAAGAGAAACAGGAAAGAGGTTTGGACGAGGGAGAGGGGCGTAGTTCACCCGAAGAAACACCATCCTTTGCAGAAACAGCAGCCTGTTGTCAGGGACCTACAGACTTCAGCTGCCCTTCCTTTTAGCTCTACGACATTCTCAGGATGGTGGGAAGCCACCATGGGGACAAAAGAGGAGAATGCGCTACAGGAAGCAGAAAATGGTGACAACGTCGTGTGCCGCTCCCCCCGAGGAAGCAGAAAATGGTGACAACGTCGTGTGCCGCTTCCCCCCCCAACCCAAGTGGTGTTGATGGAAGCACCTGATGGAAGGGTAGAAAGCTCCTGATTTGCTTAGAGACCCTGTGCACGATCAGAGCAGAAACCAGAAGGGAGACTGCGCATCAGAGATAAAACCAGAGAAATCATACGAGATTAGAGAATGCGAACGGTAGAATCCCACGTGGAGACCCAGAAGCCACTGGGTATTGACCGAGAGTCTCTGTTCAGTTTCAAACGCCTGAATCTGCTGCGCCCCGGCCCAGACGGACCTGCTAGAAGGCACAAACACCGCGGGTCAGTGCTGCAGCCCACGTGCAGAGTGCTGGAGCCCGAGCCCTCGGCCCCTCCTTCCAGAGCCGTGGGCAGAAGCATTCCCGGGGGGGTCAAAGGCACTGGAAACTAAGTCCCAGGCCTGCCTCCCCGGGCTCCTGTCTAACCGAGAGGGAGAATGATGGACATATAGAGATGCTAGGGGGAGGGAATTATTCTTTTCCTTTTAACCTAAGGGAGACCTCAATACGGTTTTTTATGTATTTAGAAGGAAAGGTAAAGGGTTTTTTTAGATAACTTTTTCAATTAGTTGAGTAATAGCTAATAACAATAACCAGATAACATAAAAGCAAAGAACAGTATTTACAGGGCACTAATGTTTACATTTAAAAAGATTATGTATTTGCTATTTCCTTGTGTGTGCATAAAATATTTCTAGAAGGATAAAGAAGAAGCCAGTATAACAGATGGGCTCAGGGTCGAGAGACTTTCACTCTATTTCCCTTTTTATTTTATGATTTTTTTCAACCACGTGAATGTTTTTCCTATTCGAAAATAGCTTTGGAGATAATTGTTAATATTTACAAAGGCCTACTGTGCGCCACGCACAGTGCCCCAAGCTGAGGTTTACAGATGAATAATATAAAACCACAGCCTGTAAATATCTGATGGGCTGGAAGGGGAGGTGGCAGGTGTGTCATTAGCTATGAAGCACAGCTAAGGGGCCGAATACAAGGATGATGGAGAATAGGATGGCTGATGGAGAAGTTGACAGGCAGGGGTTCAAGTCAACCGACTAGAGTTCATTCACTTACTTGAAGTTGTTAAACTTCTCTAAACTTCGGCTTCCTTGCTAACGAAGTGAGAATAAAGAAGGAGGAGGAAGGGTAGAAGAGGAAGAAGGGGAGAAAATGATGATGATGATGATGATGACGACGATAATAATGATGATGTTGGTGTTGGCGAAGAAGGAGGAGGAGACAATTTTAATGGACTGTTGTGGGGATTAAATGAGATTAGATATAAAGCGCTCAGCACCAGATTTGACACAGGTCATCAAATTATCCAAGGCATTGATTAATAAGCTTTACCAGCAGTCATGATGGTAGTGTGACTGAGGCTCAAGGAGTGATTAATTCTGGTGTGGAGGATTGGGGAGAGCTCATGGAGATGAGGCATTTGATCTGGCTTTTAATAGACAGAAGGATGGGTCAGAGTTCAGCATCCGTGAGAGGACAATCAACAGACAGAACAGCCTAGGCAAAGGCTTGGAGCTATGTGGGTGCAGCTGAATTCTCTCTCGGTGGGGTCTGGTTCACAGAGTGGAGCTCTGAATCAGGTGGGAGGAGAGGCAAGGGAAGAGATGGAGATTTAAATGGAATATGCTAGATCCTGGGGCACCTTGGAGCTTATGATGACAATGCTTTCTTGCCTGTCTGTCTCTCTATCTTAACACCTGGCCATCTTCTTGTCAAATCAAATCTATCCACACTTCGGCAGAATGTTTTGTGTGTGCAAGACACACGGAAACTCACTCACTCTGCAGAAGGCAGATATGGTGCTTTTTAAAGGACAAAAATCGTGTCATGTTCCTTGTCTTTTTGTCTGTCATAATAACACATGAGATAATTCAATATCTGTGTTGCTTATGCTGCTGTTGGCCAAGTTTTCTGCTGCTTTGATCAGATGCACCTTGATAGTTGGGCGATAGTATTAGTTCATCTGTGTTCTGTTTGTTTTGAGTTTTTTGTCTTGGAAGTAGAGATATCTTAGCGGCTAGGGTTTGCCTTTGGGCCCTGGGTTACGATAAAAATAGAACGTGGACCAGATTATGCTGGGAGACCGTTTCGTTATAGGTGGTTATTACTCTGACGGTAAATTAAGGCGCTTCTTACTTGACCTGTATGTACAATAATAATTACAAGATGCAGCCTTAAAACGTGAATTCCTTATTGTCCTTTTAAGCATCTAGATCAGGTTGACCGAAGGATATCCTGAGTTGCTAAAGTATCCTCTTTTTTAAATGTTACCATTTGCAGTTACTAAATGTCTCTTAACCCATAATATCTTGACATTGTGACAAATAAAATTCTGTAGTAACAAGTTGCATGAAGTTGTACAAGACTTCAAATGTTATAGATAAATACCTGATTTCACATTTTTGTGTTCATCGCAATGGCCTCATTTCTCCCAGGGTCTGATTTTATGTTTGGCATATATATGAACATTTTGAGCTGCAAAAAGATACTGATTTTATCTACTTTCTACATAGGTGTCCCCCGTAAGCATTTTTTGAGAAAGATTTTTCTGCTAGATAATAACGTAGATAACGATGAGGGTGATAGTGGTGGTGATGATGATGATGATGATTATGATGATAAGAAAGTTGGAAACACATCAGTGACTATTAACAGCTCTTTCAGGCCCGGGTTCAAATCTTGCATCTGCCATTTACCAGCTGCATTACCTTGAGCAAATGAATTATCCTCTCTGAGCCTCTGTCTTCTCATTAAGAAGTAGAAATGGCTCTTACTACTTCTCAGTGTCATTGGAGGACTAACAGAGAGGTCACATCTTTGGACTGATTCTGACTCTTCGGTGTAGGCTTCCTGGAGAAGTATCTTTACTTCTGAGACATCTGAGCCTTAGGCCAGATTCACCAGGAAAGAGCTCCGACATCGATTAGTGATGTCTGCCATGGCTGCAAGAGGGAGAAATGGCTTCCCAAAGGCCTAGTTCTGCTCAACCTGGGTGTAGAGAAAGGCGGCTTATAAAAGTAAATGATTCACACATTGTAAACCCAGGAGCGAGAATGGTTTTCCCATCGACTTCCCTAAAGTTATTTCTCTTAAAAACTATACCTATTATATATACATGCCTGTATATGTAACATATACATGTCTGTCTGTCTATCTGCTTATCTATTGAGAAAGAGACAATAGGAGAAAAAGAGAGAGAAAGGGAGGGAGGCGAGGGGCGGGGGGCAGTATTTCAAAGCAACCTACCAGCATGAGCTAGGTAGATTTCCGTAAAAGCACAGGTCTGATCCTTTTGTTAGCACCTGTTTGCAAAGCTGGCACCGTCCACAAGCTGGATTCTGGCCTCCCATCCCCAAGGAGTCGTCATCGTGCACCTTTCGTCACGGTCCTGCTATTGTATGGACCTCCCCCTTGCTCCCGCTGGGCTGGACGATTCTGACACAAACCTTTGCTGTGCCTGCCTTTGGCCGGAAGGGGGAATTTTCTTTTGCCAAGTTGAGAATTTGAAGAAGGATGCTTCTTTCATTGTGACTTGGTTTCTTTGGTGGAGATGATTAATGCTTATCAAAATGTAACTCCTGGTTCCTTAGAAGAAGAAATTGTTATATGTGTGTGTGCATATGTCTGCGTGTGCTGTTAAGTGTGTGTGCGTGTGTGTGTGTGTGTGTGTGTGTGAATATCTATGCGTGGTGTACGTACATTTAATATATATTTCAAAAAGCCTTTTTTGACATCAAATGACTCTTGCAAAACAACATGTTGATGAGTTAAGTGTAAATGAATCAGAAACATGTGGCTTGAATTCTCTTCAAAATACCCTAGGGTTTAAAACGAGGGGGGAAAAGGTACTTGGAGAAAAAACAAAATCACATTTTGGGTCTTGCTGAACCTAAATCATTTGAAAAATAGTTTAAGATGTTCGCTAAATCCAAAAAGCAGCTTTTGCTCCCACCATATGGCGACGTCAAAGTGGCTCTTCAGATGAGCTGAGGCCTAATTTTAATTTCTTGCACATGTGGTAAAAACATCTTTGAGGACTCTCGAGCCACCGTTCAAGGGAATGCTCAGAGTCTGGTTTTTGTGTGTGTACATCTCATTTGCATGACAATGGCCACAGGCCCAGCTTTCTCTCCCTGTTCTTGTTGCTCAGGGCAGAGCCTGGTCTGTTCTATTTCCCTTTTTCTTGGGTCCTGATAGGCAGAGGGCTAGGGTCGTCTTTTTCTCTCCACACTGAAGGCTTTTGGGGAGCCGGCCTTCCATTTCCCACTCTTACTGGTTTCCGTTTTTCCTTCAGGAGAATCGCTTTCGCTTGAGAGTCGATACGTGGGCATTTGGAATATTATTCCCAGGTCTTTGCAGCATTTCCTCCAAGTCCACTTCTAAGTAATCACTCCAGGATGCTCCCTATGAAAAAGCAGGCTGGGCAAATCCTTGGGAATTGGGGTCATTAGGCATCGCTTCCAGTGGTTCAAAATATCTCATGGTCCTTTGGGGTATCTCTCCAGCTGCACAGATTCAGCCACACGGTCCAGAATGAAGCTGGGAATGGTGGAATGGTTCTAGAATGGTGATTTTTTAATGGTAGTAGTATCACCTCCTTAAGGGGAGTGTCAGAAATTTGTGGGGATGGTCTTTAACTGTCTTAGTGGAGGGAGAGGGGCTACTAACATTGAGTCATCAGGGGCCAGGGATGTGACATGTCCAATCATAAACAGGACAAATCTCACGTTGAACTTGACCTTTGGGTCACAAACTTAAATTTCTCAAACGTAGTGCATGAAAAGGGCTGTATGTCTGCCCATCAGAAAAATATTCTTCACCGTTTTCCACCGTGGGATGTGCCCTCTACCATTTTTCATAAACAGGCAACAATCTGAGGCAAGGTTTTATCTTTGTATGGGGCTGTGTCACCCTGAAGAAATCCTATGGACTCTGAGGATTCGAATGCAATGGTTGGTGACAACTGAGACTTAGCCTCAATGGCAAAGAGGCGAGAGGGAGAGGTAGAGCCTGTGAAAAAATGCATGAACTATTTTTCGTCAGAGGAAGGAGAAACTCCCACTCCCACTCAATACCTGCCAATGGCTGCCGAACAGGTGGGCCTTCACGTCCCCAGAGCTTAGAGTTATCTGAAGGAAGCCAGTAATTCAACGTTTAAAACATCTCCTCTGTTTCAACCTAAAGAAAATGAACCCATTTCCCATTTAGAGAAAAAAAAAAAAAGTGCGACTTGCTGCCAGTGTTAATTTCATTTCACGTAAACAGGCCCTTCGAGGCCGAAGCGAATCTGATTGGTATTCGGTGTGAAAATAAAATATGAAAACCGTTCTGGGAGTTATTTCCAGACAGAACTTGTCTCTAACTTTAATGTCTCAGAAATATATCCATAAATAGGATTCATCGAATGACTCTTTGGCTAACAACTGTTGGGGAATGATGCTAACATCATGCCTAGGAGTGCTACGTTTTCTAGGATCTGACATTTTCAGCGACCGAGAATGACTATTTTGTAAATGGAACTGCCACTACTAAGAGCAGAATGCTCTAAATGGAACGATGTCATTTTTTCCCCAAAGACTATCAATATACTAGAGCGATGTGAAAATAATAACGACAGCGAGATACCTCATGGCAAATTTTGGGGGTGAGGTTAGGACTGTACTCTGCGAGTTATCTTGGGGTACATCCTGCAGCCACAAGCACTGCCAGCGAATATTCTTGGGGCAAACAGGAAATAGGTTAAGCACAATGTTAGCCCCTAAAAGCCCAGTGTCTGTGTGTTAGATTCTGCCCACGGAGCCCTCATTAGAGACCTCTAAAGGAAATGAACTTTTGGCTCTGAAAATCTAGTATCATAATCCAAAGGTCAGCACATTGTCCTGCGAGGGGACAGGTAGCCAGTAACTTAGGTTTTGCAGGCCATAGATCTCTGCTGTAGCTCTCCACATTGTGCGAAGGCAGCCATGGACGATATTTATGAATGAGTGTGTTTTCTTCCATGAAACTTTACGAAAAAAGATGGCAGGCTGGCTTTGCCCCATGAGCCACACTTTGCTGTCCCTGGTTCCAAGTAATAAACCACTCTCTACAGAAGCCTGCAAACAACCATTTAAACCAAATAGTAGTTTAATTTTTTTTTTTAATCATCTTTAAAAGTTCAAGATCTCACGAGAGAACACATTTGGGTGATTTCTCTTCCTTTTCCATCCAAAAGAGCAATCGCATCAATACTACGTCTGTCCATTTCCTTATTTATACATTTTTTTTTTTAAACTTAGAGAACTAGTTGATAACAATGAAACGCGATAAATGTGAAAAAAACGGTTCGCGATACACACTCGCCTTGTCTGATGGGGATGTGGGAATGCCTGTTTTGCATTTGGGTTTTTGATATCATCTCGTTACAGCGCCTGGAACGTCCCTTTCGGTCAAGGCAATGCTAGGAGTCTTGCTGGGAAATGACGAAGAGTCTCGAACCTGCCAGATGCGCGGTCGCTGGCTCCGTCAAAGCAGCATCTCCCTGGGAAGAGAGATGCCAGGGTGGGAGGCCCCGACCTGGTGTCCCAGCCTGGGTATCAGAAACAGGCCCGCCTCCTCCTCAACAGATGTGCGCCTGGGGCAAAATACTTCCCTTCTTAGCTGTAAAGCGAGGAATAGGAGCTAAGTGATTTCCAAACATCTACGGTTGCCTAATTCCTAAAATCCCCCACCAAGCCCGCTGACCCAAAGGAAAATTCTAGAAAATGTTGTGCGGTGATAGGATGCGTGACAGGGCTAATTGAACAAGCATGTGTTGGATGTCTGGGGCACTCATCCTCTCCCTATCTACTTTCCTTCCTTTCGGTAACAACACCCAGCATTTCCTCTGAATTATCACCCGTCTCCTATTTTCAGGCCCTACGGTAAATGTGGGCTGACGATGGCTGCTGGATCCAAGAGTGGGCTCATGACCCAGTGCTAGCCAATCTAAGCATTTCTTCCTCCTGGCTAGTGATGGGCTCAGCAACGGACACATGACCCAAATCAGCCCGAAGAGAGATTCCTAGGAGGTTCATGGCAATAGTGAATCAATAAGGGCTTTCTTTGTGCAGTGGGAATTGATAAACCGGAAAGGTATAGACCTGGAGCCACCTATGAGAAAATAATTCCTTAAAAAAAATTTCACAAGACCTTAATTAGGATTTTTCTTTTTTTTCATTTGCAACCAGAAGAATCATGAATTGAGTGGCCAGATAACAGGGATGTAAGCGCAAACAGCCATCGATTTCCTCAGCCTCCGCCTTTACCAGGGAAGAGAGTGCGGGCTCTCCTGGCGGCTGCACGCGCTGATGCGGTGACTCTGAGCCAGCCGTGTGCCCACGCCGTGCTCCACTCGCTTTTTCTCTCAAGTAGTAAAACTTGGTGAAGGTGGCAAAAGGCTCGGAGTTGATACATGGATCATTTGGTTGCAAGAAATAGAACCGTACTGGAACGCCGAGGCGGCAGGGGATTTATTGGCAGGGCCCAGGAAGCCCTCATGTTGATTGGAGGAGGGAACATAATCGGGCATCGCGGGGGGCCTGGCTTCCCACCACCCCTTCCTCCAGGTGCTCAGGGGAGGTCCAGTCACCGCTCTCCCTTCTCCCAGTGTCTCCTGCTTTCTTTTCTCTCTTCGTAGAGGGGTCATCCCCAAACGTGGCAGTCCTAGTCTGGCTTCCCATGGTCCTAGTCTAGCTTCCCATGGTCCTAGCCTCAACCGAGCCAAGTCAGTGTCTCAGAGTCCCCCGCTCCAGATTCTCTGGACAGAGGAATTGGATTGACCCAAAGTGGACCCGTGTCCAACATATGATCACTTAGTAAAGATGTGGCAGTCCTTCCTGAGACTGTGAAAGCACAGGTTCCTTCACCCAATAAATCGTGCAGAGTTTGTGCTCGTGATAAACACCATTGCTAACTCTTCTCTTCCCCTCCTTCCCCCCCTCCCCTTCCTCCTTCCTCCTCTCTTCTTTCCTTTCCCAATCTTCTCCTTTCCTCCTTCATCTTGATATTTATATCGGCGGTATTTGTATTATTTTTTAACACAGTCATCATTCCTCAGAAGTTCTTCCTCAGCTTTGAATGTGGACAAGAGAGAAAATAACCTACTCTCTAAACAGGCGTTTGACAAAAGACTCTTTAATTCTTAGTTTCACCTTTCGAATTAATCGAACGATCTCTGACCGGCTCGCTTCGCCTCGCCACGCGCTTGGAAGACAAGGATGGATCCTAAGGAGTCATGACAACGTCAGCATCGTCACTGCCGAGAACAACTCCCCCCACCCCAGCTGTCCCCTACCTCCTGAGGTTCCTCGTGACAACATACAAATCAATCTGTGTTTTCCTGACACCCATAAAAACAAGCACTATCATAAGGCTAAATAATTTCTCAAAAGGGACCATGCAGACACCTCCCACCCTCCGCCTTTTTTATCCAACAAGAGATATTTCTGCAGTCGATTTAATTAGGTCATGGTTCGGCAGAACCCAGTGAGGGCCCAAGGAGACTTTGCTCTCGTCCCTTTGAAATGGCATAATCTGTAAAAACCAAAATAGCGGGCTCCTTATTTCATTATTATTTAATCTAGATTCTCTCCAGACTCGACCCTTTCAGGCACAGCAGCCTGCAGTGGAGTGGGTGACGGGAGGCTGGCCTCAGAAGACACGCCATGTGATTCCCAGCATTCAGAGGCCGCGTCTTCCCACTGCCTTGCTCCCCCTGCGTCGGCCGATCCCAGGTGCCCGGCGGCTTTATGACAACCTGGCACTGCCCGGGCAGCCACTCAGCCTGTCAACAGCCAGCAGCCGAGCGGAGAGGCCACCATCGGGGCCTGACACTTAGCCAGATGCCCCTGGTGGTTGTCATGGGCAAACTCTCTGGTGAGATCAGGGCCGGAGCAACTATGCTGTTGTGTGGGTGGTGACTTGGGTGCCGCTCATTCTGGATTTGACCAGTGAGAGCATGGGAGGTGGGTGGAATTTGCTGATGGACCCCTGTGCCAGGAGCCTTTTTCTTATGGAGGAAGTTTCAGAGCCAGACAGAGTGGGTTCAAAGGTTGGGTGACCTTGGAGATGCACTTAACCAGCCATTGAAAATGGACACGATACATACTTCTAAGAGTTTTCTCTGGACTATGTACGATGATGTATTAAAGCGCCTAGTGTGAGAGCCAGGGATGTATCTCCAATTCAAAAATCACAAGCTAGCATTCCCACGAGTGAAACTGAGACTTTAGACAGGGCAGCTGTCCACCCCACTTACACACGTGAAGCATACATATGACAAAGTTAAATTTAGCCAAAATTTGACTTTTCACAGTTTTTTTTCTTAATTTGGAACTCTAACATACAAACAGGAAATATGCATAAATGATCAATTTAACAATTAAACCGAACACGTGTATGGCCATCACCCATGTCAAGGAAAAAAAAAGTATTTTTAGCACCTGGAAGCCTCGTGTGTCACGTCCTGATGAAACCATTTCCATTTTACCTAGAACGACGAATCTGACTTTTACGATAATTATTTCCTGCCTTTTCTAATAATATTGCAAACTACAGATGCATCACGGAACAAGATAGTTTACTTTGCTTGTTCCTGAACATCATAAAATGCACTGTACGGTGCATATTATTTCATGTCTTTTTTTCTATCATTGTGATGTTTGGAAGATTTAGCAATGCTTTTGCATGGAGCTGTGGTTCATTCCTTTTCATTGCTGTAGAACAGTCCCTTAATCAGAACTTATATTTGAAAGAGTTGACATAATCTGTACCTGCTTGGCACCCCTCCCAAGATGGAATCTGTTTCCCTCCCCTGAATCTGGGACAGTCTTCTGACTGGACCTGATAGAATATGGAAGAAATGAAATCATTGGACTTCTGAGTCCAGGTCGTCTTAGGCATTGGCACCCCCGCTTCTCTGAAGCCAGCATCAATGACAAGCCCAATGTCCCTGAGCTCACCATGCTGCCAGAAAACCCAAGGGACCCATGAGAAAGGCCGTATGGAAAGACAGCGTGATGCCCCAGCTCTTGCAGCCCCTTTTCCCCCCAGCAGAAGCTCCGGTCATGCAATTTCCACATTGATCTTGGACACTCCTGCCCTGGCAGACATCACATGGAGCAGAAAAACCACACGGGAGCCCAGCCCAGCCTGAAGAAGAGTCAGAAAGAGTAAACTGTCCTTTTCAGCTAGCTCCTCAAATTTGGGGTGGTTTATAACGCAGCGATGGATAACTGAAAGAAAGTACAGTTGTCCCCGGAGATTGGTTCCAAGACCCCCGTGGATGCTCGAACTCCCTTGTATAAAGCGGTGTTGTGTTTGCAAATCCTCCCGTATGCTTTAAATCATCTCTAGATTACTCATAATACCTAATACCACCTAAACGCTATGCAAAGAGTTGTCATACTGTATTGTTTAGAGAATAATGAAAAGGCAAAAAGAAAAGTCTGTCCATGTTCAAGACAGATGCAACCATCATTGGTTACACAATAATCTTCAGCAACAACCTAACTTTTTTTTTTTTTTTTTAAATATTTCGACTCACGGTTGGTCTAATTCACAGATGCAAAACCCAAGGATATGGCGAGCGCATTGTATTCCTAAGGAGTCAGCCGGGTGGCATTTTTTTCCTCTCATCTTCAGACTAACAGCCTATGTCTTTGCAAGGTTTACATCTTTGCACTTCGCAAGTGACATGATCTATGTCTTCATACATTTTTAAGTGCATCTCGCATCGCCTCGTTTTTCACCACCTTCTCAGAGTCTCCTTTTAGCCATATCCTTGCGTTTGTGAAAACAATACCGGGTTTGGGTCAATCGATGCCGCCATAAAAGAAAAAAAGAAAGAAAAGAAAAGAAAGAAAAGCTGTCTTTAAATACAGAGATTTAAGGTTCTGTTTTATTAGCGCGTCTCTTCTTCCAATGGATGAATCACGTAGAACGGCACCGGAAATGCCACCTAATCCTGTTCCCACGAAAGCATACTTTTAGATAGATAAAAACATCAATTGATTTGGGTAAACAGACATTGGCTTCGCTCTGAAAAGAGCGGCGTCATCAGGTTACACTGACAATATAGGGTGAAAGAATAAATCACAGGTCTCTGGTGCCTGAAAGGGTTAACAGACTTCCTTCCAGTCCACTGCCTTGGGGTGTGGGGGAATCAGAAATAGCAACAAGCCTTTCTACATTTGCACAAATGTAATTGCTTCTAATGCTACTTAACTTTGAAGAAGCTTAGCATTTTCATTTCACGAGAGCTTTCAGGTTTGTTTCTCCTTTCAAAGGCCGCCTGGATTGAAGGTTCTATAAAAGAATGAGTGTGGGGTGGGGTGGGGAGGTAGGAAAGGGGAAAGAGGCTAGGAAAACGAACTGCTTTTAAAAATACAAATATGACAGAGTGGTAGGTGCATTCCCAGTACAATGGAGACAGGAAGTTGAAGGTCTCTGCAAAGAAGCAGCAGACAGCTGGTGGAAGTAAACAGAACTGGGGATGAATGTGACTCCGCCTGCCTCCCAGCAATTGGCTTGGGGCAAATCACCTACATTTCCTGCACTTTGGTTTCCTCATCTGTGAAATGAGGCTAAGGAAAATGTCACAGGACCAGAGCGAAGAACCAAAGAGATAATCTACCTGAGGGGCTTAGTCCAACATCTGGCAGAAAATAGATCCCCGACACTTGTTACCTTCCTACTTAGTATAGCTCACTTATAGGAGATGGTTTGGGAAAGGTTGACAGTTTGTCCAGAGGATAATGGGTTTAGGGAAATCCATTTTGTGAAAGAAGCCACGAAGGTCCCAGAGAGTTCCTGTAAACCCCTCAATGGAGAAATGTTGCATATCTGTTGCATCCGTCACGACGCCCGGGGCTCTGGGCAGAATCGGATGTCACTGAGCAATCCTGGGAAAGGGTTTTGTTGTTTTTGTGGTTCCTTTTGACGTCTACCAACTGAAGACAGAAGCCTAAGGGAAAGGGTGAGGTCTTAAAAGAAACTTCAATGATAAAATTTCAGTAATAAGCCGTTCATTTGGACAATAGATAAACCAATATTGATACCATGTCTAGATTTTCGAACCATTCATGTAAAATACCCAAAACCTAGCGAAGAAAAAGATGCAGCTAATGGTGTCATTTTCATCCTAACGCTGACAGAGGAAGAAGAGTTTTTGAAGACGAGGTTGACTTAATCCTGAATTAGGGGTTTTGTATTCAATATCTCATCGAACCCCCAAAAGGGCGTATTTCTCACCTTTTAGATGCAGAAACGGCAGCTATAAGAAGTAGGGCATACTGGACAAGACGGCTCATCTATAAAAATTCCAGAGTCAAGATCTGAATACAGATCTAACTCTGAAGCCTGTGATTGTAACCAAAGTGCTCTCTTGCCTCCCCCAGGGAAGTCAACTGGATCCTACTTAGAAGTCTGGGATGAAGTAGGAAGTGGGTAGAGGGAAATACGACACCCATTATCCGGTGGTTTATGCTGTGATTAGAATACAAAGCTATACCCAAAGGAAGGGTTCCAAAGGGAGATCCAATGAGAGGCAGAAAGGCTGACATTATATAAGGAGCCAGGAAGAGTTCCTCCAGGTAAGGTCTAAACAAGAAAGCAAGTAGCAGCTTAGCCGTTACAGAGCTTAATGGCACATCAACGCTTGGTGTTCAAGGAAAATTGCTCAGGATTCAGACCATGGGATACAAGAGGGGAACTTCATCTCGATTTTGTGCATTGGGTGAGCAAATATGACCACGTCAAGGCCCTACGCAGGACCCATCGGCAATCGGGCAGTGGCTTCTGAGGACTCCCAAACACCGAATTTGTCCTACTGAATTTCGCAGTCCTGTTTTGAGGCAGGCGCCCAGGAAAGAAAGAGATGAATGTAAGCCAGGACCATTCACAGAGGGAATCAGAGATTTGGAAGCTTTGTCAGGTTCATACGGATCTTTAATACGCATCGGTGCCCGCTGAGCTCGCCTCTTTCATATTCTAGGTTCTCTATCTCCGGCTTTCTCACGCTCCTCTGTACGCTTTTGGGGAAGAGCCTTCAGGTAAAAATAAATAATTATGTCTGAGACCATCAGAGTCGCTCACTTTGCTGCACAAACATCCGTGCAAGGCTCCCCTCATTAAATCTCCCTAAAATTCCAAACGTTTGAGTTTTCAGACTAGTGTGAAGTTATAGACCCAACGCCATCTGATCCAATCAGCAGCTTATCCAGACTTTTCACCTTGCCCATCCTTTCACACTTTCCAATGCATGCATTATTTTTTACTTCTGGAATTCCTGACGTCTTTTGATCATTCGAGAGACTTATCCGAGTTGGTTTTTCATTAGAGCATTGTGTACATATTTGCATCATATCCGATACAGGTAGTAAGGGTCATTGGGATCACAATTTCCATCTTATTTCATCTTACTGCTCCACCCCTGGCAAAGGGCTGGACACCGAGGAGGAGCATATATGTTATTGAATATGTCGAAACTGGGGAAATAAGTAATTGAGAGGTTCCTGGAATACTGAAGTACTTGTTTTGGTTTTGACACCAGAACGGGTTCAAAATGAGCTCCAAGAGCTGGACAATTATGCTTCTAGAACTTGGTCTTTACACCAAAAGAGGTGTTTCATCAACCCCCTTTCTCAGTTAGGTTACTTGAGTTGAAAAAATGGTTGTTGACAGGCACTGTATGCCAGGCTTTGTGCTCGGTATTGCAGATGTAAAAGTGATTAAGACACAGTCTTTAACTCGAAGAATCTATAGCCCAATGAGAGAGTTAAATGCGTCAAAAGATATTAAAATAATACTAGCTACTATTCATTAATCACTTACTGTATACTTTTAACTTCAAAAGCATATATTATCTCATTCTCAAAGCTCTGTGAGACTTTTGGACGCAGCCATGGTGGAGTCGTTGGTCCTAGACTCACCCTCTCATAAATAAGTCTATGAAGCAGCTGTTTTCAGACATGGGACAGCTGACAGTGAAGAGCTGTGATCTTTGAGAGAAAGGAGCACTTGAAACCAGCTCCACGTTCACGCCAGATTTCCACTTGCAGCACGGAGAAGTGGAGCCCAAACAGACAGCAGTGAACTTGCTGGTAGAGAACCAGATTGGAGTTTGGTGTTGCCGAGGCAGCGGAATATGTGAAACAGGACGGTAGAGAAAAGAAGCTACATGGACGAGAAACACCGGAAATCGGCATGGAGGTCCTCCGAGGTCTGGAACAAATACTAAATGGCGTGTGTGCAAGGCAAGACTCAAACTTAATAGCGAATAGCCACTGTCAGGGGCAGAGAGTGGGTACTGTGAGTTAAAAAGTGATTCTAGAGGTTACACAGGGTAAGGAGATGTTGGGGCTCTGGCCAAGAAACAGAAGAGAGTGTGTTGAATTTCTTAAGCATTCATTTGATACCCGCAGCAAGGTCATGCCTTAGAAAGAGAACTATTTTAGCCTTAGAGAGAGAGAGCTACCCTTTACCCACCCCCCACACCCCACTAAGGAAGCCTAAACAAGTTACTAAGGTCAACCTGAACCTCCGGTAAATTAACTACTTGCCAGAACAAAGCTCAATTCTCTTTAAAAGAAGATAAAATAATTCATATTTTCAACAATATAATCTCCAGTTTTTGAAATATAATAAAAAAAATTTAGTAGGTCAGGAGGATGTAACCTATAACAAAAATGGAAAGCACAACAGAAACAAACTAAAAATATCCAGTTAGTACAAAAGAATGCAGGAAAGTGGGGGCGTGGGAGATGAAAACAGCCAGAATAAATCAAAAAAAAAAAAAAAAGATGGCAAACAATCCCAGCCATATGAATATTTACATGGAATATAAATGGACTAAATACTAAATAAGACAGATTGTTTGACTGGATGAAAATACAAGCCCCAACGATATTGTGTTTACAAGAGATGTACCATAAATGTGAAGAGACAGATGGTTAAAAGCAAAGAAGATGGAAAAGAGGTACCATGCAGGTAGTAACCTTAAAAAGAAAATCCCTAGGTTGGCTATATTAATATCAGATGAGGTAGAATTCAAAGCAAGGACTATCGTTAGAGACAAAGAGGAACATAATATAATGGTAAAGGGGTAAAACCTACCGGTTCATCAAGACAGCATAACAATCCTGAATGTGTATTGTGGTAGAGTTTCTAAAGATGGGCATCATCGATCTCTATCCTTCTTATATATGCATGTCACTCCACGTGTCGAGACGGAGTCTATGTTGCCTTCCCTTGAACTTGAGCTGTTCTGTGACATCCCTGGCCTACGCGTCTCAGTTCCATTTCTTTCGGAGCAGCCCTTGCCATGCATTGATCTCCCAGATCAGCCCTGACCTCCTCGTCGTTCCTGCAGCCTAAGGATGCTGGAGCCTCATGTCTGTCGCTCATCTCAGTTGCTTCCGCTTGACTGGCTTCTACACTCTTCCGTCACCTGGGTAACTCATTCTTTACATTAACTTATCTCCATGTGGACCCATTTAGAATGGTTTCTGTGTTCCAGCGGGACACTAACTGATACAGGGAGCTGATGAAGCTTGTTCTACCAATTTGCCGGATGGGAGAGTGAGGCTCAGCATTGTTCTGGATGGTTCTTCTCCACTTTGGACGCGTACCCCTTCCGCATCCACAAGCACGCATGGTCCAGCAAAATGTCGGCAGGCTTTGATCTGCCATTAAAAAATGACTTTTACAAATGGAAAGGCTTTTCCATCTGTGTGATTTAAACGGAACGATCAATGTTTAAATAATAAATGCCCTCATTTTGGGAAGTCTGTCCTCCTCTGGCGGCTTCCCTGGGCATGTCTGGGTCAAACTCAGCTGCCTTGGGTCTCTGTTTTCACCCCCCACCCCCCTCCCCCCGAACCTGAGGGACAGTGCAAAAATGACAACATTATTTATAACAACCAAGACATGAAAATGACCTAAGTCTCCTTAGTGGATGAAAGGATAAAGAAAATGTGATATGACATACACACACACACACACACACACACACACACACACACACACACACACATATAGTATACATATTCTCTATGTATATATGTGTATATATAATGGAATATTATTCAGCCATAAAAATAAAGAAATCCTGCCGTTTGTGACAACATAGATAAAACTTAAGGGAATTATGCTAAGTGAAATAAATCAGAGAAAAACAAATAATGTATGATATCATTTGTATCTGGAATCTAAACAATCCTGACTTATAGAAGAAGAGATTGCCAGGGATAGGGAGGTGGCGAAAATGGATGAAGGTGGTTACAGCATACAAACATCCAGTCGTTAGCCAAGTAAGTTCTCGAGATCTAATGTACAGCATGGAAACTGTAGTTAATGATATGGTATTGTACACTTGAAATCCACTAAGAGTAGATCTTAAAACTTCTCCTTGTCTACGGCCATGCTACCTTTAAGGCATAAAAAATGAAAAAATAAGAGATTGTATACTGACAAGGTCCTTGCAATCTGTGAGGTCAACCAAGGGTTGCCTCGCCTAAAAAATAAAAATAAAATTTAAAAATAAAACTTCTCTTTGCACAAAAGAAAGTATGAACCATGTGAGATGATGCATATGTGTTAACTAACCTTATTGGGGTAATCACTTCGAATATCTACGCATATCAAGCCATCACATTGTACACCTTACACTCACACAATGTATTATGCCAATTGTATCCCAATAAAGTTGGAATAAAAAGCTCAATTAAATAAAAAAAAAGAGAAATGACAGTTTGGAGATATACGTACATGTGTATTCATAACATATGATGCCTATTTTAACAATATATCTAGCTATTTGCATATTTTGCTTGCAAAATATCTTTTTTACCAATCAAATGAGGCAGCTTGCTCATTGAGCTGGCCCGGTTTTCAAGACCACAGGGAATTTGTGAGCTGTCAGGAGCAGATGATCCTAGTAAACGTGGTAAGACACATGCTTCCAACAAACACCTTGCCTGCTCCAGGTGGAAGCCTTGCCGCAAAAGCAGCTTTGAGCTGGGTTCCTTTCGGTTCGCAGTAGCTTCTTTCCCTTTTCCTCGCCTCCACTGTCAACTTCGGGCTCTGGGAAGCTCATTCTACACCCATTTCCGTTACCAAAACTGGTCTGATGGCCTATCTCTATGCCGAATGCATTTCTGCTGTACTGCATAGCAGAGGATGAAGGGAGAAGGTCGCGTGCTTTCAGATCTATTTATTTCTTACGTTCGAAATTGCACTTCTTTGTTTTACGAAATCTAGTGCAGATTCTTTTCGCACAATTTGATAGGAAAAACATAGATTGAGATTTAAATCCCCCAAGTTGCAATGATATTTGCAATAGTAAAAATGGGAAAAGTCAAGTGTCCAACAATAAGGAATTATTGCATAAATTACGATGCCTCCAGAAAATCTAACATTTTCGTAGTTAGATTTTTTTTTTGTTCTATGATACCCCTACGAAAACGTCTTCCAGTAAATATGCTGCATTGAAGCTTTTGCAGATGCTTGCTTCTTTGGGTAAATCCCCACAGGATTTATTACATCATCTTTCATACTCACAATAATCTGAGGATATAGCCATTGTCGTCTTCACCTCGAGTGAAGACACCGAGGCTCAAAGGACATAATTAATTTGCCTACATTCTTGATCAGCTTGCAAATAGCCCAGTAGCAGGATTTGAATCTAAGTCTTTGAATCTAAAGAATCTACATTCTCAACCCCTATGGTATAGAATCCTCTCCTTCCGGAAAAAAAAAAAAAAAAGTATAGATACAAAAATACTCTCTATTGAAAACCTTCATGACTGGTTTCTTTCTAATAACCAAGGTGATATTTACTCCATTCGACTGGTGGGGCGAATAATAATGTCAAGAGTAATCTATTTAGCGATGTCTCCATGTCAGGCAGGGCTGAGCGTTGCGTATTATCTCATCGAAATTAAAAAAAAAAAAAAAATGAAAGCAATCTTATGCTCGCCACCTGGAGATAGCCACTATTTCTATTTTAATGTCCGTTCTTCGTGTGTTTCTCCTATGCGTTTTTTTAATGGGATCATACTCTCCATGATGCATTGTTGCATCATTTCTCCATGGAAAAATAACATCACAAACTCCTTTCCATGTCATTAAACAGTCTTTTATGACATTGGTTTGTAATGGTCGCACACTCCATTTTCTGGAGGCATCGTAATTTATGCAATAATTCCTTATTGTTGGACACTTGACTTTTCCCATTTTTACTATTGCAAATATCATTGCAACGAACATTTTCGTAGTTAGATTTTTTTTGTTGTTGTTCTATGATACCCCTACGAAAACGTCTTCCAGTAAATATGCTGCATTGAGGCTTTTGCAGATGCTTGCTTCAAATGGACCAAGAATAAATGTCGAGCAACATTCTGTTTCCATCCAAGTTTATGTGGTCCATTTGGTCCATTTCCTCCAACCCTGGCCCCCAACTGGATATTTTAATTTGTTCAAAACAAAGAAGCAAAAATTGCTAATTTGCTAAGTGAAACATGATAAGTCATTGTTGTGTTGTTTTCATTTTATTGCTCGGGAAGTTGAATATTTCATCATGTGTCTGATTTGTTCATCTGAACTCTAATTCCATAGCTAGCCTGATCGCCTAATATAGAAGTATTAATGCATATTAGGGTAAACGTTAGGCTGAGCAAAGCTCATGAATTTAATATGAGCAGTAGGATATAGCAAATTTAAATCTCCTTTATGAAATTGCCTCTTTTCAGACTCTATGTATATGTGGTTCCTACTTAATGACCAAGCCATAGACCCATCCCGTGCCATGTTACGTGTCCCTTAGTCCAGAGAACACTCCTTCTGGAGACCCTCACCAAATTGGCCAGTGATGTGGTCACAGACCATACATCCCTGAGCCATCAAGACTAATTATTGCCTGATATTCTCAGCCTGCAATCAACAGAAAGCTGCAATGCTAACTCTCTGAGGACAGCAATCAAGTCTCGTTCATCTTCATGTCCCTGGTATGTCCCAAAGTATATGACCAGTCATGTTTGCTGCGGAATAAAGGAGTGCTAAGTACGACACAGGAGAAGGAAGAAATAGGCAGGAATTTCGCAATCAAAAGAAACAGATAGCAAGCAAATGTGCTCAATTAAAAATGAGAAGAGTTGGTGTAAAAAAAAAAGGTGGGGGAGGGTGGGTTTCATAGACAGGAGGACGGAAATGCTAGCCAGGTATTATGGGCAAACTTGTGTCCCCCAAAATTCGGATGTTGATGTCTCGTCCCCCTATATCTCAGAATGCCACAGTACTTGGAAATAAGATCTTTAAAGAGGGTAATTGAAGTTCAAAGAGGTAAACGAAGCTATTAAGATAGGATGCTAATCCAATATGACTGGTGTCCTTCTAAGAAGGGAAAGGGACACACACCGTGGATACATGTGCACGGAGAGATGACCACTTGAGAAAGGTACATATGCCCAGGAGAGGAGCCTCAGAAGACACCAAACCTGCCAACACCTTCATCTTGGACTTCGAGTCTCCAGAACAGTGTGAAAAATTTAGCATCTCTAAATCCCCACTGCAGATTCCCAGGGGAGAAAAATCTGGTTGGCCCTGTTAAAACGAAGATGGGCTAATATCTGCTCTGCCAAATGCCTTCAAGGACACATACTACTATTTGTTTATAATATGTTCATTCACCAGCTAGGATGGTTGCATCATAAAGACAGGGGTGTTTTTCATTCTGTGCTGTTTGTTCACCACTATATCCAGAGCATCTAACATGGTTCCTGGCATGTCGCAGGCACTCCATAAATCCTTGCTGAATGAAAGAAGAGAATTGAACTCAGGCTAGACAAGCTCTGGGGCTGATGCACTTTATAATGTGACTTAGGGGAGGTGCAGTGTCTTCAGGAGGAGTGTATGTTGCTTACGGAAGGTAAATTCCTAAATCTCCATGACTCCATACTCTCTCCAGGCTGACTCTTCATATATTTGGGATAATAATAATAATAATGATGATGATGATAATAATAATAATAAATAATAATAATAATAATAATAATAATAATAAATAATAAAGTTAAAGAAAGAGAACAAAAAATCATCAGATTTGTATGGAAGCACAAAAGACCCCGAATTGCCAGTTGAGAGTCATCTAGGAGAGTCACCCAACCAAGCTAGGTGTTGCATCAGCAAGATATAAACTGTCACAGTGTCAAACCACTAACATATGGTGCTGCTTGTTATAGCAGCATCTAGAAGAAAGTCAGTCTGGGCTGGGATATTGGGCTTCTGCTAGACTAGAAGAATTTGGAGAATTTTCCCCGTTGTTTCAACAGTCAGCTCGTTGTCCCTATTGATAACTATTATAAAGATACATGTTGGAATTTCACAGTTTCCAGCTCTCATTTCGGCCTCTGACAGGAAGGAAGGCAGGGCTCACGAAGCACGTTTTACAATGTGGAAAATGAATCTCTCTTGGTGTTGGAGTGGTCTAGCTGAGGCTTCTAGCTAGTCAGAGGTCCCTGAGCCTGACATCTCACAGCCTGGTGCTCTTTCTACAACATGATGATGTGTTGCAGGAAAAGCGTGATGACGTGCTACATTCTGCCTGCACGGAGAGCGTGATATATGCACACCGGGGGGACTCCTTGCTTCGGCACCGTTCACGTTTTGAGATGAGCTTTGTCATGGGGAGCCGCCTTGTGCATTGTGGGATGTTTAGCAGCATCCCTGGTCCCTCCTCACTACATGCCAGTGGTATCTGCTGCCCGGTTTTGACAACCAAAAAAAAAAAAATGTTTCCGCACATTGTCAAGTGTCCCCCTCTCCCAGGACAAAAATCCCCCCCGAGTGAAAACTACTGCCGTAGAGATTTCTGTCTCTTCGTAAAAAAGTGTCGTTCACGTGTATTTCCCCTAAAACACAAATATAGGCTAGAAAGCAGTTCTCCCTTCCTGGGGGAGAAGAGTAACATAAAATATGAGATGAAACTGAGGTAAAACATATCACTTTTATGTGTTCTGTTCACATATGGAGATCATATTTAGGGATGGTGTGAATCTCACACCATTACGGTTCTTTATTTAGCTACGATGGAATTTAATTCCTGTGGAGTGCTTAGATTCCACTGGGTCACGAAAGCTTTGTCTGTTAACCGAGGCCCATTATAGTCAATTCAGGGTTTCTTAGTCTCTTTTGAACCTTCTCACCTTTCTCCCAACTTCTCTGGGGTCGTATGTGACTTGGAAAAGGTCTAATGGTCTCAAGACGAGCATATGTTGTTTATGGAAGATAAACTCCCAAATCAACTATCTTTCCATATAAGTCATTCGAACCAACATTTTATACATTTTATTTTGAAGAATGATAATAATAATGATAAATATTATTGGGCTCTTGAAGTACAACTGACTTTGGGAAAACAAGCATGTGTGTCTTCGGTGTCAAACTTCCAGGACATTTAGGCTCGGTCAGCCCACCAAACAGTGTCTGGGGGAAGAAGGCGGTCAATCATCCTGACAATCTGTCATCTGCTTCTGAAGTCTGCGGGACGCCAAACACTCCGAGTTGGGAAAGCGCTGTGGTCTTGTCCTCCAGATGTTTGAGGTCATGTTACCCCACCCTCCGTGTGTCAGAGCTCCTGGCTGAGAGACAGTGACACTGATGATCACTTCTTGCTACAAAGCATAACAGTACCGCCTTTGCGTGTGTGTGTGTGCGCGCGCGTTAAGAATGCACCATGGCTTAGAGCAGAGGGTTTTACGAGCGTTATCTTATTCCTTGAAGTGAGGTTCTATTAGCAGCCAAGGAACAGATCCAAGGCCACTCGGGTGGGAGGTGGCTGTACCGAGTCAAATGGTGGCCCCCAAAAGATATGTCCACCCAGAACCTGTGAACGTGACCTCATTTAAATAGGGCCTTTGCGGGTGTGTTTAGGGATCTGGAGATGGGCTTGTCCTGGATTTAGGGTGGCCTGGTGTCCTTACGAAGAAATAGAGGGAGATCTGAGGCTCAGACACACAGAGGGGAATGCCAAGTAAAGATGGAGGCAGAAATTGCAGTGATGTGCCTATAGGTTAAGGAATGCCAGAGATTGCTAGCAACCACTCGAAGCCAGGAGAGAAGCATGGTACAGATTCTCCCTCGAGGCCTCCAGAAGGAGGCAACCCGGCCAATACCTTAATTTCAGACTTCTGCACTTCTAAAATGTGAAGTTGTAAATGCGATTTCTGTTGTACGATATGCCTCCGTTTGGGGTGATTTTTCGTGGAAGTCCTCGGAAGCAAACATGGCGGCTGAAGTAAGAGTTGAACACAAGGGTCAGCCAGTAACCTACGAGTAACCCATGAGCCACAGAACCAGCTCTGTACTTTCCAGGGCCTTAATTCAATGTCTTCACATTCCCAAATTCAGTGACCCAGAGTACTGCAGTTTTCAAAAAAAGTGCACATGCGTACACAGACACACACACACACACAGACACACAAACACACACACGTGTGCATACACAGAGCCAGACACACACACACACTTTGAAGAGGTAGAACGACCACGAAGCCCTCTTAGCGATTTCCTCAGATGATTACTAACGCTCAAGAAAAGAAGAAAAAGGAAAAGATGTTCGACTTGCAACTTCAACTCTGATCAAGCTGGCTGTGGGGGCTGGGGCGGCGGGAGGCGGAGTAACCTCAGCCATGCGACGCGAAACCAGAGGATTGGACCTCGTCAGCATTCGTGATGATATTTTATTCCCATAGAGCCTTTTATCCCCGGATTCCAGACATCTTTAAAAGGGGAGCGAGTGCTGTTCTGGTTCGCATTTGATGTGGCCACGAGGTCATTGGAGAGGAGGGAGGGAGGACTCAGGTCAAGACATTTTCCGGAGTCGATGGACAAACCAGAAATAGTGCAGATTTCTGGGCATCGACGTTAGAATCTTCTGAGTTCCCCACACCCCAGTTGATTTTTCCTTGTAGAAGTCACCTTCCCTCTTTCTAGATAATTCAGAGAACTCTTATACATCCTTCAAGTTCCAGTTCCGATGAGAAGCTTTCCCTGACCTCTCATGAAGCGATGTTGATTATCTCATGCCTCGTACACACACTCTATTTCATATGTACCTCAATTACAGCATTTATAATACTTGATACTATTTAGGGGTCAGTCTGTCCCTTTAGACAAAGGATCCTTAGCCCAAGAGTTTAAAACAGCCAATGGAAAGGCTTCAAGGGCAGCCCTGAAACTGCAAAATTTTTTTGTAAATGTGCAACTTAAAGGATAAGTCCTCTGTAGCTTTTGTGAATTTTCAAAGAACTTCAAGACATAAACACATTTAAAGTTCGCTGCACTAAAAATTAAAGTCTCTTGAGTTTTTATATCTCCGTTGCCTGGCACAGCACCTGGCCTGGCTCAGACACGTGAAAAATGTCCGTGGCATAAAACTTGGATGGAAATATGGTCAGAGGGATTCTGAGTTACTCTGATTTTGCATTTGAATCATTGCAGCTTTGAGGGAAAACTTTAAAAGCTCCGAATCTGACTCACAGCTAGCTCTCTTTTCCAAACAAAGCAAGTCAGGTGCCTTATTCAGAAGAAGTTTATTAACATTTCGATAGCTGCTACCTCTTGCTTTCCAGAACTTTCTACTTTTTTAGTGGTCTCAGCAATCCAGCACCTAAAATTTATCCCACAGGGATGCGGCATAATAGCAAAAACGCTGGACTCAATCTGATTGTCTGTCCATAAGTGCTATTGTTCTTTAGAACAGAGGCCAGCAGAATATTTGTCAAGGGCCAGGGAGTCAATATTTTAGGCTTTGGGGGACATGCAGCTTGTCTGTAGCCCCTGCAATTACTCAACTCTTCCTGTACTGTGAAAACAGCCCAGACAACATGTACATGTACCAATAAAACTTTATCTACAAAAGCAGGCAGGGGGCTGGATTTAGCCAATAATTTCCTGAGCCCTGCCTTAGAATTCCATATCGTTGTTAAGAATGACTTGTGGAAATGTCCACAATTGATCGAATTTGCAAAGCAGTATGACCAGCATGTGCGATCGATTCTGTTTTAAGCCCTTTATCTGTGCTATTTTATTTAATCTCCCCCTACAACCACTGATAACTGGGGCGGGTGGCTTAGCCTCCTTAAGCCTCCATTTCCAAACTGGTGAAACTGGGGCAGAACAGGACTGCTGTGCCTCTGTTTAAAGCATTAGTTAAGATGCCGTTCCGTAATAGAAACACAATGAAAGTTTGTTCCCTTCTCTTAAACGTTTTTTTTCTTTTTTCCCAACGAGCCCCTTTTCAACTAAAAGAGAGTGTAAAGAAAGTGATGCTAAAATAGTTTCCATTCTGAACATTTTCTCTGAGGGTACAGACATCTATTCAGACACAGTTGACTTGCGTGGGGTTTTTTTTCTTTTTTTTTTTTTTTTTTTTGACACATGCTGTGGTGACATGGTGATGTCTATTATCTTATGTGTGATTAATGAAAGCTGTTAATATAAACAGTGAGAGGAGAGGCACTCTGATTTTCCCAGTGGCTGCTAATTAAGGAGGTGCTGCTCATTTTCAGGATTCCAAGGGAGCTGCTCTGTCTTAGCTGTCTGTAATAATTTATCAAGAAGCGAAGTTTTAAGGACATGACCTAGAAAGAGGATGATAATAAAAGAAATGTCTCTTTTCCTTGGAATAGTCGTAATAATGATAACGACAATACTAGATTGTACTAGATGCTTCTATGTGCCAGGGACGAGCTAAGGGCTTTGCAGGAATATCCTTACTTAGTTTGCCCCACAATCCTCTACGGTAAATTGCTGTGTTCGCCTTGCGTTGTCTTCAACTTTTGGACGAGGTCGCTAGTCTTACAGAAAATGAGTGACTGACCATGAAGATGACACTTGGCATGACTTAGTTAAAGAAGCAACTTTGAGGTTTGGGGAAAAGAGACATGTGTGGAATTCCCCATATTATGTGGATTCTGTATCTGGGGCGGGGGGTGTGTGTATGTGTGCGATAGAAATAAGCATTGGAGGGACACCTACAGACACGTGTGTACAGAGATACGTGTGCAGAGACACACACGTACACACAACGTGATCCGATCAAGAAAGTCTTTATGTTCGAGAAAGTATAATATCCACGAGCCTGTCATAATTTCGATGGTACGATATCACTAGCACTAGTGAACAGGAACGTGAACACCAACACACGGCGTTGTATGTTGGGTCTCGGTTTGCCCACAGATACAGAAGAGGCCCGCGAGGTACAGCCCAGGTCTGCTTTCCGAAAGCCGGAGGCCCAGCGACATTTACTCACTCATCCACTCGCACGTGCGGAGCTCGTGGGAATGGAGAGGAAAGATGACCTTGGGGATTATATGGGAAGTCAAAGTCCCAGGGCTGGATGATTGATTAGGTGGGGCAAGTGCGGAATGAGATGAAGCTGAACAGGACACCACGACTTTTCCAGTTTGATTGAGTGGATGGCTGATCACGCCACGGATGAGCTGGGGAACCGAGGTGCAAGTGCAGGTTCGGGGGGAGGTGATAAGCTCCATCTCGGACATTCCAAGCTGGAAGTGCCTGAGGGACGTCCGGGAGCAGATGTGAGAAGACACATATGGGTGTTTATGGGTCTGAGGCTTATGGAAGGGGGACGTTAAAAGCCGAGGAGTGAAATAAAGGTGAATCCTGGGACATACTCATACCGAGTATGAGGTGAGCGGAGGAAGAGAAGGGAGCGAAAAGGAGGAGGAGAAAAAGGGATCTGACCGATTCGAAGAACGATGGCGTGATCAAGAAGGGGACGAGGGGCCTGAATGAGGTGTCTGTAATGGGGTGTGGCACATGGGAGACCTCAGGACCTCAGTGGCCGAGGTCTCTTCCCTAACCTAGACTGGAAGGCCCCCTTGAGCTTCTTTCAAAGACAGCTCAGTTTTGCAAAGAGCCAGGACTTTGCCTTAGGCAGACCTGGATCTGAATCTTAGTTCTACAACTTCCTAGCTGTGTGACTTTAGGTAAGCCTCTTAGCCTCTCCGAGCTTCAGTGTTACAATCCATCAAATAGGACTAATGATCTTTAGCTCAGAACGCTGTAGTAAAGAGACGTCTTGACGTGTGATACATTCTCAGTATACATTTTTCCTTTTCCTCCCAGTTCATTAGGTGTTTGTATGAGGGTGTGTGTTTGTGAAAGAGAGAGAGAGAGAGAGAGAGAGAGAGAGAATGTGTGTGTGTGTGTGAGAGAGAGAGAGAGAGAGAGTGTGTGGTTACAAAGGACAGAAAACATAAAGACAAAGGGATTTTATGGGCTCAGATGGCTGAAAATTCCAAAAGAATTGACTTCAGAGACAGCCAGATTCGGGGATTCCGATGAAGTCAGATCTTTTACTTGCTCTCTCTCTATCCCAGCTCAGCTTCCCCTTTGTAGGCTCCCTTTTGAGGGAAGTATCAAAACGGTCCTTGCAGCTCTGGGCTGACTCTTAGCATCCTGCACCTAGAAGGGCATACCTCTCTCTCCCAGGAGCGCAGAAAAGAAGTCTCAGCAGAGTCTCCATTAATTCCAAAAGGTCCGGCTAGAGGCACATGCTCGCCCGGAACCAATCACTGGCCAGCAATGCTGTGATTGGCTGGACCTAAGTGGACCACGTGACATTCCCAGAACTCAGTCTCTGAAGGATGAGAGTGGGCAAGGTCTGGCACTTCCAGGAACAATCAAGGTTCCAGTAACAGGAGACTCCATGACTGGGCACAGAGTCTGTGCCCTCTACAAAGGCAATTTGGTGTGTGCATGTGGAAATTTTTCCTGGCTCCTTACTTCCTAAGTGCGTTTGTGTGCATTTCCACCCCATTCCTTCTTTTTACTCATTGGTGAGTTCAGAAAAGAGACGCTAAGCATCAGCTCCCTGCAGAACGGAGTTCTCGCTGGAGCAGGCCCTGCAGAGGGGCGTCTCCCAGGATCCCTAGCTCCAGACTCCCTCCCTGGGAACGCAAGAAGGATGTCTTCAGCCTCTGCTGACTCAGCGGGTCAACGGGGACCTCTGACACCTCCTAGCCTTTCCCGGAACCTTAAGAAGGAAGAGGAGAGAGTCTCAGAGGGCAGGTTTAAAATTAGAAGGGAGGGCAGTGCTGCCTGTGGTTCTTGAACGTCAGCCATTCGGGAGGAATGGGAGATAAGGTGGTCAAGAGACAGGAAGCATTTATTTAAGATTCCTATCACACTGGGAAGCTGGAGGGGGAGTTCAGTTCAGGGGAAGAACAGGATGTTGCCAGGATCCGGGGCAGGGCCAAGGGCAGGGGGGCACGGAGGGAATGGATATTGGAAAGGGATTGCTTGTCAGCCAGGGGTTAAGGCGAGAAGGTTTGGAGAGGTCCCCGACAGGAAGTCAGCCCTGAAAGAGGCCCCTTGGGAGTTCGGGTCCCTTCCGTTGCAGAAGGAAAGATAGATCGTCTCTTCGAAGACCTTGGATCTTTTCAGCGAGGCTGGCGTGTTTCTGGGTGGTCCACGGGGAGAGGGATCTCGTTGAACTCTTGTGTGAGCTCTCGGTTCTCTGTTCTCCCTGGAGTCTTTCTGCAGTCCCCCAGCTCGGAGGCTACAACACTGACCTCTGAAGGGCGCCACTCTGTAGCTCCACTTGCCCTTGAGGGCTGCAGGAAGTTAAAGGCCAGACTGTCTGACTCAGCCCCTGGGATCAATTCTCACCCCACTCTCATGATGCTGAGGGCCACGGTCCTGCGCGCCAGTAAGTCCTCCTGTCCTTCAGGGGAAGTGCGCAGTTTCTCTAGTCTTCAAGA
>NW_006433949.1:2170349-2179536 GCF_000325575.1 Pteropus alecto | reverse complement strand
CCCCGCCCCGTATCAGAATAAAAATCCAGCGGAAGAAGTCCACAAAAAGGCCACTTACAAGATGAAGAAACGCAAATAACCAACAAATACCAAGGGGAAAAATGTGATCATCATTCAACTAATCCACGACTGCGTTGTTGTGGTAAGCCAGATACTGCCGTGAGCCTTGGACATCCACTAACTGGTTTTAGTCCTTTTAACGACCCTAAGAAATATTTTCTCCGTCTCACAGCACAGTCCTAGAAACCAGGGCACAGAGGGGTTAAGTTCCCTGTCCAAGGTCCCAGCTGTTAAGTGGCAGAGTGTGGGGGAGAGAGGACTGTGCTAACCGCCTGATGGATAAGAGTCTGGGTTTGCAGCTGACGAAACTGGCCTTGGACAAGTGCCTTCACCTCTCGGAGCCTCAGTTTCCACACTCTAGACAACGAGGATAAAATAGCACCCCTATCATCGAGTTGCAGAAAGTTTTTAACAAGAAAATATATGATCAGTATGGTCCATTAGTATTTATTAAAAGCACAATAACCAGTAAAGTTTTGTCCAAGGCAAAAGTTTCATTATTGTGGACTTGCAGGTTCCAAGGACCTACCGTAGCAGATGTCAGGTGTTTTGAAGGGTCTTCTCCTGGCAAAAGAAGCCAGAGGCCCAAGGAGCAGGGCTGAGATGTGTCGCATCCTTACTCTCCTCCCCCGGCTCTTCTGCGGGCATAGCTGACAGGAGTCTGAGGGGACCTCTCGCTCACCCACACCCGGGGCCTCCGGGGAAGCATATGGACCCCAGCGGCGGATCAATGGTGGAGTATTTGCTCAGCTCCACACCCACGGTCCAGCTGAAGAGACGCCCTTGGGTTCAAGGCTAAAGGCTTCCGGGAAATGTGGCTGGGGCTCCAGGCCATCAGTCACTCAGTAACTGACCACCTCGTCCCTGGGGACAGCCTAGAGCTCTGGCATGGGCCTCTCCACGTTCTCATTTCCAGGGCGAGCGTCTGCTTCCTCTTGCTCTTTCCAGTAGCAGCCGTGCACTCACGTCATTGCAATTGTTTCTGTCACCGTTGACTGGGCACCCGCTGCATTCTGGGCCCCGCGCTAAGCATTTTCTGTACGGTTCCTCATTAAATCCTCACTATCACGCTAGGTCTTAGACAGTATAATTTTATCCCTGTTTTACAGCCCGCTCAGAGTGGAAATTCTTTGCCCGAGGTCACACCGCCGGAAAGCAGAAGGCCTGGGATTTGAACCCAAGCCGCCCGACCCCAGAGTCCACGCCTGAGGCTACGACGCTCATGTGCTTTCACAGGGATTCTCTTGGCCGGGTCCACCTGCCAATCCAGGGCACCCTCCCGTCCTCTGCTCTTACAGAAACCAAGGGGTGACATTGGGCAGTCAGGTTATAGGAGGCAACCAGGGTCACATACGTGACAAATGCAGGGCAGTTACAAAGCTACAGAAGAACTGAGTGGAAAGCATTTCAGCCAGAAAGTACAGTGAGTGTGAAGACCCCGAGGCAGGAACACGCTCATCTGGTTCTCATTCATTTCTAGTCTCTTCCACGGAGATGTTTATCTACCATCCTGTTTTCCACTCATCCATCCTTTGGAGCCCAGTTAAGTGTCTCCTCTTCCAGGACGTCTTCTCCAAACCTAGGCCAGGCTTGGTTCCCTGTCACTGTTCTCGGGGTCCCCATTCTTCTTCAAAGAAGGTCACACACTTATGTGTACTTAAGAGCCTGGAGTATTGGCTTACCGTTGGTCTCCTACATGAGGTTATAAACTCTAAGTAGGTGCAGGGGCGAAGATGCTTGCCTTGTAGCCTCTCTACTTGGAACAGAGGCGCCTAGCAGGTTCTCCGACGAATGTTCATTGACTGGCTCGTCTGATGAGACCACGTTTTGAAGATTAGAGTCCATGCCGGATGCCCTTGCTTATCAGGGGAAAGACATGCCTGTCACTTCTTGGGGACGGGGGTGCCACTGGAGAAACTCTTATACTCCTGCACAAGGAGATATACGAGTATGTCCATTACAAAATGATTTGTATGAAAAAAAAAATTGGATTCGATTTAGATGTCCACCAGCGGTGGATTGGGTACATGTGACACCATGCATGCATGCGTTTTAAAGCTGCAATTCAAAGCAGGTGAACGAGAGATACACACATCACCAGGAAGGTTTTCAAAACATAATGTGGAGGGACCATTCTGGTCACAAAGTGATTCAGGTCCCACTTAACATATTGGAGACAACCAAGAGGCCCTCCAGAGGCTTAAGGATTCATATGTAAGTCTGTAAAAATCATTAAAATGGGAGCGTGTCTTCTGAGCTCGTGAGAGTACGTGTCAGGGTAGAGACGGGGGCAGGTAGAATTGCAACTGCGACTGGACGAGGGGAATTTCACTTTCCTGAGATGCTCCAATCGCGTTTAAGAAGTATGAATTCGTGTCTTCCTAATTTTAAAATGGATAAATATAAAACGGAGATGGTTAGAAAATGTGCCAACACATTCATAATGGCTAATTGTGGGTGGTGGAAATATGGGTGAGTCTTATTTTTTTCTAACCCTCCTCCTCCTCTTCCTCCTCTTCCTCCTCCTCTTCCTCCTCTTCCTCTTCTTCCTCCTCCTTCCCCTTCTTCTGCTAGTTCTTTGATTTCAGAGCACAGAGGAAGGCGAACGAGAGAGGGAGGGAGTGGGAGAGAGGGAAGAGACACAGGCACATACGCAGGGGAGAAGTTAGGAACGTAAGAAGTCTGAAAACAGGCAAAAGAGCAAGGTTGTAGGAACAGAGATTTCTGACCCAGAAAAAGGCAAACCCCATTTTCGCATATTTTCAGCGGAAAAAAAATAGAGCACACCGAGGAAGCTTGAGAAAGGGCAGATTTTAGCACAATCTAATAAGAACTTATTAGCATGTCGAATAAATGTTAATTACCTAAACTATACGGTAATATACCACCCTTAATAACATTATTTAACACTACAGATGGCTTCAGAGGCTTCTTCTCCCCCCGAACCATCTCCCAGGGATAACCTCTGTTGTCAGTTTGTTAACTTCCTATGTAGACTTTTTCAAATACCTTTGCACACATATAATTACCATAAAAAATGCGTAGATGAGTTTTGTGTTGATTTATTTTAAACACGCCTAGAACTAAACTACATGAAATGTTCCAGAAGTGTTCAAGAAGCACTTTCGTTCACCATTGTTTCTGGCATTTATCCACAGGGATATATATGTATAGACGTAGTGTCTCCTTTTTCATGGCTATATAATGTTCCATTGAAAGACCATACTACATTTTATGCATGCACTTCTCTACTGGAGAAAAAATAGATTCGTTCAATTTTTTTGCTATTACAGTGTAGCTGTGATCACCCCTGAACACACCTCCTCAGGCATCTCCGGTTTGTAGAAAGAGCACATTTTCAATTTTAACAGATTCTGTCGATTTGCCCAAAGGAACATTAGGTAACCGTGAGCTGTCTGGGACTAAATTAGGCCACTTTGCAAGAATGAGTCCCTCATCTCTGCCAGTGTCCAAGCATTAGCTGGACAGCCTCTTGGCACGGCTACGTTAAGGGGACGCTAGCCATTGAGGTCCCTTCCAACCATGCTGTCCTGCAATCTCTCACCTCCCGCAGTGGGACTTCCACTTGATACAGCTCACGCCAAGAGCCCCAGCTGCATTCAGGAGGAAAAGTCATCTTTCTGCAAGTTTGAAGGAGTTATCGGGGACAGTTTTGTAAAAACACATGTTTCTTGTTTTTATTATTGTGTCATATTTTATTCTAAGCCGAAGGCATCTTAACTAAATGCCGTGTTTTGCCAGCGTTTGGAAAGGGGAGGCCTGGGGCCAACTCCTGGGTCGGTACCCAGTAGCTGTATCATCTTCAGCCTGCTCTTGAATTTCTCTATGCCTCAGCTTCCTTGTCTGTAAAATGGGCAAATTCATACTTCCATTACATTCGTTTGGGCGATTCCACTGGCTGTTGGATGTAACTGGCTCCAAAGGCCGGCTTGGGATGTCAGGCCTTATTCTCTAAGGGAGTCGAGGGGGAAGGGTCACTACACAAACTGGCTGTCCTAGAGATGCACGGACTGGGAGGCATCTTTGCCCTTGGACAGGAAGGAAGTTCAAGGTTTAACCAATCCATCGCACCCATTGCCGTGGCCAGCACAACCTTTTGTTCAGTGTTTTATCTTTTTCCAAGCAAGTCCATTATCTCGTCTGTTCATCAAAGGTCCCTGCAAGGAAGTCAAGCAGAGGATGGGCCCAAGGAGAGATGACTCAGGGATCTGAAAGTCAAGGCCAGAAGCCTCTCTGACAAGCAGCCCACTGGGCTGAGTTTCTCCACTGATCTTGGCCTTGGAGGAAGGTTAGGCTGTCCAGGCCTGGCCTGAAATACCCACAGAGAGACTGCCTTTCCTCTGACCACGCACTGGGCTCCTCAGCCCAGCCAGATGGTCTGCAGATGTGAGCTCTGGGTTGCAAGGGAGGCTGGGAGAATAGGCAAGACCGATCCATCCCCTTGCTTGGGATGTCAGGCCCCAAGCTCAGGTCCCACGATGCTATAAAAGCCACGGGTCCCACGGCTCTCCCTAACTTCAGTTTACAGCCTTTTGGAGAGAAGGTGGTGCTGGAGACACTGGCACACTCCCGCGATGCTGGTAGCTGTCCGTCAGAGACCATCTCAGGCGACAGCTGTCTCATCCTGCGGCCTTCAGGTCAGCTCGGACACAAGCCGCAGCCTCATGTCACCTCTGCAGCTCGGGCCAGTCCCGGAGAGCCTGCTGGGTTCCTGAAAGCCTTCTTCTTCCAAGGGACCGTGGGCCCTGCACTGCCTTTTCCTCCTCCAGTCTATTCCAAAATTCGGGGTCCCTTCCCTCATGCCGTATCTTTAGAGTAGCCAGTGTTGATTTTTATCTTAGGGGACCAACGTCACCGCCAACCCCCTCGGAGTGGGACTGTTTGGAGCTCTGCCTTGAAATTAATAATTCCCTGACTCTCTGAGAGATCCCAGGGGCTTTGCTTCCAGGCATGTTTACGGCCAGACCCAAGTTCTCCCATCCATGCTGTGTGGCTTTGGGGGAGTTACCTCACCTCTCTGATCTTAGGCTTCCTATGGGTAGACGTGGGGAATCATGACTTCACAGGGCTGTTGGGAAGATTCAAGAAAACACTTTTAAATGCCTGGTATGGTGCCTGGCACGGAGTCCGCGCTTCCTAAGGGGTTGTGGCTGTTTCCGGTGACTGTCATTGTAGTTGTGGCTGTGGCAGGTGTGAAGAAGATGCCTCCCTTCTGCCCTCGGCCCCCTCGTGGCCTCGCGAGTCAGACCGACCTGCATTCTCACCCTAGAATTCCCTTATAGCTACATGCCCTTGAACAAGTTCCCGAGCGTCCCCAAGCCTGCCTCAGTTTCCCCATCTGTCAAGAGAGGTTCAGAAAGCTTAAGGGACTCCCCCAAAGTCACTTACCCAGTAAGGAATTTCCACCCAAGCCTGCAGCCAAGAGTGCTAATCGCATAACCGTGACGCAGCTCCATCCCCATCCTACTTCTACGTTCCTTAAGTAAGGCCACTGTGTTTCTTAAATTTCACCCGGAATGAGGACTACCTAAAAATGACATCTTCTTCAAATGCTAAAGTTCTGACTGAAAGCCCATGTCCAGCCGACCACCAGGACACCAGTTTACCCTACCCCCATTCCACCCCACCTCCAAAAAAAAGCCAGCAACCAGGTGAGAGAGGGCTTTGGACTATTCAGAGAAGGTTCATGAAGGGAGGGTCTGAGGAGGAGAACTGAAATTCACCCCATTCAGGAAGGACCTTGATAGCATCTGCACATCAAAGGAAGCCAAGGCTTCAAAGGCGGGCTCTCTGTCCTGCCCTCCTCCCCCCAGGACCGGTCACGGCTAACTGGTTCACTTGGGGACAGCGCTAGCGGGTGCAATGTGAGGAACTTGTCCTCACGGCAGTGAAGAGCGTGACTCTGGAGCGAGACTCTGGCAGATCTGGCTGCGTTTCTCTCTGCCTCCCCCTGCCACCAGCTCGGGGGCCCTCGCTCTGGGGCCCCAGACCCCAAGTGCTCTGTGCATGTGGAATTCAGGTCACCCGTGAACCTGATCGAGGAGAAAACGTATCGCATCCTTGTCATCACTCACCTCGAACTGAAATTTCTCATTTCTTTTCCATTGTGATTGTAGGCAGGATCGGCTGTCCCTGTCATCAATAGAAATCGCAGATACTGGCACATCAGGTTACAGGTGTCTCACCGGATTTAGCATCCCTTAGTCTCATGACACCTCTGCCCTCGTGGTGGTGATTAGAACTACTGCTATGACTTGTCATTTCAAGAGTGGGTAATGAAGCACAAAGATCACATGACTTTTTTTTTTTTCCTATTTGTCGTTGGTTTCCTTGGTAATCTCACGTATTGTATTTTACGGATCTTAAAGTACAATTCTGAGAAGGGGTTCCTAGCTTCAGCATAGTGCCAAAGAGTCTATGGAATGTGTACACACACACACACACACACACACACACACACACACACACACACATTACTAAGAACGCCTGTAGGTCCATTAAACTCTCTCAGCCTTGGCTTTCTTGTCAAGGAAATGGTCATTAAATCTCTTCTCTTAGTGCCTTTGTGCAGATCACATATTCCAACGTGTGTGAAAGCACCGGGCATGTACGAGACATTCAATCAACGCTAACCTCCCTCTTTCTTCTTGACAATCACCCTCCTACAGCCTGGGGCCAAGAGCTGGTGTATTTACCACCTGCCTTCCGTGGCCGCCCATGAAAGCCTCTTACCACATGCTGCTCACACCCGGCTCCAGGAATAAAATGCCCCTCCCGTGCTGCCACGACACACGTCCAGTGAGATGGAGGTTGACAAGGCCACAAATATTTGAACTATCTTTGGGATAACACAGGGCATTGACTCCAAAGGATGTGCTACATCTGCCGAAAGTTTATCCCAGAATAACAAACGTGACAGCTAGCAACGTGGGGGAGGTGGGGGGGTGGCACGATAAGATAAAAGGCACCCGTGGGGTCCACAGGCACAGCCCATGCAGGATGAAAGAAACTCGGGACTGAGCGTAGCATCAGGGGAGTAAAGACACTGAGTCAAACAGTCCATTTTCTAGAAAGTTCCCAGCATCTGGGTGGGGCATGGAGCAGACAGTATGTATAAATTCAGCCTTGTTGCTGTGTGACCCTGGGTAGCTGTGACAGCAAGATGCTAACCTTACCGTGTGCCTGAGAAAATTCAGAGAAATCACTGTAAAGCACTTAACGTGTGCCTGGAACAGAGTGAGCCTTCAGCAAATGTTGCTCTGCTGTTTTCACTATTAGCATCACTAGACTGACATATGGAGACGAATTCATCTCCCGGACCCAGTGGTCAGGGGGTCTGCTTTGCCAGTTAAAATTATGTGACCTTGGGTTGTTTTATTTCTTTGTGCCTCAGTTTCTTCAATGTGCTGTGGGATAGCTTTAGGAGCTTGTACAGTGGTTCTGGGACTTAGTTAAGATAATACATGCAAAGGGCTTAGGCCAGAGTCTGACCCAGAGCAAACACACGATAAATGTTAGCAATAACCATTACTATCATCATCATCATCACCATGTAGCACTACAAACTGGACACAGAGAGAGGAAGCCCTTTGGAATAAATAAATCAAGGGCAGAGTTTCTCGGTGAGACAGATATCTAAACCAGGGGTAGGTAAACTATCTGCCACCTGTTTTATAAATAAAGTTTTATTGGAACACAACCACACCCACTCATTTATCTGTTGTCTATGGCTGCTTTCTCATACGACAGCAGAGTTGAGTATTCTCTAGCCCTTTAAGAAAAAGTTGTCATCCCCTAGCGTGGAGGACTGGTGGTATCTCGATGAGATGCCTCAGAAGGGATGCTAATGAGCCATTCGACATCAGTTAATTATTATTTTTCTGTGTCGATTGATTAATCATGCTGGGAAGAATAATAACCTTTCTTCTATCCATTCTTCTGTACCTCCATCCACTCATCTATTCGTTCAATAAACATTCAGAACTCTACTAAGTGCTGGGGGTGGAGCAATGAACTAAGACTAATGAGAGAAGTGGACAAGTAAGTGGATAATTACAGTTCAGAATTTGGAGAGCCATGCGGGTCAGCCCACACCACGCTTTCTGTGAATCAGAGATGACGTATCTGAGAAGTGGAGGTTCGACACATCAGTGGCTCTCACACCCCGCCTGCCACTTCGGCCAGGCCATGTGTGCAGTGCCCCGCCTTCACAACCTCATGTGGCAGCCGTGCGAGCAAATAACTAGAGTGTACAAGCGCGATCTGAGGTGGGCAAATGACATCGGGCGGGAAACCAGTGTAGAGGTGTCGGGTGAGGCTTCGTGGAGGAGGACGTGGGAGCCGAGTCTTAAAAAGAGGTCGGGCGAAGAGGAAAAGAAAAAGGGACAGAGAAGGCCATCTTAGGTGGAGGCAGTCGAATCAGGTGACTGGAGACGGGGTCAGGTCTGCTGCTACGAAGAGCACCTTTGACTACATCATAAATTTCTACCAGAATAATGTCAGACCGCCATCACCTAATCACCTCCCCTCAACGTTACATTCTGGCCCTAACTCAGATCTGGTCTTCTCTCCATCCTCAGCGCCAGCCTCTAAACCAAGCCACTGAGGACTCCCACCCCGGCATCGGCCAGAGCCATCCCGATGATCCCCACAAACGTCTCCTCTGCTTTGCATCCAGAAGGATCATCCTAAAATCAGTCTGATCGCCATACCCCCTGCTCTAACACCTTCCACGGCTCCTCGGTGCCACAGATCAACCGAAACTCGTCGAGTGTGTGGTCCTGGCACAATCTCTGCTTCCCTTCCTCCCCCTGCCCTACAATGCTTCCCCAGATTCACTTTTTTTCTATCTTATGTCCTCACATGTTGGAATTTCTGTTTCTCTTCTTTGGCATATATAGATCTAGATAGATACATGATGGATAGATAGATGATTGGTGATAAGTGATGGATAAATAGATGCGATATATGTCTAGATAGGTGTGATATATATTTAAGTAGATCTTCAAGTAAACACTATATATTTCTGACTACATGTAAAGTCTATCTATCTATCTATCTACTTATCTATAGTATTGACATAACATATATATAATATATATATAAT
>NW_006433949.1:2157578-2170175 GCF_000325575.1 Pteropus alecto | reverse complement strand
ATAGAGAAATTTAAAGATGGAGATAGACACTTCAAGCCACCTCGATTCAGGGACGAGCAGCCAGAAACCTGCTAACTGGTCTCCCGGCTTCTGCCTTTGCCTTCTACAGTCTTTTCTCTCAAAAGTAGCCAGAGGGACCCTTTTAAACCTACATCAGATCATGTCAACCCTCTGGGCAAAACCCTCCCACGACCGTCCGTCTCACTCAGAATGGAAGCTAACATCTGGGCCGCAGTCCCCTGAGCCCCGCGAATCCGGGCCTGCGCGGTTTCTCTGACTTCATCTCTCACTGGCCTCTCCCTTACTCCTCTCCCCTTTCGATAGCCCCGTTATAACTCCTCAAACGGTCCACGCACACTCCCACCTCACGACCTTTTCACTGGCCGCTCCCTCTGCCTAGAAGACCATTCGCCCGTATCTGTGGGACACGCTCTCTCCTGCTCTCTCCTCTCTTTTGGGACTTTACTCAAATGTCGCCTTCTCACAGACATCTCTTATAATCCCATTTAAAGCGGCAAACTGCTTCCCAGGTCCTTCCTTCCTTCTGCGTATCTTTATCACGCATGTTAACGTACAATAACATTTAATCATTATTTTTTTAATATCTGTCCCCATTACCTTGAGAGCTCCATGAGAGCAAGGATTTGTGTCTGTTTGGTTTACTGTAATACCTTCAGCAACTCTAATAATCCATGCGGCATAGTAGATGCTCAATTAATACTTGGGAAACGAAGGAATTGTCTCCTTTATTGCAGTCAGTATACCTCTATTAATGCATCCATGGATGACTTCGATGTTTTGTTTTGTTTTGTTTTGTTTTTTAGCCATGTCATACTATTAGCGCACGCTGATATTTCAGTTGTCACAAACCTTATGGTTTTTGTTTCTCCGTGTGTGTTACATGCCCTGGTAATTACTCAGGGAAATTTTCTGTGCTCCCAGAAGCCAACAGTCCAGACAGGGTTAACCCTAGGCCTTACCACCCACTGGGTGTCCCCAGGATCCTCCTCTTGTCCCAACGTTGATTTTTTTGTCTTCCTCTGGCTTTGCTGTCGTTTGTTTAACTTGGACTGTGCTTTCTCTGTTTTCTCCCTCCTGTTTGCTCTCCTGGGCCTCTGGTTTGAAGTCGGCCGCCCAATGGCCTCGACACTGTCACCTTTCCTCCAGCCACCAGCTGTGCCCCACACGCCACCAACACTTTGGCCAGGGGGAGGGGCCAGATGGCTCAAGCAGTTCACTGCAGGTCAGCCCCCAGCCTGGATCAGCCTGATGGACAACGGTATTGACAGTCTGGCTGACCCTCGTTCGATAGGCTGACATTCCCCATATTTCACAGGCCGACGTTGGATGTGTATCAAAGAGACCGTTAGGTCACCAAACAGCTAATTAAAGCAATAAAGAGCCAGGAGGCCTCGGTGGCCTCTTTCTTCCTTGAGAGGCTTGAGACCCCTGGTAGGAACTTGTGCTCCCTTTGCCCGTGGGGTACAGTTTAAGATGATATTGAAAAAGGTCCCAGCGAGCCCTCTCATCGGAAAAGAGACAAGGACAAATTCCAGACTCCACCTCCATCACCATTTTAATCTTTAGGACTCCACACTGAGTTGCACAAGGTAGAGTCCGCAGAGCTTGTTCTTCTGGGGAGGAGTGTTTTGATAGAGGCCACTTGTTTTGATCGATCATTACCAGGTCTACGTGACTGAGGGTCATCGTGAGTGAGATTGAAGGTGTCCGGGGGCCCAGCTCACTCTGGCCACCTTGGCAGTAGGCACCCCTGGGCATGAATCCCAGCACATGTGCTAGCCGTGTGTGGCCTTGGCTTAGTTTTTAAGCCATTCTGAGCCTCGGTTTCATCATCTCTCAAATGCAAATGTGAATAATGCCAACGTTAGACATTAATAACGTTAATCTTATTGCAAAGATCAAACCAGTGGATCCTTAATTCTGGCTTCTGATTAGAATCACCTGAGGTGCTTCTATAACACACTTTTGTCTAAGCTCAGCCAAAGCCAATTGATTTAGAACCTGGGGCTGGGTTTTGGGCATCTCGTATCTTTTAAAAATAACTTTGGATGGTTCTTATGTGCAGTTAGGGCAAAAATCACCAGATCGAATGATATTAAACGATTACTATGCTCTCCTCAGGGCTGACGCACAGTAGGGGCTTCATGAAGACTGAGTATTTTCCTTTCTTCTCTTTGGCGTCTGTTGTTTTGAAACCTCTCCTGTACCTGCTTAACAGACGTGACATCGAGCAGCTGTCTCCAAGCCATCTGATAAAGAGATTTCCAACAGAGTCTTGGAGACTTCTACTGGTGAGTTATCAATGGGGTCCAGTTTCTCTTTCATCTACAAAGACTAGTCTTTTCCATAATTCTGTACGATCCCCCATCAGCACCATTTTTGATAATATCCCAAAGAGGCTACAGACTTCAAAAGTCACTTATGGCATCAAGAGCCTCCAATTCCTACTCTGGATGTCACGGTGCCACTACGGCCCTGTCATAGGGACCTAAATCACACCTTGCTGCATTCAGTGGGTGACTGGACAAAAGTCCTTAGTGGCAGACTGGAAAAAATGATAATGGTATACATGAGAGCGAGTGTTGCATATGATCCAGATGGTCCACCAAAGACACAGGTGTTGACGTCCTACTTTATTTATCTCATCTCAGAGACTTTTTTAAAGAGTAGAAATTAAAATTTGTTGAGGTGCTCAAACAATATTATAGCGACTCATCCAGGATCTACATTTATGGCCTTCTCTATGGATCTGGGCAGGTTACTTAGCCTCTCTGAACCTCAGTTTCTTCATCTGTAAAATGGGCTTATGGATGACACCTCTCACATAGTGCTGTTGTGATGATTAAATTATTTACCACATGCAAAGTGCTTAGAATAAAGTCTGGTACATAGTTGAATCTCCATAAAGACAGTGATGATTATCGTAATCATTTAACACATTTTAATTGGACGCTTCCTGCATGTCGAACAACAGGTAGATCTGAGAGGTACAATGAGGAAGAAGAAAAAGACCTTGGCTTTGCCCTCCTCATGATGTAGTCAAGGAGACAGATGCATAAAGAGGAAATAATAATAGAGGTCAACTGGCATTTATTAAAGGTCTACTGTGTGCCGGCACTGTTCTATGATCTTGAGACACATCAGTGAGCAAAACGAATTTCTTTGTCCTCCAGGAGCTTATATTTTATCAGAGAGCAATGAACATTCAATAAGAAAAATAAATAGATAAAACATATCTGTTAGAAGGTGATAAGCATGATGGGGAAAGGAAGATTGGAAAACAAAAGAGAATAAAACATTCTCTGTCAATATAGTTGGTTTAAATGGTAGCCCCTTGAAAGATACATCCAACCAGGACCTGTGAATGTGAACTTATTTAGAAAGGCCCTTGCAGATGCAATTAAGTGAAGGTTCTCATGATGAGAGCATCCTAGGTTATTCGAGTCGACCCTAAATCGGATAACTAGTGTCCTTAGAGGAGAGGAGACGGGAAGGTGACACAGAAGGAAGAAGGCCATGTGAAAACGAGGGTAGAAGTTGGAGTGATGTGGCCACACGTCAAAGACCATCTGGAGCCTCCAGGAGCTGGAAGGATTCTCCTCAGAGCCTTCAGAGGGAGTGTGGTCCCTCTGATGCTGTAATATCAGACTTGTGCCCTGCAGGACTGTAGGAGAATAAATTTTTGTTGTTTTAAGCCACTGAGTTTGTGGCAATTTGTTAGCACAGCCCGAGGAAATTAATATGGAGCACAGAGAAAGGGCACTGCTCCGTGCAGAGGCGGGAGGGTGGTACATGAGATTATCCCAGGTCCCTAACTGATCCCCCTTGGCTTCCTCATTTAGAGATGGGGCAGAGGTCCCTCCTTCCACTGAACAGATGGGAAAGCTGAGAAACTGGGCAAATCGCTATCTCAACAAAGACTTCCTCGGGGTTTGTCGGCTGATTCAGAAACATAAAGTACATGAAAGACCTGAGTTCTAGGTTCCACCCCTGCTCTACCGCTTACTAATCGTAGCTCTGGGAAAATCGCTTCCTCTCTGTGAGCCTCAGTTTCCCTATCTGCATAGTGGAGGTAATAAGATCTCACATTTCCATACCTTACAGGTTGGTGTGGGGATCAGATGAGCTCAGGTTTGTGCGGCACTTGGCACAGTGTCCTGTATGTGGCAAACCTTCCATGAATGACAGTTGAATTTATTTTTCAGGTTCAATGCCTGGTTCAGAGTCTGACAAGTGTACATGAGCCTCAGTTTCCCTATCTGCATAGTGGAGGTAATAAGATCTCACATTTCCATACCTTACAGGTTGGTGTGGGGATCAGATGAGCTCAGGTTTGTGCGGCACTTGGCACAGTGTCCTGTATGTGGCGAACCTTCCACAAATGACAGTTGAATTTATTTTTCAGGTTCAATGCCTGGTTCAGACTCTGACAAGTGTACATGTGAAGATGTTGTATGTGTGTGTGTGTGTACAGATAGTCTCATCTAAACATGTTTACATATTATATATATATATATATGTATGACTATGTATTATATATGCATATGCATATAGTCTCATTCAAAAATTATTATGTGTGCATATACATTTGTGTATATGCATGTTGTGTGCATATGTATATGCGTGTGCATGTCGTATGTGTGTATGCTGCATATGTGTGGGCATATGGGTGCATATATACCTATAGTCTCATCCGAAGGCAATATATACATGAATAGATGTATGTTCACTGTATGCGCATCTACACATGTAATTGCGTGCACGTGTACAGCATACATGCAGGTGTGTATGTATGTGCATGTGTGTGTATATACATTTGTGTATATGCATGTTGTGTGTGTATGTATACGTGTGCGCATGTGTGTGTATTCATGCATGGACACACACGCCGAGTGCTTTCTCACGCTGCGATTCTCTCCGGGAGCAATGGCTACATACATTCCCACGGCTGCTGCGGCCCCCAACCTGCCTGGTGCAGCACGTACTGAGAGCGTGTGCCCAGCGCGGCGGCCCGCCTAGCTGAGCCTCAGAGCGCGGCCATCAGCCCGCCTAGCTGAGCCTCAGAGCGCGGTCATCAGCCCGCCTAGCTGAGCCTCAGAGCGCGGCCGTCAGCCCGCCTAGCTGAGCCTCAGAGCACGGCCGTCAGCCCGCCTAGCTGAGCCTCAGAGCGCGGTCATTTCTGAGATAAGGCGAACCCTCTGAACCCCACAGCAGGAGAGAGAATGATTACCAACTTTAGCGGAGAAACCCGAGCTAAAATGGGTTAAAATATCCAATTTTTGCAGCTCCATAAGGATACATTCGGCTTTCAGTCCCTCTTCCCCTCCCTCCCTCACTCACTCTCTTTTCCTGCCTCCCGATGAAAAATATGCTCTGGCTTAATAGAATTACTCTCAGAGCCATCAATGCAAACGCTGTTTCAGGGCAATCTCATTCGAACAAATGTATTTTTATTTGAACAGTGTTACTTGAAAAATTAAATCGCGGTATCTGTTCCCTGTCCCCTCCCCCGCAGCCCTCCATACAGCCCTCACAATGGGGAGGAGAGGAGCCCAGAGCTGAACATTTTTAAAATGAATTTGATCTGATTTAATGATTCCTCTCTGCATTAATTAACAGTGAAAGCAGCCGATACGTTATGTCAATCACAGACGTATCCATGGGCTTCCATTTTATTTGTGGTGTCCGAGCTTACCGTCTTTGAAAAGTTCAAAGCTAGGTTAGACAGGCTGCAGGGGACGTGGGGACTGGACGTGTATATGTGTGCGCAGGTCTGTGCGGGTCTGGAAGTATCTATGCTCAAGTGAAATTGGGGGGGTGGGTGCTGCCCAGAGGTTGGAACCAAAGAGACCCGGGTTCAAATCCTGGTGTGAACGCTCGGTACCTGCAGGTCCTGTCATCTCCCTCTGCCTCACGTTCACCCCCCGTAAACTGGGGATAATAATTGTAACTCACGGGGAGCTTATGATGGTGTTATGATTGTAGGTGCTGGGTAGGAAGCTTGCCAGGAGTCGGAGATCAAAAAGGGCATCATCTCCCGCATTTCTGAAGTCAGAGGTTGATTCTAAGGAAGAGGAGAAGCAGTTGGAAGTCAGGAAAGCATCTCTCTGCCATTCTATCCAGGAGGTTGTGAGCCTCAGTCACGTTACACTTGGCTTAATGTGTTCGTGCCGCTGCCTTAAAATTCTTAATAATTTCATCTTTGTGTTGTGTAAGTAAAGTCTGATGTCACAATAAGCAGAGGAGATATGTATAATATGCACATTTCCCACCATCTCTTGTTTCTGCATTTGGGTGTAATATTTGTGATATATGGGCTGTTTTTTTTTTTTAAACTTTATGTAGCATCTCTATGTGCCAGATACTTCAAAGATTTTATCTGTTAGTCCCAACAACATCCATAGTTAGATACTGTTATTATCCTCCTTTAACTGATGAAGAGATGGAAGCTCAGAGAGGGTAAGTAACCTGCCCATCGTCACACAGCCAGAAAAGGGAGACACGGAGCATCCTAGCCAAGTGTTTTGGCCTCCAGAGCTAATGTTCTTAACCACTACTCACTCTGAATTTACTCTTTGAATGGAATGAAGGGTGGCTCTTCCTGAGAAAGAACTAACTGAAAGCATTATTACTCCTCGGGGGGAATAATCTTTGCTAACCGGCTAATTATTTTAATGGCAGAGACAACTGTTATTCACTAAAATGTCTCCTCTGGTCTGATGTGTTTCTTCGTGTTTCCTCTCCCATCCGTGGCTCTCTGAGCTACCTCCCTTGCTGCCCCATGGCCCAATAGAGTGGGCATATATGCTTTCTCAAGCGTGTCCTCTGGTAAGTTCTGAGTGTAGCAAGAATAAAGTTGATTTGGAGTCCAACAGACTTGGGTTTAAATTCCAGCGCTTTTCCTTACAAATCATCAGATCTTGAGAAATTTATATTTTTTAATAGAAATAACGATATCTGTGCTGGATGATGTGATGTGCTGCCCAGCTCCCCCTTCAGGAGTGAAAGACCTGTCCCCTCAGCTGCTAAGAGTGTTGCCATCTGCTAGATCTCAGCCGTCAATCTCTTTGGGGGTGCCTCGGTTGTAAAAAGAGCAATATCATCCAAGGGTGCCCCACCTTCCCAGGGCAGCTGTGCCTCTCACCACAGTGGGAGAAGATCTGAAGAGTTATCCTGGCTTCAAGGTTCTCTGTAGGGTTGACTGAGGTCTTTGTTCAGACTGTGCGAACCTGACCTTGTCCTAGCTCGCTCCTGCATCCTTCCTGTCACTGATTCAGACAGCCTCCTTGTGAACGTCCTGCTTGCTGATCTCCATCTCAGAGTCTGCTTCCTCAGGAATCTGACCTGTGACAGAAGCTCTTAAAGTAAGTCCTAATGCATCATTAGCTATTATTATTTATTTTGGAAAACACATATAATAGCCTCCTTCTGTGTCCTGGGCACATAAAGGATAAAAGGCAAAATATAAAAGATTGAAAGTTATGGAAAGGGTGATGAACTGGCAAAAATAGTCATGGTCTCTGCAGTGAGACCCTACACTAACAGACATCAGATGTAGGATTCTTTGACTCTGAGTTCCTTTCTATCTTGTCCAACTTATTCAGCTTAAGAAGAAGAAAGTAGAGGCTCAGACAAGGGGGCAGGACTTCACTTGTCCGGAGACACTCAGGACTCTGTGCTGATTGTACAAAACAGAGAACCAGGTCCTCTCATTCCCAGGCTGCTCTGCTTATGTGAGGTCCCCAACCTCTATCTGGGTTAGGTCACCCAGTGAAGTTCCACCCATGTCCTATCGGGGATGGCTGTGCCAAAAATGATGCATCGACATAGGTCTTCATCAATGACAGTTGATGACTGAGGATAAATTTTGTTAAGCGCAAGGTGTCTTCTTTCTGCGTTGGCACATATCACCATCATTATTATCACCATCACCATCATCATCATCAACATCACTGCTATCGTTACCACCATCATCATCACCATCAACATCATCACCATCAACATCATCATTGCCATCATCATCATCACCATCATCATCATCAACATCACTACTATCGTTACCACCATCATCATCACCATCAACATCATCATCACCATCAGCATCATCATTGCCGTCATCATCATCATCACCATCATCATCACCATCAACATCATCATCACCATCAGCATCATCATTGCCGTCATCATCATCATCACCATCATCATCACCATCAACATCATCATCACCATCAGCATCATCATTGCCGTCATCATCATCATCACCATCATCATCACCATCAACATCATCATCACCATCAGCATCATCATTGCCGTCATCATCATCATCACCATCATCATCACCATCAACATCATCATCACCATCAGCATCATCATTGCCGTCATCATCATCATCACCATCATCATCACCATCAACATCATCATCACCATCAGCATCATCATTGCCGTCATCATCATCATCACCATCATCATCACCATCAACATCATCATCACCATCAGCATCATCATTGCCGTCATCATCATCATCACCATCATCATCACCATCAACATCATCATCACCATCAGCATCATCATTGCCGTCATCATCATCATCACCATCATCATCACCATCAACATCATCATCACCATCAGCATCATCATTGCCGTCATCATCATCATCACCATCATCATCACCATCAACATCATCATCACCATCAGCATCATCATTGCCGTCATCATCATCATCACCATCATCATCACCATCAACATCATCATCACCATCAGCATCATCATTGCCGTCATCATCATCATCACCATCATCATCACCATCAACATCATCATCACCATCAGCATCATCATTGCCGTCACTATCGTTACCACCATCATCATCACCATCAACATCATCATCACCATCAGCATCATCATTGCCGTCATCATCATCATCACCATCATCATCACCATCAACATCACTATCACTGAGGTCATCCTTAGCTCATCATCTCGATCATTTGTGGAGTAAGCCCTTTAAGATGTCATCTCATACAATCCTCCCAACGATCTGTGACATTGTTAACATGTTTTTAGAATTGAAAAAGAAGATGCTCAAAGAAGCTAAGCAACCAAAGTCACAGCTAAAAACAAAAAGCAGAGCTGGGATTCGAATCCAGGTTGTCCAGGCTACAGGGCACCTCTCTTAACTATTAAGTTTCACCTGCTTTTTTTTGTTTTTTGGTTTTTTCTTTTTTTAACCAGATAGAAGAATGTCAGATGATAGACTTGCAGAAGAAACTCTTATGGGGAAAACCCTAGCAGGTATGTGGAGGTGCCTGAATGCAGAATTACATGCTCAAAGCACTCGGTATCAAGAGTCTCTATGATCCATCTCTGAATTTTCATCCATGTCCATGGATGGATAGCGACTTCTGAGTGTAACAAGAACACAGTTGATTTGGAGTCTTGGATTTGAGCTCTAGCACTGTTGCTTGCTGAGAGATCTTGGGCCATTTATAATGCTTCCCTGGGCTTCGGTCTCTTTACTTACAAATGGGGATGACGTTATCGGGTGTGGATAAAACAGTAGTGGGTGCTGTGAGGTGCTTCTCAGTCCTCTTTTCTTCCCTAGCTTCAGGAGAACATTTCAAAAGTCATGCTCTCATTAACTCACTCAAAACGCAGTTATTGAGCCTACCGGGTTACTGAAGACTGGAGGAGGGGGAGGAGAGTCCTCATAGCTAGAGATTAGTTTGGAAGTCAGAATCGAGACCAGTGCATCGCGGGACATTAGATAGGAGAGGGAGAGCATCATTCTGGGAGGGAACTGGGGTGTAGCGGGGCTCATTGTACATGGTATTTTGGGTAACAAAGAATCAAGTAGAATGTTCGGAGAAGCATCACGGAAGATAGGATGCTGGGTGGGGGCCAATTTGTAGCTGGGCTTGAGTGCTCACCTAAGGGCTTTTGATTTTGTTCTGAAAACCTTGGTGGATTTGAACTAGGGGAATGTGATCATATGATTTTCATTTAGAGGTTTGGAGTGTTATGTTATCACAGAGTGGCGTCATGCCAAACATGAGAGAACATCGGGCCCTCGCCTGTCAGAGGCGGAGCAGTGAACACGGCCAGCACTGTGCTCGGGGCCTCTCCAACCTGGTCTGTGGGTTATGGGTGCCTTTCTCCAAGCTTCCGTGCACTTCCGTTTCTAAGGACTGCACTTTTGACCCTCTTAGCCAGACTGACCCTCTTGTCTTTGGAACCCCTATGTCTACACAGAAGCGAGAGCAGGACTCCTCTGGGAGCTTTGTCCCTCAGGCAGAGTCCTTGGCCAATCCAGGATTAGCTGGGACAAGACGATGAAAGTCCTGCGTCAGCTGCGATGCAACTCTGAGGTGCACCTCCCACCGCAGAGCGTCCCCAGGGCACAAGGACGAGGCTGTCTCGGGCTAGACTTCACACTCTAGCTGGACTTCACACTCTGGCTTGGCTTCTTCCTCTCCTTTGCCCTGCTTTTCCCACTCACCTGGGAGTACTTCCTGGATAAATCACCTGAACTCAAACTTCATCTCAGGGTCTGCTTCTGGGGAACCTCAACTTAGAAAGATAAGAATGAATCACCGTTTTAGGAAAATCAATCAGGATATAAAATGAAAGTTTCATGAAGTGGAAAGAGTTTGGAGAACAGGGAAGAGGTCTGATCTTACACAATATCAGGAAGCTATGACAGGGTATTGAATCTCTCTCAGGGTATCAAAAGCTTGGCATAACTTGACACCCTAGATTTCCAGTCATTCTCTCAACTTAGAATGTCCTGTGGATCTGTCTATTCTGTTTAACCTTCTTGGTATTCTTGGTATTTTTCTTTTCTGTTTGCTACCTGGTGAACTCCTATTCATGCTTCAAGACCCAACTCAAATGTGATCTTCTCTAAATGTGAACTTGCCAGCAATCCAGAGAGAACAATAAGCCGTTTTCTCCACAGTACCCCCTTAAGGCTTGGCCTCAAGTCTTCTCACGGTCCGCTGGCTGCTTTATTCCCCCCATCCCCAGACTTGATTATCCCTAAGGGTAGAGTCATGTTTTACCCATCTTTGTAATAACAAAAGTAAGACTGATCACCTATCTATCGTGATTAATATTTGCAAGATACCATTGCAACTGCTTTGCCTATAAATGCAGAAATTCTTACTACTACCATTAGCCGAAGAAAGTTCCCACAGCTAGTAAGTGACAGAGCTGGGATTTAAACCCAGGCAAGCCAAGATTCAGAGCATCTGCTCTGGAAGACTGTACTCTAGACCAGGGTTCTCAAACTGCAGCCTGTGGGCCAAATCCCACTGATGCCTGCTTTTGCAAATAAAGTTTTATTGGAACACGCCCTTTCATTTACATATTGTCTATGACTGCTTTCCTGCTGCAACGGTGGAGTTGAGTAGCTACAACAGAGACCATAAAGCTCCAAATATGTCCTATCCGGCCTTTTACAAAACACTGTTGGCAGTCTCGCTCTGCAGCCCTCTCTCGAGGCCTCCCTTGTATATCTCTTAGAATTAGAAGAATAATTTCATGAAGTGTGTGTTATTATTACCATTTTGTGGGTAAAGAAACTGAGACCTAAAGGAAGTGAAGCAATAGATCCAGGTTTAGCGATCGAGGTAATGGCAAAGCAAGGACTCCTTCTCGAGCCACTTGACCCCCAAATGCATGCTTATGGCGCTTGGGTTTCACCAGCATGCAAAAAAAAACGCTTGGGCAGCTGAGCAGTTACCTCGTTGATGAGAGAGGGCTTCTCAGTCTGCAAGGCTGGGTGTTGGTGAAACAGAGGAAACTCAGCCCGCTGCCCCTGTCCTCCCCCACTGGGCCCGGTGGCCATTTAATACACACTGCCCCTTCCCACCCTCAGCAGGTCCCTGATCTCTCTCAGCTGGAGTGCTGTCAAGGAGTGAAGGGCCATCCATCTTTACGGAAAGTTCTCTCTCCCAGCAGGACATTGCCTCCCTGGCCACTGACGCAACAGGATGCTGACAGGCGTGATGCACTCTCCATGGGTCACTGTCACCGTCCAGGGCTGAGCTCCTGTGTAGGAAGTCCCGGAATCCAGAGGTGTGGGGATGAGTTAGACCCAGGCAGGGTCTTACTGTAATGAGCAGGACAAGGGCCATTTCTGTGCAGGCATCTGGACAGAGCAGTAGGAAGAAGACAGAACAGGCTAGCAAAGTGGAGCCCTTCCTAATAATAACAATAATAATAATAATAATAGCAGCAACAACAACAACAACAATAACAATAAATAGCAAACTCGGAGCTCTTTTTGTGAGCCAGATTCAGTCCTCAGTGCTTTGCACGTATTCACACTTAGAGCTCACGATAATGCTATAAGGTAGAGCTATTATTATCCCATTATACAGATGAGAAATAGAAAGGTAAGAACTTAGTCCAAGGCCACATAGAGAGTTAGGAGCAAAATGACACTGCAAGCCGAGCAATCTGGCCCTGAACTACCACCTGTGTGTCCTCTGCTGAGGACAGCAGCTTCCTGTTGCAGTAAAGACAGCTAAGTTGGGCAGACAGAAATCCACATGCCCTAACCCCACTTTACAAAGCATC
>NW_006433949.1:2128432-2157348 GCF_000325575.1 Pteropus alecto | reverse complement strand
CTTAAAATAAAAAATTAACTATAGCTCTTTCTGCTTTCTTGGGGAGTGATGTCACCTGACTATTTGTCTCTTGGGATATGTAAAGCATTATGGCAATTAATAATAATTAATGATAAGTGTTCCAGTTGCTACTGATGTATAACAAATCACATAAAACTATCATTTATTCATTCTCACTCATTCTATGGGTCAGTAGTTTGGACAGGGCAGAGTGGGAACAGCTTGTCTCTGCCTATGACATCTGGGGCCTCATCCGGAAGACCTGACAGCTGGGGGTGACTCAGCGGCTAAGGGCTGGAATCATCGTGAGCTGTCTTCACTCCCATGTCTGGCATCTGATGCTGGCTGTTGGCTGGGACCACAACTGGACTGTTGGCCAGAATATCAACCTGAGGTGTCTCCATGTGGGCTGGTTTGGGCTTCCTCACAGCATGGCGGCCAAGCTCCATGAGTGAGCCACCCAAGAGAACAAAGGGGAAGCATGTGGCATTTTTATGAAGTAGACTTGGAGGTCACATAGCTTCATTTCTTCTACACTACCAGTCAAAGCAATCGAAATGTCCCCCCAAGTTCAAGGAGATGTAGTCCGCGTATTCAATGGGAAGAGCATCGAGGTCACATTTTAAGACAGCCACATAGGATGGGCGGTACTGTCGTGACCATCTTTGGAAAATACAAAATGCCCAAACAATCATAACGAACACCTAAATAATGTCGATTGCTTTTCAAGCCACTTTATGTAAATCGATCCTATCAGTGAGGTACCGTCATTATCAGCATTTTACAAGTCAATAAACAAAAGGGATGCCTGGTGCATTTGTGATGGCCTGGAATGATCCTTTTGGTGGAAAAGGGGGAGGCCATAATGTGAGGGATGGATGGCGGAAGAGACTCCGCATCGGTGGTTCCCAAACTGTGGTCCTGGGACCAGCAGCATCAGCATCATCTGGGAACTTGTTAGAAACGCAACTTCTCAGGCCCATTCCCAGACCTGCTGAAGTAAGGTCTCTGGGGCTGGGGCGCAGCCATCTCTGTTTTCACAGGCTCTCCAAGGGATTCGATTCTGGTACATGATCAAGTTTAAGAACCCTCGAGCTGCAGAATAAATCAAAGGGCTTTTAGCTTCTGCAGGTAGACCAGAAAGGGGAGGTGAGGTACCAAGAATGACTTGAAAAGGGGAGAAGAGAGAAGGGGTTGGAAAGAAGAGGCTGGAGGACATGGCTGGATGCAGGAGATACTGGAGAGACAGGGTTAAAGAGATATTTCTGGGCAGCATGTGATAGATGAAAGTTTACAAACAGGCATGTTGGTTATTGAACTTGAGGTTGTTTCCTATTTCAGGCTGTAAAGTCCTACAATACTGAAAGCCACCAGTGCTCTGCTCTCTCCCTTCCAGCAACACTCCCCTTATTCTACTTCCTTGAATGAGTCTCACTCTCCCCTGACTCAGGCCCATAGCAGGTGTCACACTCTCTACCTGGAAAACACTCTTCTCAACACCTGACCCTATCCTTAGTCTTGTCAGCTCCTTCTCATCTTTCTCATTTCATCCAGGACTCACTTCCACCAAGGAGTCTTCTCCACCTGTGTGGCTGTTATCAGGTCTTCCTCTTATACGCTCTTGTAGCTCTATATGTGGTTCCTGCAAAATACTTGCTTGGGTCAGAACTCTTTTATTTTGCAAGTAACAGAAACCCAGGTCAAACCAGGCCATTCAAAAAAGATGCTTTATTAGCTCACGTGACAGCTAAGGCCCAGAGATGGGGCTACTCAGAATCCTCTGGAACTTGAAGTACCTTTCTCTCTCTCCCTGCTCAAATCTTGGTTGTACTGCCTTCTTCTAGGTTGACCTTTTTTTTTTCTCTCCTGAAAAATGGTTCTTCTTCATGTGGCTGGAGCTAAGGAAAGTATGTGTGAGATATACAGCACCATCCATTCTCACATCCTTTCCATTTCCTTTTGCCCATATAAATTTCCAGGAAGAAACTCCAGGGGCTCTGTTTGGGTCATGTGCCCATTCCATAGCCAATCACTGCAGCCAGAGGGATGAACAGCTATGATTGGCCAGCCTGAGTCACATGTCTATTCTTGGGACAACAGATGTAAGGATGCCACATATAATCAGTAGGCCTAGCAGAACCGCATGGTATGGAGAAAGACAAGCTCCTCAAAGAAAGTGGGGGTGCTTTGGACTGAAGAAGAGAAAGATATTGAACAACAGAAAGAGTAGATATCTATGTCAGCAGCTATCATGTCTATAATTATCTTTTCAAGGAATCATTATTTGACCTTTGTCTCCCCCACTTATAGTCCAATGAGGTCATTTTACAAGAGGGCAGGAGAACCAAGATGTGATGGAGGGGAGACAGAGAGATGCTTCAGGTCCCAGGGGTCCAAGGGTGGATACTCTAAGCAGGAGAGCCAGATGGACACTGTAGCGCCTTCCTAGACTAACCTCAAAAGTCACATAACATCACCTTTGCCACATTCTATTCATTAGAAGCAAGACACTAAGTCCAACCCATGTTCAAGAAGAGGGGAATTAAACTCCATCTTTTGATGAGAGGCGTGTGAAGGAATTTGCAAACATATTTTAAAACCGCCACACCTCCCGTTGCCCCTTCCTCTGCCTGAGACCATGTTCTTATCTTCTTTCCCAGGCTGGTGGACCTTCAGAAGCAGCCAATACCACAGAACCCAGAGCATCTGCAAGTCTGAATCTTTTAGGAGTATGCATAGAAATACAGCCTAGTTCTGACCAGGAGAGAGGAGGAACAGAAACAAGAGACGAGGTCCCTGGAGGTCTTTCTGGCTCCGTCCAAGAGAGGAAATGAGAAGAAGCTACTGACTATCCCTTCCCATTACTACACGCCTTTATGATTTTCATAATCTGTCACATCCAAGCAGCTCTGTGAGTTGGGCGAGGTAATTTTCTCCATGTCCCAGAGGAGGTGCAGAAGCTTCGAGAGAGACCGCATGGTGGTGATGGTGCATAATCAGTGGAGCCTGGATTCCAAGTCCCCAGCACCTTAATTTTTGGGGAGTCTACCCTCATATTTCTAAGCTTGTGTTTCTCCATCCTGTGAACTGTGCATGTCTCTTAGATCATACGGGAGAAGTGGGTCCCACCAGTGAGGTTCACACCCATCTTAACTGCTCAATAAAACCTCAAGAGACTTCCTTGAATCCAGAAAAGTTAAGTCCTGACACTTTAACAGCTCGTTCACGATACACAAACCAGATGGACCTGGGCCTTGAATCCATTTCACGCCGTCAGGCAGCAATCACGTTACAGGCTCTGCGAGCTGGCCGGGCACGGGACCCTGCTCTTTGTTCTGTCCGCAGACATCCTGGGGCAGAGGTGGACGGTACCTATTTCCTGTCTTGTGTCTGTTTATAAACACGCCACCAAAGAAGAGAAGCTGTTGGTCTTTCCTTTTGGATTTGAAACACACTTTCGGCTTCTTCAGGAAGTCAGACAGGTAGGATTTTTGGAAACTGGCATGCTCTGAAGAAATTAACTGGGACGTGGGGGCTCCTTAGTGAAAGATGAAAGTGTAGCCTTTAGCTTTGATGCTTCTAACAGGGAAATGGAGTGCTTTGGACCATGAACTCTGGGTTCATGAAGACCTTAGTTCAAACCACAAGTCTGCCACTCACTGTTGATTTAACCAGAGTCAAAGGACTTAATCTCTACGTCTCCCCTTTTTATCTGTATAATTGGGAATCACATAAAGTTGTTACATCCAGGGCAATTGTGAGCATAACGTGGCTGACACATAATATTCGCTCAGTTTGTGGTGACAGCTGAAGCTTCAAGAGCTCAGCAAGGCAGTGTAGGAAACAGGTGACGGTCTCGTTAGGGAATCCGGTCAGGTGGCCCAACGGACACTGCGGTCTGAAGGTATTCAGTGAAGGAAAAATACATGAAAAAGAGAGTCTCTCTTCAGTTCAGTTTTGGAAAACTTGGTGAGACGAAAATGAACAGGCTTTGGTTAGTTTTATTTCGCTGCATTTCTTCCCAGGACCTTTACTATGCTAATGCACTCTGTGGATTTCCCCAGTGGCCAGGGTACAGGGATATATGAGGGTGTGTGGAGGATGAGGAAGCAGTTAGGCTCCCACCATATTTGATCACGGAAGATGATAGAGAGATAGGTGATAGATAGGTGGGTGGGTAGATGGATAAATGGTGGGATGGATAGATGGATGGATGGATCGATCGATTGATCGATAGATGATGACAGACATGATAGGTGGACGGATGGATGGATGGATGGATGGATGGATGGATGGATGGATGGACAGATGGACAGACAGACATAGATAGATGAGCGAGAGAGACAGAGAGAGAGAGATTCCCCCCTCAAAGCCTCCTTTGACATGTTCAAGCCACTAGTATTTTACAGAACACAATTTGAGACAAGAAGTTGAGAGGGGATGATACTCACAGATGCTCAATTAAAGGGAGTCGCTTGGGACTGGAAAAGGGACACCTCTTAAATTTTGGCAGCAGGAAAAGAGGAAGTATTAGAATTTTAGTTGGGGTTGATGCTCTGGAGGATCAAAGTAGAAAAAGAAAGAAGTTGAACCAAGAAGTCATGGCTTTCGTTTCCTCCCTGAAGCAAGATGCAGAGTGGCCTCTGAGAGCCAGAGGAGAGGCAGGAGAGACCTTGGAGTGGAAGAAGGTGATGGTGGAGTAAAGCTCAGCATGGGGGTGCGGGGGGCGGGGAGAAGGGGGGGGCAACTACAATCTCATGAGTTTTTAGAAAAACCATCATCTGTTTCTACCAATGAGTAACCTTAGTTTTCAGTCCTCTAAGAATTGACTTTGAAAGAACTTTACAGAATTAAATGGTCTGTATTTCAAAAACTGTAACTTTCTTTTGATTAAAATATTTAAATAGAAGCACACTGAGGTCTTTCTTATCATAGACACCGAGGTTGGTTAGAAGAATCAGGAACGATGTCTACCCCCTAATAATAGCAATTACTTATTTTTAAAAAGATGTGTATATATTAGACTGAATAAAGGCCCCAAACATATCCATAGGTCCTAATCCCTAGAACCTGTAAATGTCACTTGATATGCCAAAAGAGCCTTTGCTGGTGTGATTAAATTAAGAGTCTTGAGGTGGAGGTATTATACTGGATGGTCTAGATGGGCCCTGAATGGAATCACAAGTGTCTTTATAAGGAGGAGTCAGGGGGAGATTTGATTACAGAAGAGGAAAAAGTGATTTGGTAACTGAAGCAGAGGTTGGAGTGATGCAGCCATAAGCCGTCAGATCTTTAAACTTAACTACGGGTTCTATTTTTATTCTTCTTCCTCAGAACATTCTCTAAGTTGTACGAGGCAAGGAACAGATTCTCCCCTGGAACCATCCCTGCTGACACCTTGATTTTAGGCCCATAAAAGTCATTTTAGACTTCTGGACACCAGAGCTCCAAGAGAATAAATTTCTAATGTTTTAAGCCACTAAATTCAAGGCAATTTGTTACAACAACAATAAGAAACTAATACAATATATATGTATGTATAACTATGTGTGTGTGTCTATGTGTATTTGCACACAGCCTTATGATGGAGACTATTATTCTTAATTCCGCTACACAGGTAGGAATATTAGGAAGAAAAGAGTTTAGATATTTGGCTTCATGCCACACAGCTAGAAAAGGCTGAACCCAGGCCTCAGACCTAGAGAGTCTGGCTTTAGATTTAAATTCGCCCACACTATGCTGCCTCTCTAGATGTTTATGAGTATTTGGGAAGGTAAGAAAAAGGGGCTGGTCAAGAAGTACAGAATCAAAGAGATTTTATTGAGAAGGAATAGAATTACGGGATGATTTACAATTGCAGGATGGATGGAGCATTAAAGCAGCCTAAATATCTGAGAATTGAGAAGGGATTAGGTACTCCATGGTCCCTGACACTAATAACAATATGATGAGTAGAGTAAAGCATCTGGGTGCTGCGTTCGAGTTCAGCTCCCACCTCTAAGCAACTATGAGGCTTTGGACAAGTGACTTTACCTCTGAGAGTCTGTCTCCTCATCTGAGAAAGTGACATAATAATAGTAACCCCCTCATCACATTGAAGGGGGTTGAATGAGATTATATATGAAAATCCTTAGATTTAAATTTGCCCACACCATGCTGAATGAGATTGAATGAGATTATATATGAAAAGAGCTAGCTGAGAGCCTGGCATATAGTAAACCGTCAGTGACATGCTGCTGTTATTAATTTTATTACTAGCACACAATACCACATAGCCATCAACAGGCATGTTGACTTTTTAATGCTAAAAATTAGTCTTGACATGTTAAGTGAAAAAATAGATTAGAAATTAGTAAACTTGGTATATTCATGCAGAGAAAACATATCGCCAAAGGAAAGAGCTTGTTTCTTTGGGAGATGCAATTATGAGTTTTTTTCTTTTTTCCTCTTTAAAATTGTGATAAAATACACATAACATAAAATTTACCATCTTAGCCATTTTTCAGTGTACAGTTCAATAGTGTTAAGTATACTCACATCTTTTGTCTATTTTTCATTATTGTCTACATTTTTCTACAGTGAACACAAATTGCTTTAGTTAATATACTACAACAGAACATAACATAGTTATAAAGTAGAAGAAATGGGTAATAAAAAAGATATAGAGAAAAATTAAAGATTAGGTTGGGGGAAAATATTTGTATCATGTAAAATGATCAAAAGGACAATAACCATAATCTGTAAAGAAGTTTACAAATCAATTTTAAAAAGACAAAAAAATTGATAGAAAAAAAGATGGATAAAAGACATGAATAGTCAGAAAAAACATGAACAGATGCTTAATCTCAGTAGATATTTTTTAAAAGTTAATTTGAATGGGGTAGCCTGTTGACAAACATTTTAAAGTGCTTCTAACCATTGTTGATGAAGGTTGGATTATTTTTTCTAGAAAGAAAGTGCTTTGCATCCATTCAGAGAGCAATTACATTCTACCTGGCAACAAAGTTCTCTCTGCTCAGTAGTTTCACGTCTAGAAATCTGTTCTAAAGAAATACCCTTATATATGAACAGAGGGACATAAATACGAGTGGTGTACGGCAGCATTTTTTTCATTGACAATCTTTGGAAAACAACCTAAAAGTAAATCAGTTGAGGATTGGTTCAATGAATTATGGTATCTCCATATTATGGAAGATGAAGTAACTGTCTAAAATATGAGAATGAAATATGGAAAATGACATGGAAAGATGCCTATGATGTTAACAAGGAAAAACGCAAACATCAGAACAATGAGTGTAGTATGTGCCCAGCTATGGTGAAAAATAAAAATCATACAAGGACTGCTGTGTGTGAACGTGTGCGTGCGAATGTGCATTCAAAAAAGTCTATTGCGATTTACCTTAAATGTTAACGGTAGTTATCTACAGAAAAGGGAGTGGGATGTGCACAGAGATGTGGGAGGGAAGTTTTCTGTATGACTTTATTCTCATCTAGATTATTTGGATTTTTAAAAATTTACAATGAACATATAATAATTCTATAGCACACACAAAAAGAAACCACGAAACCTGCTGCCCAAGTTTTACCATTTTATTATGGCTGAGCATTCGCAAATGACCTCGGAGGCCGACGCAGCCGATGCACCGTCTCCCCGAAGGGGTCAAGGGTCCACACAGACAGACTGGGCCGGACTCTTGCAGACCAATAACTATCCATCTTGGTCTCAAAGTCAGGAAGTCACTTCCACCACCTCTCCCAATAACTCATTCCAGGGCTTAATAGCCTTTCCTTGCAGGAAGTTCTTCCTCTCATCGCAGCTAAGTCCTTCCTGCTGCCCTGTCAGCTCTAATGGATGGGTCTCCTTTCCCTCCCCACCTGTTTGGCGTCAAAGGCCCAGAGCGAGGAACAGGACAGGGATCTATCAATTTGGGGCAGCTTGTCACTTCTGCTCCATGTAGTGGCAGTGCTCTTTGGACCTTGGCATGGCAGTGACCGCGACCATCTATTACAGCCAGAGACTGCCAAGGCCTCTGTGCAGCCCAAAGGGTCCCCAAGGTCCCTCCAGTCTGCCCACTGGATGCTGCGCTCTGTGTAAACTCTGCCTCCCTGGCCTCTTTCCTGTCATATTTCATGCATCCCGATGGTCACTCAGGCCAAGATTTACGGAATTCATATCCTTTCGAGCCGGGGGGAAAATGAGAAAGTCGAGATTTACTATCCCCCTAGGAAGAGCTAGGAAGACATGGACCCAGGACCTTGAGGGGCCACAGAGGTGAGTTAGAAAGCATTTATATGCTCACAGCCTCACCAAGGTGGAGCCTGGGTCTCTGCCATCACTAAGAGCAAGCACGTTTCTTCCTGAGCCTTCCTCCTCTCATAGCCTCCACTCGAGTGTGGGATGCTGGACTAGGGACTATAGATAACAAAAGACCAGGCAGACAGAGCTCGTGCTATCCTTAAACTCGAGCTTCCTGGAAGGAGGTAAACAGGTACTTCAGTTATTCCAATCAAGGTGAAGATGGGCCGACTTCTCACAGGACAGTGATGAAATACATGTATTTAAAAATCAGCAGAGGCTCTCCTTTGTGCCTTGCCAGTAGAAATGTTTAGGAGAGCTATATTAACCTTTCTGGGCCTTAGTTTCCTTATCTGTAAACTGAGATTGATCACTGTACTTTGTTTGTAAGGATCGTGTGTGCATTTAAGAAAATGGAGCATGTGAAGGACTCTAGAGCCAGACTGTCCAGGTTTAATCTGCAGCACTGTGACTCACCAGCTGTGGAACCTAAGAGAGGTCACATAGCTTCTCTGTGCCTCAGATGCCACATCTGAGAAATGGGAATAATCATAAGAGTAGCACCAACCTCATAGGGCTAACGTGAGTTAATACATGCGAGGTGCTTAAAACAGTGTATGGACCATAATAAATATCACATGGGTTTGCAATTAGTAGTAACACCGTGAATATGGGTGGAGGGTATATATAGAAGTGTGAAGTGGCATTGGATAATTCTGACATCAAACTGGGGATTAGATCAGCATGGCCGAGTGGGTTAATAGCTCAGACTTATCTAGCGGTGGTGTATATAGGCATAAAAATTCATTGCAACTCATTAATTCATGTATATTTTGCTGTGAATACATTATACCTCCATGAAAAATAAAAATATGATGATAATTTTTAAATAAAAATAAGAGAGCAGGCTCTGTAGTCAGATTGTTTAGGCATGTACCTCAGATCTACAGCCAACCAACCATCTGGCCGTGGCCAAATTGTGTGCCTCTCTTTCTGAGTCTATAATATGGAAATGAAATTAGTATTTACCTCACAGAGTGGTAGGGGTTCAATGAGATCATACATGTAAAGTTCTCAAAAGAACGTCTGACAAATACCGTGCACTCAATATTATTATAATTTTACTGGCAAAATTAATGGTTGGGAGTTGGTGTCTTAAGTTTGCAACTAGCGACCACCTCTGTCTCTTCCTAGTGGTGTGGTCTTGGGACAGTCACATCTCCTTTCTTAGCCTCATATTCCTGCATTATCACTTGCAATAATGGCTTAATTTACAGAGTTATTGCAAGACTTGGAGAAAATGTATGTAAAATGGCATCGATAGGTGCCCAGCCCATGGTAATTGATCATCATCATCATTGCCATCACCTTCTAAACAACATCAATGGCATCATCACCGTCATCACCATCATCATCGTCTACGACAATACCTACATCCAACAACATCATCACCATCATCATCATCATCGTCATCGTCATCATCGGTTCAGGAGGAAGTTAGTCTAGGTTCAAAATATGAATATACTTCATCAAGGTGGCACCAGGTACAGATATGAAAGACTAAAGAGGCAAAGCCTGAGCTGGATTGAAGGAGCCCCTCCCCCCAGCCATGCCCCTTTTCCACACAATCTGCAACCACTTCTTTGTACTTTAATCAAAAAATGACCCAAGGATGGAAAACCAAGAGGAACAAGTGATCTGAACAGCCCTAGAAATAGGATGAGATGTGCCTCATCTCCTGTCTCCTGTGTGGAGATCCACAAGATCCATTTACCCACCCAGTCAAAAGTGGAGCTGCCTTCTCCACTCTGAGAAAATTCAAGAGTCCCAGACACCTCTGCTCAGAAACTTCAGCTCATACACCTGGACCGAGACCAACTCAAGTCTCAGGATACCTGCGTGAAGTCCAAGGAGATTAGGTCTGCATGTCATTATGAGACAATAATACAATTGATATTCAAAGCCAGGGCTCAGAACTGTGCGTGGTATACAGTAGGTGCTCAATAAATATTTGCTGAATAAATAAATGGCTTCAGCTTTCACTTATTGAAGGCTTATTATGTGTCAGACAATATGATAAGTATCTTACACACATGGTGTTAAGTAAACCCCACAACCACCCCATGAGCAATGTTCTATCACTTTTCCCTGTTTCATAAATAAGGAAATTAGATCTTAGAGTGGTGAAGTCACGTGCCCATGATAACACAGCTAGAGAATGGCAGAACTGGCTTTTAACCCAAGTTGAGGCCGATTTCTAAGCTAATGCCCTTTCAATTTGCATCACTGCCTCTCAAGTGACTTTCGCTTTGTAAGTTCACATGCTGGCCACCCGCCAACCCCACCCACCAACCCAGGACTCACTCAAGTGTCTTGACCTGAGCAGACACAGAGGACTTTCAGTAACTACCCATTGAATGAATGAACAAATGTCCCAGACCATCTGCTGAAGTCTCCCTGGGAACATACATCTTTTTCAACTTTCTACCGAGTTGAAGCGGCTTTCCTCCTGACTCCCTGGGGCCTCTTAAAACTTCGAAAGGATGTAACAGTCCTCAAGCTAGTCTCTGTCCCAGAGCCAACAATCGATGGAGGGTTAACATCCAGAAGTTACAGGACACTGCGATTCTCTTTCCTATTAGCTTAGAGCCCCAGGTTCCCTAATGTTTTCTTGACATGACCCCAAAACAAAGCCATTTCATGGTCGTGGTCTCCATTTTCACACCTGGAAAGGAGAATTGGAACACCTGCCCTGGCTCCTTCACAGGGTTATGCAAGGCTGAAATGGGGAAGTTGGCTAAGAGCATAAGCCTGGTATCAGAGGACCACCGTTCAAATCCCAACTCTGACCCTGACCTGCCTCGTCGCCTTGAGCAAGAGAATCTTTCCCGTCTCAATTTACTCGTCTCAATGAGGCAAAAATCAAGATGTCAATATGTATAGTTACTAATACTTGCCATTAATAGGCCATTGTGACTACTCAGGACACTGTCAGGAATATATTAAGTACTAAATAAATAAATAAAATAAAACTTCGTCGATTTAAAAATGACTTTTGTTTTATTCAAGAAAACAGGAGATTTGTCACCTTAACTGTAGACATTGATTGTAAAACACGTCTTGGTTGCAGAAACAATAGATTATGAAAAGTCATATGCCTCGGCATTCTGGATAGAGGATATTATTATTATCACAACAAATGCGAATGGACTTGGTCAACTATAAAAAAACATAGAGGGCGAAGAAAGTACAATAGGAAAGCACCCCTTATCATACCCTTTGATGGGTCATGAAACAAAGACCCAGAGAAGTCAGTTGTCTGCCTTAGGTCACACAGCAAGTGACTTTCGGCTCTAGTTTTTATTTTATTTTGTGACTTTAATTTTCGTTGTGTTTTGTTTTACTTTGCTTCCCTTCGCTTGATTTTATTTTATGTTATCTTTTATCTTATTTTTCCTCTATTCCTGCTTCTGTAGTTGGGTCTTGGTAAGAGCCCCTGGTTATAGAGGGATTGTCACACCTTCTGTTATGACCTGGGACGGGTTTGACCTACTGGTCCACTTTCCTCTGTGTGTGTGCCAACACTAAACAATTAGAGGTGGCTGCTTTAGAGAACTCCATCGAAAAGGATTCTGAATTCATACTTGAGGTTAGTGGAAAAGGCAGTCATTATCAGCTAGTGACGTCTGCCACAGGTGATAAATGGGAGAGTGACATCAAGTGCTCCAAGTGCAGTGTCTGAAGTAGGCATCTGAGAAGCATAGAGAAGCAGAGCTCGAAAGAGTGGGAAAGGCCCATTGGAGATCGCCTGGCCCATCCCCTTCATGTGACTGTGAGAAGGAGAGGCAGAGTATAAGCCCCTTGAGGAAATACAGAGAGATGATATACCCAGAAGGAGGTAGGCATCTTTTCTGTGACTGACTCACAAAAAGGATCACCAATCACAGGTGCCGGCCCATTTGGAGCTGTTGCATCTGGTCACCCAGGAAAGCCAGGGAGCCTTGATGGTCCCTGCTTCCCGATGTGGTCATGTCAACCTCTCTAACCAGTGTGGCCACGAGCAGCTTCCCTTGGGGACAATAAAGGCTTTCGCCTGAGCCAGAGGCTCTCAAAGGGAATCGCTTCCCTTCTCCCATCTTCCAAGGTTTGGCTGTGTTTACTCAGTTCACCAAGTGGCTTCCTGTTTCGAAGAGGAATACGCTTTTTAAAGGGTTATAAACATGATTCAAAAGGCTTTTTGGACATCACGTAGCTCATTAAAAAAGGAACGTTTAGACAATTTCGGCGTAAGTGAATGAAAAACATACGGCGTATGCCCCCTGCTCTCCCGTTACACCAAAAAGTCCTGGCACAGACAGGGGAGCAGAAGTGGCAAGGGGTTTGGGATTCACTGTATCTGGACTCGAGAGTCCAAAGCTCAGAAATGTAGCTTTTATTGCAAGCCAGAGCATATTTGAGTAAAGTGGTTGCCTTGTATTAAACCAGTTTAAAAAAAAAAAATTTAATGGAAAATATTTCCTTAGGCATTTTTAAAAGTTTGTTCTGTCTTGCTGACTTCACCTCTGTCACAGGTTCCAATGCACTCCTCTGAAGCAGAGTGTCTCAATCTCGGCACTGGTGACATTTAGGCCAGGTGATTCCTTGTGTCGGGGACTGTCCTGTGTACTGTAGGATGTTGAGTAGCATCCCTGGCCTCCACCCACTAGATGCCAGCACTGCCCTCCTCCCGTTGGAAATCACTTTTATAGAGTCACAATTCATTTATCTAGAATGTTCTCCAGTCAATAATATTAGCATGAGAACGGGAATAGGTAAATAGATGTGCTTTAGGGAAAACAAAATGAAATTCTAATAGGAAAATAAAACACTCGTTTCTGTATTTCCATGAAAGATGTATGCAAATCATTATTCGTGATATTACATCCTTCTCACTAGAGTAATGTTTAGAGGCCACTGAGCCAACCCACATGAATGTCTGAAACACAACCAGGAGCCTGAGGTTGGCTAACCTACTTTCGTGCAGTCGAAAGAACAGAGGTGAAGACCAGGCACTGCACGTCTTCACTTGAAGCTCACCCTGAGCCCAACTGTCTTATGTTTATTCAAAAATTTAATCAGCTTGACGAACTACTGAGAGCAAAAGCAACACATTTGTGTGTGTGTGCATGCGTGCACGTGTGCGCATGCGTGTGTGTGTGTGTGTGTGTTTGAAGGAGGGGAGATCTGATGACTAATCATCCTGGTTAGCCTGAGACTATCTGATTTTAGCACTGAAAATCCCATGTATCACGAAATCCCTCTGACTCTAGCACGCCCCAACAGTTGGTTGTCCTAGTGGGAGAGCAAAGGAGCTTTTAGAGGCTGCCTGTACATACTGCTGTCGAAGGTGGCTCTTAACAAAGGAAAGAAAGAGCGTGAACTCCAACAATCCCTCACGAAGACACCCAAAGCTGAACCGTCCAGGGCCACAGAGCATAAGAGATGCAGCCTTACATATCTGGACTGCAGGCATCCCGGAGTTCATTTCAACATCACACAGCAGCTGAGGTCCCAAAGGGCCCCTCCGCACACAATGCATAGCAAGTCTTGGGAGTGATGTCAATGGAAATGATGGAGCAGATAACTCCAAGGACCTGTCACTCCACAAAAACATCGAAAAGCAAGCAAAAACTGGTAGAATCACACGGGGTGTTTTCAGCGCCTACTTATTTTTTAATCACAATAGTATTATTAACATATAATTAATATATAATTACGTATTATAATTACATTATGGAATTACATAATTATAACATATAATTAATAATACTAATAATATTAATCACAGCATCCTTTTATTGAGTGCTTGTCACATGCCTCTGAGCACGGAGTTAGACATATTGCCTATACCATATCGGTGAGTCCTCTCAAAAAGTTGAAAGTAAGCTCGTTTGACCGATGAGGAAACTGATGTCAGAGAGGCAATTTCAAACCAAGTTTCAACCTTTATCTTCTAAGGAGAAAATAAAATATTCCATCAAGTACTGCAAGTGAATGCATTGCGTTACTGTCCAGAACTTCGCAAAATCCCAAGCAGTTAGGAAATAACTTAGTTACTTCTTCAGTCAGGTAGGCCTGAGTCTGGGTCCTGGTTTTGCTACTTACTAATTTAGAAAAGTTTACTTAATCTTTCCCAGCTTCAGTTTCTTCTTCTGTAGGTTGGGAAATGCATGGAAACCCAGTACGGTGCAGTGATGGGTTCTGTACCCAGACTGCCTGGGTTGAAATTTAAGCCAAGACACTCCCTGTGTAACTTACTTATGTGTTGCTCAGGCCCCCTTATGCCTCAGTTTCTTCATCTAAAAAATATAGATACCAATAGTTTTTACTTCCTAGAACTGCTATAATAAATGCATTAACACATGCATACTTTTCAGAAGAGAGCCTGACCTGTAGTGAGCAATGTTACTATAATTATTTCTGCTATTGCCTAGCCAGTGGTCCTACTAGGCTGATTCAAAGAGAAAATGCCTATAAAATTTTAGTATAGTATCTGACACGTAATAAATTTTCATTAAGTTAGCCGTAATCATTTGTTTAGTCAACATGTACAGACAACCACTGTGTGCCAGATGTTATGGTAGGTGACGGTATATGAGAACACTAAGATATCATCATTATTCTATGGAGCCCACAAACCTTGGTATGCTTTAAGTCTTCAGAACACCTTGACCAGTAGGCATTGCAATCTGTCATCAAATGCCATTTGCAGGCAGAAACATCCCTTGTCCTGGAGCTTCACCGTCTAATATGGTAGCTCCTGGCCACATCTGACTATTACAATTAAAAATAATAAAACTGTTAAAAATTAAAATTTAGCTCCTCAGTTGCACTAGCCACGTTTACTACATTGGACAGTTCAGTTATGGGACATTTCCAGCGCGGTAGAAAGTTCCATTGGACACAGCATCGCCCAGAAATGTTACTCCAGGTTTCCGACGTTAGGTGGATAATTTCGTGGCTCTTCTCATCTGATGACCTTCCGATCTCTCGGTAAACAATGCCTGTGTAATTATCAATGTGGTGCGTATCATGCCCAAAAGAACTGGGATGACAAACTGAGCTTATCCGTAGCAGTTTCAAACAAGCATGGCACAGATACTCTTGGTCCCGAGTTGATTTATCTTGATGTTTGGTTGAATTCCTCACATTTTGGGTCTCTTTGGTAACCTTTTCACCCCGTTCTTTTTTAAGGTGGCTGGCTGGCTGTTATAATTCATCATGAACGCATCTCACTCTAGGCCTGGCTCCCCTGACAGAAAGAACAGCCGGTCTTCAAGAGGTCAAAGACATTTTTCTCCCTTCGTCTTTCTCAGTTTCCAGCGTAGATTTGTCACTCTGAGAAAGCATGAATTCTGGATTTGATGTACTTTAATTGATTTCACCCTCGACAAGTCAGACTGTCCATCAGCTCGCTCTTTGAGCTCCTCTGAACTTTGCTTAAGGCTAAGGTTTTCTTCTGTCCCTGGACACAAGCTGTCACCAAGCAATTTACTCCCCTCTCCAGCCTCCAGGAGCCATCTCATTTTCATTCCTGTAACTCTCCCAAGGGAAGAGGAAGCGATGTGGGATATCACAGGGGAGAGAGGGTAGATAAAGGAAAATTAGGACAGGATAAAAGAAAGGATGTATGAGAAATCCTTATAAGTTGTCTCATCCTCTGGTGAATTTGTCTGACTGCTTTTGTCTGAAATGTTAATGGGGTGAGATTAGGGGAAGAATGGGAAGAATGGGGTGAGATCAGGGGATGGATGGGTGGGTGGGTGGATGGATGGATAGATGGATGGATGTATGGATGGATGGATGGATGGACAGATGCACAAAAAGACAGATGGGTGAAAGCATGCTTTGATAAATTGATGGCCAGGAAGACAGAAAGACACACAGAATGTATGAATAAGTGAAGGAATACCAGGCACAATCACTAATAATTTGACTCTTCCAATAGAACTTAAATTGTGGATTATCTTGCATTTGCTCCAAAGTGATCCATGCTTGAAAGATGAAAAAACCTACACAGTGTCTGTAACCAAAGAGCTCACACTCCAAAGGGAAGAAGGGCATATTACAATGAGAGGTCATAAGGCAGTTTATATTAAAGACATGTATGATATTGTAAAAATAAAGAAAGGCGATTTTCAGAGACATCTCATTGATGTCCAATAAATTATCAGTATGAATGTCAAAGTAATTTCTGGGAGCAAAAATACAAAGAGCCTATTCAGGACTTTCCCTAGGTTAAGTTACAAAGCAGAATATATGGGTGCCCCCTCTGTATCCCCCTTATCCATGTGAAGAGTGTTCATGTTGACCTATCTCTCCTTTCATGATGAAACATTAAGGTATAAGGAATGGGTTAAATACATTACTTCCCCCAGGCATTTATATATTTTGAAAGATTTCCTTGACTAAGATTCCTCCTGGTAGAGGACTTAGGGCATTAATGAAAGAACTATTTGGAAGACCAGAATTATACACTTAGTTTAGTTCAGTGTGATTCTAGCAAAGTAAAACAACCAACTCCCTGGAAGTAGATAATGATTTTCTGGATGATGTCTAGGGATAAGGTTGACAAAGCCAAGTCAATGTGGAAGGATTCCATGGTTAGTGACATAGAGTGGCTACTTCAGCACAAACCTCCAAATAGGCCAACATGTTTTCTCACCAACAAAGCCTCGTATGCAGTCCTTGGTATGGATTATGATGGAAAGAATGTCCATCACCTCGCCCCTGAAGCTTGGAGAAGACAGTCCCACAATCTGGGTGCTGTCCATGGTTCTAGATGAATTCAGGTGTGTCGTAGATTTTTTAGTGAGGAATGCAAAATGTACCAAGGGCGACAGTGATTTCTTGCACAAAGTTCTTCTACAGGAACAATTTTAGATTGGCTACCAAAAGTTCCATAAGGTATGACGACTTTGAGTACGAAGCCAAACTTATTAAAGAGAGATATAAGACTTGACTTAATCCTGAGTTTGAATCCCAACGTTATCCCTTCCCCATGCCTTAGCTTTCTGTTCTGTCCAATCCTACTTCACATGGTTATTGTAAGAATGAACTTAAATAGTTAAAGTGAAGCATAGCAGATAAGACTGGAGACCGTGCAACAGCCTGCATGGCTTGGAATTTTGACTGCTGCATTCAACTTTGTGGCTTTAGGAAATCTACTTCATCCTTCTGTGTGTCGCTTTCTTCAACAATGAATGGGGATATGATAATAATAATACATACTTCGTAGATTTATTAAATGGGAATGAAATAAATTAGCTCTTGTAGAGCAATACTTAGCGCAACCTAAACACTCATTAAATGTTTGTTGTTTGCTGTTAGTAAATCATTTCCACAGCACAGGTGATCATGTGTCTGGATGTTTTGCTAAGGAGATTGGGCTTTATCAACAGTGTTTATTCCTTCAGTTATTCTTTCATTCATTCATTCACTCAATTCAGAAAATATGTACCAAAGATTCTCTCCTGTTCCTAACCTCCTCTAAAAGCAATTACAGAGTCAAACATTTATACGGTAGGACTGCTTGATGAATACTTACTAAAGATTGGCCTTGGTTAACTTTAAGGATCCTCCCAATTTTAATTCAATGAATTGAATTGAACTGAACTGAACTGAACTGAATATGCTAAATACATCAATAAAAACATCTTTAAGCAGTTCTGCCGATATTTTTCTTCTCTTTTTGTTTTATCTATTCTGGGTTTTTCTTATGGGTCACATCTCTAGTGGAATCTTGAGAATTTTAAAACTATATAGCACATTAAGTATAAGTTGAGTTTCCTCTCTCTAGGCCTGAAACACAAAACACGTGTGGCGTGTACATTCGGTAAAGAAGTGAATGAAGGATTCAAAATTACTTCTTCGTTCCTGTCTCTATTTCTGTTTTTCCAATTTATTTGCTTTGGCCTCACAAAGCAGCCCTACTTTCCATAGGGACAAAGGTTTAGAACTGCAAGAATGAATAGCTCTGGCTAATAGATGGGTCCAAAGTCTGTCTGTCCGTTAGCATCTCTGTATGTCTGCCTTTGCTGTAAAAGGGATCTACTTTAACTTGTGCTTTTTGTCTTTTTTCTGTAAAAAGTTTCTACATTTTTGGAGAAAGAGTCTAGCTGGACATTTTCATATCCTTTCTTGTTTAAAAAGAGAAAAAACATCCTACTCACTCAACTTGAAGAGAAGTGTCTTTTAGCAAGATCCAATGAGCCTGTCTCCTGTACCACAACGAGGCATTTGCTGTGTAAGTTCCTCTATTTGCTGAGTATGCAAGGTGCTGGCATGGAAGTCACAGTCCAGGAACTGGTGGCAGTTTTTAATGTGTCTTGATGTTGGGCTGCCTAGATATTTTTTAAAGCAGATTTATGCTGCATTTTAAAAATCCATTATGCTACATTATAGTCTTATTGTCAATCCAGATAATGTTGATCAATTTCAGTCTTCCAAAATCTGCATTTATAATTGTGCCATGTAATCAAAATTATTTATGTATGTCTATGTCCAGACATTTATAAAATTATAAATTGGAATTATTTATATGTATCACAAGATACTTGGTTATTTCGAATGCCTGATTTATATCACCATACATTGTCATATTTTTTTTCTTCCTATTTCATAAGTCCTTGCTGGTGACTTTACCTTTCACTATAGAAAATACCTTTCAGACAACTCAAAATTAGCATTTACACAGGTTATTGAAAAATAACACCTCTTCTTTGGTATGTTCACAAACTGTAGTGTTTGCTTATTGCAGAAAATTTGGCATTTAAAAGAATAGACTAGTATACGGTCATGCCACCCTGAACGAGCCCAATCCCATCTGATCTCGGGAGCTAAGCAGGGTCGGGCCTGGTTAGTACTTGGATGGGAGACCAGCTAGGAAGACCAGGTGTTGTAGGCGTAAGAAATAAAATAAAAATAAGGGGTTGCAATCTGTGAGGTCGACAAAGGGTTGCCTCACCTATTAAAAAAAAAAAAGAATAAAGAAAAAAATTAAAATCAACCCTAATTATATCTTTTACCACTATCATTTTGGTCTATTTTATCCTGATCCATATGTGCATATATGTTTTGCGTGCGTGTGTGTGTGGGTTATATGTTCACTAGTTAAGATTATGCAACCTTTGCACTTATATATCCTGCATTTTCCATGCAATTTATATTACGTGCATTTCCTACTGTCAAATATTTTTCTAAACATGAAACTTTCAATGGCTACAAACAACTTATCTTGTAAATACGTCATAATTAACTTAATTGTTCTTATTTGGTTGGACACATAGGTAATTTCCAATTGTTTGCCAGTGTGAATAAAGCTATGCTGGACACGTTTATGCTCTAAATCACTTCCACTTCTCTAATTGGTTCCTTAAATTTAAGTTCTACCAGTAAACTTTGTGGGTCAAACATTTTAAGACATTTGATACATATTGTATTTGACTAATTCCTGCAGCATCTTTATACTAAAAATTATTTACTACCCTGTAAATAGTTGGTTGAATATCAGCCCAAATTCATCATCTTTTTCTTTATCCATGCCCTTTGTCATCTAATGCTGTAATCAGATGAACACAAAGCTAATTGGACTTCCACATCCACCAACTTTAAGTTCAACCATATGATTTATTTCAACGAGTAGGATATCAATGCATGGGACACAAACAGGGGTTTGAGATGTGCTTACTTAGTATAGCTTGTTTTCTTCTGCCTCCACCATCTCCATAAGAAGACATTGCCCTAGATAAATTCCTTGTCTTAAAAAAAAAAAAAAGAGAGAGAGAGATACATGAAACAGAGCTACCCATCTGGATCGAGGACTTAAAACTTAAAGCAAAGCCACTCAGCAGAGCCAGCCTCGATCGGCCTACCCACAGACAACCTGCTGATGCAAATGAGCTAGCCCAGTAAAGATCAATAGAGATGCTCTAAGGAACCTCAGACATGAGTGAAATGAATGCTTAGTGTTTATGCCATTGAAGTTTGGTAATTGTTACAGAGCAATAGCTAATTGAGACATCCTCTGTAATTCGATGAAGAAATTCGGTCCTGCCATATCCACTGAATAAACAAGCAAACCGAGATAACACAACGTAATGGTTAATACAAGAGGCTTAGGACTTATCCAGACCCATGTTTGAGTGATCTCAGCCAAGTTATTTAGCCTCTGTGAGCCTCAGTTTTACAGTCTGGGAAGGATATCAGCACGATGTCATAAAACTGTTAGGAATGTTAAACCAGATAATGCTAGGAAAGTGTTTAGTATAATGCTTATGTATGAATTAGTATCAACAAATGATTTTGATTGTTGTCCACTAAAGAATGTAAAGTTCTTGAGGTCAGGGACTCTAATTTATCACTTCTAGAATTTTGGGCTGCAACAGTGCCTGGTACATAGGGGGTACTCAATATCTGTTGATCAGTCATTGCGTATTGTTATTGTCCCTCTACTTGATGCGATGAGTTGGAAACAGAGCTGAGTAATACTTTATTGTTCTCTAGACTTGGGGCTTCTCTTGCTGAATTACTTCTGCAATGATGATAACCTACCTGAATTTTCCCATCAGTGACAATTTGAAAATAAATAGGTATGTTATACATGCACTTCATGATGGGAAAAGCCACCAGGCATACCCCAAATATCCAAATCCCACATCTTCATTCTTACCAGCCACCTACACTTCACCACTGCCCACCTCCACCAGCGATGTAGTAGATGGTGATGAGATAATGTGATTGCATGGCTAGCAAACATTTTGTGTATCCTTAGAGCTGTGGTTCTCAACATTTATTGGATTTCTATCACCTTCTGTGAAAATCTGATGGAATCTATGGAGCCTCTCCCCAGAAAAAAATAGATATACTCTCAAAGCTCACACATATCATTCAGATTATTATGAATCTCTGCATCGGTCATTCATCCATGTCTTATCTTTGTGACATTCTTGTAGCCAAAGCACAAAGGAGAAATATTCATCCAGCCTATTGTCTTTGTTTGTTTATTTGTTTGTTTTTTGTCTACATAAGCAAAACAGACCACTTCTCTGAGCTGGGAAAACGATGGTCTGAACTCACAATAGCTGTTGTCGGTATATTTAGACATAGAGGCAGGAGATTGTCTCTGGCAGGAGCTGCTAGCTAGCCATCAGGATTGATGCTCCCTCTAGCACAGTATAAAGGTGTGGTTAGGAAGCCACTCCCTGGACAAAGACCACGTTTCCTAGAAAACCTCTTCCCAGTGGTGGTCATGTGACTAGTTCTTACCAATGAAAGATGGGCAAACATGATGTGTGTCACTTCTGTACCAGATCTTTTAAGAAGCCTTCTCTTTGTTGTAATTTCACTTCTGCCTACTGACAGCCACTGAGCTGGCAGACAGGTTAGCAGACTGGTTAGGGAGACGCAAAATCACAAGATGGAAGAAGTTTGAAATCCCGAATCACTATTTGAAGAAAAATCACCCACCCACCAGGGACGTTCACATCTGTTGTGTGAGAAAAATATAAACTTATGTTGTGTTAAACCACCCATACTCAGCCTTACCCCAAATCAAAGGTCCAAAAGTGGGATCCCCAGGCCAGCAGCATCAGCATCATCTGGGAATTTGTAAGAAATTCAGATTCTTGGGACCCATTCCAACGGGACTAAATCAGAAACTCTTGATGTGGGGTCTAGCAATCTGTGTTCTGAATGGCCCTCCAAGTGATTCTGGGAACTACCACTCTAGATAATACAGTGGTTAAGAGTGAGGTTTAGAGTCTGGTCCCCAGGTTCAGATCCCGGCCCTTGCACTTATAAGCTATGTGACCTCGGGCATGCTACTTAACTTTCTGATATCTTGATAGGTTAACAGATGTAGATGCCAAGGGTGCATAGCAATAGTACCTAACTCACGGGCTCCGACGTGAGCATTAAAGGGGATCATCCATGTGGAGGGCTTAGGACAGCATCAGGCGCACAGTTGAGTGCTCAGAAAACCTTAACTACATGGAATATTTACCAAACTGAAAGCCAAATCTCAGTCTCAAAGTTTGCATAGTGAGCTTTTTTTCCCCTTCTGCTTAATGCTATTCCCTGATGCGTACTAGTGTGTGCACATGTGCTATCACAGGCACGGATCCCATCAGCCAGGCATCAGGAGAGGTCTAGACCTGCAAATGAGAGCAAGATGACTGAATGCTCGCCCAGTGATGGCCACTGACCTGGCAGACAGTGTGGCCAGAACACCAAGGAAACTGAACAAGAAGATGGCTAAACTGGGCTCTAAAGGAATGGAACCAACAAGGGTTCCTATGTCAGGTAAACTCTGGCTAATCTTTTTTCACCCTTGCAGGAAGATGCCCTCGCTTTTCCAACAGCCGCCCTGTGTGAGGACTAATCTTTGAATCTATGTTCTCTAAGCTGCTCCAAAATACGAAGCTCGGTGATTAAACCAAAGGCTGCAGAAAGAGCTCTGATGCCAGGTGTAAGCATATTTTTAAAAGGAGATGGCATACTTTCAAAACTAGCCCCTGGGGGCAGCCAATTAAACTTCTCTATGAACAATGCATGGACAAATGGAGGGCTGGATGCCTTCGCTTTGATTCTTGCTCAACTCTTGGCCGTGGGTTGGATGATTTTGTTTCCTTGACCAAATGGTACCCATCACCCCGTTATGAGGACTTGCACCTGCTCTTCAAGGAACCAAAGCTGCCAGCTCCGCTCACTTCTTTTGAATGCTCCTGATCAGCTTTAATTCTTAAAGCCCTGGATTTTGTCAGCTTAACTTCCCCACCATTTGGTGGGCAAAGGGGAGTGTGCTCCCAGTGGCCTGCCAACTTCACCATCACAGCTGCAACTCTCCACTGAGAGTTCCTTCTGCTGAGGAAATGTGAGGAATTTTACAAAATAGTCACCCTAACCTCACAGAGTCTGTGAACTCCAGTCCCTCCTGTTCTTTCACAGGAGATCAGATTTCTCTCTGACTCAATCTTTGTCAAGGCTCAAGGACAACAGACTGGCTTCTTAGACTCCTAGAGTCCCAAATGTATTTAGCAGGCAAAGAATGGACCAAAAAACAAAACTTCTGTGCCCATGGCAGACATCAACAATCAATCACAGAACACTTATTCCAGGCCAGGATCCATCCTCCAAATTTGTGAGAGCACTCAAGACAATCATCATTAATATATCTCAGTGGGCCACTTAGACACATTTGCCATCCTGATCTAGAGCAGCCCCTTTATATAAAATAAAAGGGCAGAGGGAAGAAAGACCTATCAATCTTCAAATACCACATGTGAGATATAGCTGAGATTAGAACTCAGGTGTGCTAATTCCCAGTTCTACACCCTTCCAAGACAAGAGTTCATCATTCCCCTTGCTGTCTCTGGAGGTCCACTCCACCTCTCCACACTAAAGACCTAAATAAATGAGCCTTAAAATGTTAAAACCATCACTTACTGGCCAGGCTAACTTTCATCCCCCACCAGCATGCAAGATAAATGATGTATTCGTCAGCTCTTGCCATAGTAATGCTGTATAACAAACCACTCCGCAATCCAGTGGCATATAGCAATAGCATTTATTCTTACATTTAGGGATCTGCATTTAACTGCGGTTAACTGTGGTTCAGCTGACGTAGGCTTGGCTTGGCTGCATTCTACACATCTTTGCCACATGTGTTTATTCTAGAGTGCTGGATAAAAGCGCAATGACTACCTGAGTCATGCTTTTCTCATGATGGATTAAGAGAGCTCAAGAGCCAAGCCAAAACATGCAAGCATGTTTAAGAACTCTGTTTACATCATGAACCCTAACACTGCCTTGACCAAAGGTTGTCATGTGACCAAGCCCAAGCTCAACAGCATGGGGAAAATATCCCACAGTGGGAGTGGAAAATATTTGCTGAACAATAAAGTACACTATATATATATATATAAAAAATAAAATGGCTTTTAAAATTCTAAAGAAACTCTCCAGTGAGGGTTGGGATAAATAGAGGGCTTTTTTGACAGCCAGATTATGCTAGGCTCTTGCTAGGGAAAGTGGATAAGCTTCTGTGTTCCACACTTAATCCCTGAGAAAGTTAAATCATGTATTGTATTAATACTGGCTCACTGGTTCTGTTTCTGATGCCCCTGCTTTAAGGAAAGCCTGATATGGAAATCCTCATCCAATGAAAGACAGATCATGCATATTTTAATGGCCAGACAGTGAATTTCCTAAGAGAAGTTTTTGTGTCCAGTATTGCTTTACTCTTCCTGGTGCTTCTGAAAGAAAGTATTGAATATATATATGGTTAAGAATATGGACATTGGAGAAAGAGAAAGAGAGCCAGGTTCAAAGTTAAAACCATCACTTACTAGCCAGGTGACCTTGGACATTTGTACGATATTTCCAACCTTTGGTTTTCCTCTCTGATATGGGAATAATCATATCTATCTTGCAGAGTACATATTAGGTAAGATAATGTAAGCATTGTGCCTGGTCATTGTTAGGCCATCAGTGTATCCTAGCTTATGTTTTTATCCAAAGATTCTCGTAAATTGCTAAATTCCCTTGGCACAGTAGCTGATAATGCTACTCATCAAATATTTCTAATTCTCTGCCTTCCGGGTAGTTGGAAGACTTGTGCTCCTCCACTCATTTTGAAGTTAGGCATGGCCACATAACTTCCTTAGGCCAATAGCGTATGCACAGAAGGGACATGTGTCATTTTGAGGCAGAAACTTTAAGTGTCGTGATAAGCAATTCTCCCTGTTCATTTCCCAATGCTGTGATGACCTTGACAACACGTCAAGATAAGCTCTATATCAGCCTGAATCTCTGAAAGATTTCAAGGAGCAGAACCATCCCCCATCCCCACCCCCAAGCCCCAGACACATGCACTTTCACATGTCGCACGAGAAGGAAATAAACTCTAGTTATGCTGAGCTACTGAGATTTGGCAGTTAGTTACAGCAGTATGGCCGAGCCCACGGTGCCTCATACGCTTTGCATTATTGAATATAGTCTCCTTACAGAATATTATGGATCATTGTTTTCAAAAAATTTACACTGCATATAAACCAGTTATATTTGCTCATATGCCAGTATTTCCCCATATCTACGGGGTAGCCCAAGAATTCAAAAGACCAAAAAGAAAAAAAAAAGTGCTCTAGGAGTCCAAGAACAAAGGTTCTGGCTTTAGTGGGGACTTACATTAGCTTCAAGACCCTGGACAAGTCATTGTCCCTACTGGCTCATCAGTATCCTATTAATACAAGGGATGCTGTGGTAAGTGATGGAAGAAGTTGCAAAGGGAGGGTATAAATAAATGACAGAAACTAAAGTTATAGAAGCTCAAGACTTAGAAGGGAATAATGGATACTGGAAGAGAAGGGGTAGAGCTGGCCACTGTATTCTATTTTTAATTTGAAATACATTTAAATTTTAAAATGTGGAATGTTTCAGAGAGAAATCCAGATTTCTGATTTTGCTCAAAAAAAAAAAAAAAAAAAAAAAAAAAAAAAAAAAAAAAAAAAAAAAAAAAAAAAAAAAAAAAAAAAAAAAAAAAAAAAAAAAAAAAAAATCTGGAAGTTGCAGCAAAGTTGGGACAACCTTCCAATATGACTACCACAGATGCAGCTGAGCTGTGTCCCCTTGTTGGGGACTCATGTTGCCCTTGCTGTCCGGTTTACTAGAGTCTCACTGACTCCATGTTGTCTCCCAGACACCAAGATTTTTCTCACACTTGGCCAGATTCATTCATTTATATTCACCTTCGGTCACTGAAGATATTTGAATTGGGGCCCCTGGACCAAAGAGTACAGTGCAGTGTGTGAATCCATGGCATTTTTCTTCGGTGCCTCAGTTTCCCAAGTGACTTCAGAATCTCTTCCACCAACTCTCCCTGACTTCAAGCCAATGGATCTTACCCCTACGGGGACTCAAATCCATTTGAAATTCTAATAACAGCTATGAACCCTCTGGCCAGAAAAATGCCTATATGAACACACATATACACATGTGTGGGCGTACACACACACACACACACACACACACACACACACACACGCACGCACATCTCATTGTGCTTTGTCCGCAAATCTAAATTAGCTTAAGAAGTGCAATTTGTCTGCCCTGCAGTCTATGGTAGACCCCAAGTTCTCCATCAGATTCCTCCCACCACAGCCTTGCCTAGACAACTCTGAGACTGCTTCAGAACTCCAGAAAAGCACCCTTTCCAATGAATTTCTTATAGTCAGAGGTCACCGTCTGGTTCCAGTTCCCTCCTCATGTTCCATTCATGCTTTCAAAGAACAGAGAGAAAAACAAGCAAGCCACAGCCAAGTGACCCACGCTGAGAAAAGTGCAGGGGCCAGCAGGGCCCTGACCTTCCTGTGTAGGTAACAAATTGGAAGCCGTGTTTGCACCAGGCCCTGGAGGGAGGGAAGGAAGGGGGGAAGTGGGGAGGAGGGCAGTGTGAGATGGAATTGGGTTACAGGGGTCAGCAGCCTTGGCGTTAGGCATCCACACAGCTCCTCCATCCACCCTTCCCAGGAAATAGCCACTGCTACAGGGCATGCAGAGGGTAGCAGCTGGAGGTCAGCAGAGGCCAAAGCATGCACACACAAGTGTGTATCCATGCGATTGTGTATGTGTGTGTCCGTATGCAGCACAGGCACTGGAGTCCTTGAGTAGAATTCTTTTAAGAGACCTCCAAGGACCCTCTGGCCCAATGCCCAGTTCTTAGACACGTCAGGCGTTAATTCCCTCTTCTTTCTCCAGCATTATCAGAAAGGAGTGTATTTTGGCCTGTAGATACAGAATTTCTGAAGTTCAACTCCCTGGGTTCAAATCCCACCTCTCCTACTTAATAAGCTGTGTGACTTTGGAAGGTAACTTAAACTGTAGGTGCCTCAGTTTCTAGTTCATGATCTTGATGACTTCCTTACGGATTTCTGAGAACTAAGTAAACTAACGTACATAAAACGCTTAGAAAAATAAGGGCAAGTAGATGATTATTCATTCAATGAACACACACAGAGTACTCTGTACATGATGCATTAATTTTTGAATATCTGCAATGTGCAAAGCCATGCTTATTTTATATAAATTATATCATTTAATTCTCCTAGAAAGACAAGTGCCTTTTATCCCCATTTTATAGATGAGGAAACTGAGGTTCGAAGGGTTGGTCACTTGCCCAGGGTTACCCCACTAATGAATGACGGCATCAGTTTTATCTGCTTCACTCTAAAGTCTCAGCCCCTAACCAGTTCACCACAGCCTTTAACTTGCCATTGGATTCCAAACACCCAAGCCGGTATTCGCCATATCGATGAATGAATAAGTGAGTGAATGAATGGACGAATGAATGGACGAATGGGTGGCTCTACCATTCTCCTTTCATTTACCCTTTCCACTTTCACCTCTTGTCCAGACATAGCCCAGGGAAGGCCACACACTTCTTCCGTGCACATGCACACGTCTCTTTTCAACTTCCTGCTCCTCCACCCGAACCCATGGGTCTCCATCTTCCCCAGGCAACTGCCCTCTCCTACAGATTTCTCTTCCCATGCAAGGCCCCAAATATTTCTCTGGTGCTGGAGGAAACTCATTCTTTCTGGTTTAATTCGCCCCGTCTGGCCTTAATTGCTTTGCCCTGATGTGCAGAGAGACCTCCCGTGGCGACAGCCCTGAGGATGGGCTGGGGGGCAGGGGCTGGGGAGGAAGTCCAGGCGAGCTGTTGAGTGGGGAGTGGATTAGTCAGAGGCCAATGGGGCAACGGAAGTCAGGGTTCTCAGAACGGGCGGCTCCAGACCCGCCCTTGGTTGTGACGTTTACGATTGAACTTGGGCAGGAGCATGTGTCTGGGGGCTGCAGCGGCCTCCCTCGTCCCTACCCTGAGTGTTTGGTCCTGCAGCTCATTAAGCAGTGACACTTAACACATCATCAAACTGCTTTACAGGCACAGCCCACACAGCTCCTGGCCCCTGGAGTCCCCAGGTAGTGGGGGACGGTGACCTCCCAGAGACTGGTGCTGGGACACGGTGGACACACAAGGCGATCAAAGCTCTCATAGGAAAACCAGAGCAAGGACTGGATTAGGGCGCCAGGACCCCTGACCTTTCACCCCCAGGACTGATAAAGACTAAGGTGCACGGAGAACAGGGGATCCAGGGCTGGTGTCATGGGACCAACATGGCCTCTCCCGTCATGTGAACAAGGCTCAAATCCCGGACTTGCCACATTCCTGCAGCTGAGTTGAACATTTCAAACACTTTTTAATTTCTCTGACCCTCCTTTCCCTCAGTGAGGCTAATAATGCCGACCTCAGAGGGCTGTTGCCAGAAGTATTGGGAGAAGACATATAAAGTGCTTAATAAAGGGCAGGCAATAAACAGTGCTTATTTGAGTTACCCACCATCCGAGGAGCAAAGAGCTCAATCAGATCAGGCTGAATTATTATTAGCTTCCTCTACCCAGGTTTTCTTTCAATATTACCAAAAATCAAAATAAGAAAAGCAACAGAGATAAGAGTAGCCCCAATTAACAAGTGTCCACTATGAGCCAGGTGCTATATATATATATGTGTGTGTGTGTATATATATAT
>NW_006433949.1:2122884-2127312 GCF_000325575.1 Pteropus alecto | reverse complement strand
TGGATGGGTGGGTGGATGGATGGATGGATGGATGGATGGATGGATGGATGGATGGATGGATGGATGGATGAGTGGATGGGTGGATGGATGGATGGATGGATGGGTGAGTGGATGAATGGATGGATGAGTGAGTGGATGGATGAATGGGTGGATGGGTGGATGGATGGATGGATGGATGGATGGATGGATGGATGGATGGATGGATGGATAAATGAGTGGATGGATGGATGGGTGGGTGGTTCTACCATTCTCCTTTCATTACTCTTTCCACTTTAACCCCTTGTCCAGAGATAGCCCAGGAAGGCCACACACTTCTTCCATGCACATGCACACATCTCTTTTCTCCTTCCTGCTCCTCCATCCTTGCTGCAGCATCACCCTGATCTCTGCTTCATTTTCACATGGCGTCCTCCCTGTGTGTGGTGATGTCTAAATTTCCCCTTTTTATATGGACATCGGGTATATTGGATTAAGACCCATGCTAATGACCTCATTTTAACTTGATTACAGCTACAAAGACACTACCTCCCCAAAAAGGCCACATTCAGAGGTACTAGGGGTTATGACTCCAATATGTGAATTTGGGGGGTGGGGTGGTTACAGTTCAACCCGTAACAGACACATATGGCAGTGAGACAGGATCCCCCATGGGAACCTGAGAAGTGGAAGGATAACAACAGACAGTGACAGTCACCTGATCAATTATCCATTTTGCTCTTTTTCTTGCTACCAGAATCCTGATTTTGTTCAGAGTGGCAATTTATTCACTTGATATTTAACAAGCGCCTCCTATGTTAAAGATAAACCACCGAAGGAGAAATAAATTCTCTTGGCCCTCATGGGGGAAGGGGTGGTGGTGGTGGGAAGAGACAGACAATAAGCAATTGTTGAGTAGATTTATAGAAAATTAGAAGATATGTAGTGGTTTTAGAAGGAAAAAGTCAAGCTGGCTTGAATAGCCTCCCCCAAATTCACACCCACTCGGAATCTCAGAAGGCGATGTTATTGGAAAGAGCATCTCTACAGATGGAACTAAGCTAAGATGAGGTCATATCAGATTAGGGTGGGCCCTAATCTGATGACTGGTGTCCTTGTAAGAAGAGGGAGATTCCACCAGACGCTAGGAGAGAGGCATGGAACAGGTCCTCTCTCACAGCCATCAGAAGGAAGCATCTCTACCAACACCTTGATTCTGGGCTTCGGACCTCCAGCACGTTGAGACAGTAAAGTTCTGCTGTTTTAAGCCACTGAGTTTGTGGTACTTTGTTACAACCGCCACAGGAAGTTAATGAACACTGGTGAGGAATGGAAGAGGTGTTATGAGATGGTCCCATTGAGAAGATAATATTTAAACACCTGAAGGAGGTGAGGTGAGCGTGCAGGTATCAGGGGAGAGCCTTCTCTGCAGAGGGAACAATCAGTGCAAAGAGGCTGGAGTGGGACCCAGTAGAGAAATATGGAGTGAAGTCAGAAGTGCCACAGGACCCAGATGTTGTAGGATATGCAGGCTACCATAAAGATTTTAGCTTTTTACACTAAGTGACATGGAGCGACATGGTTTGATATTTCGGACGAGTGAGATGATATGATTATGCCCCAAGCCGGATGGACCATGATTAAACTAAAACCAAACATGACAAGCTTCTCGTCCACTTTCAATCTTTGTTGAAGCTAGCAGAGGCTAAAAGATGGCCAAGTAAAGACAAATAAGACATAAACATAAGTCTGCTGAGGGAGGTGGTCTCTGGGAAAACATTTGCTTTCCTGATAATAAGGGATAGACACAGCTGACACCGCCTTTTTTTCCACCCTCATCTTTTCCTCCAACTGGGCATATGTCTGGTGCTTCAGCATCCATCTTGTGACATGAGGCAACAAGCATTGGCCTAAAAAGACAAACCCATGAAACAAAGAAAGATAAACAGAGCCTTGCCTACAACAGCATCACCAAGCAGCTGAATCAACAGAAACAAAAAGCTACCCACTGACTTCCCGTGATGTAAGAAAAATATGTGTTTAAGCCACATGCAAGGGTCTCTTTTACTTGCAACTGAACACTTTCTTAATGAACAGAGTTGAAAATCAGACCTCAGGGAGAGAGCAAGCAGAAGACCATTAAAAAGCCAGAGGAGTGTTTCCTTGGGGTCGATCTTTCCTTTAAAGCTGAAATTCTGTGGGAAGACAAAGTTGAACAATGTGTGGGGAAAGGCTCTAATAGCTAGAAATTATTAAGCAGGTATAATGAATCGACATGAAGGATCTCTCAGACTTGAAAGGGAGTTAAGAGGAAGCTGTGCGTAGGAACGAGAGGTAGCCATTACTCCTTTTCTCTGATAAATGTGACTAAGCCCTGTGACAAACGAAGAGTCAATAGGAAAATGAAATTAGGTATTGAGATTCGACTTTCCCTTTGGATAGCTGCTGGAAAAGGCAAAGATGCCTATATTGCATCTTCTCAAACGCTGGATTACTTAAAACTGAACTGATTCATATTTTAGAGCCCCAGTAAGGGGTTCAATTGTTTTGGGTTTTAGACTACTAGGTCACTCTGATGAAACCTGTGGACTGGACATGTCAAGTCAATTCAGGGAGACATACGCATAGAAACGTCACGTGATTTCAGAGGGTCCGTGGGCTTCTGAAACATGAAGTCTACATCCACCAACCAAACCCTTGGTAGGATGTCCTGAGATCAGAGAGAGCAAAGTGGGGGATATGGTGGGCTGGGTGCGGTTTGGCAAATAAAAAGGTAAGTGTAGTTTGGGACATTAAGTTGAAAGTATAGCATTAACGTGTTGCTATGTTACCAATCCACGTCCAAATTTCTAGCTTGGAAGGGAATTTGGGACTTTAAATTCAAAATCCTTCTTTCTTCCTTTGTCTCTCCCTTTGTTTTGGCATGCAAGAAATCTTTCTCCAAGATTTCTTGCATGCCAGATATATGCCAACCAATGTGTTAGGTGCTGGAGATATAAAAAGTTAAAAGTAAAAGCAGGTGTATAACTCACAGGCTAATGTGAAAGTCGAAGGTGGAAAGGATGGGAGAAACCCTGCAACAGAAAATGTTAGGTAATATTATCAGAGAGCTGACCTGAGACGATGAGTCTAGTGAGGTGAATGTGCATTAGACGCTGATTTGGTGACTATTCTGTATCAAAAAATATAGTGAAAATATAACTAATGCTGCAAAACAGAAGTAAGGGGGATATTGGTTTTCCTGTCTCTAGCAAAAGCTCTATTTTCAGTCTGATTCTGGTCAAACTAAGACCATGTTTGAATTAAGAGAGGATATGTGATCCAAGGCTGGCCAATCAGAACATCAGGTTCTTCCAAGACCAGTGATTGGTTCAGGAATGGTCATGTGACCCATGTCAGCCCAATCAGAGCAGGTGAGGTTGAATTCAGGCACTTTTGTTTGAGCTTTTGGCAAAACAGACTCTCTTTTTTTTCTGAATAAAAATGAGAGACTATGGGGCTGGAGCTACTGGCGGATCTTGACATCATGAGGAGATCTGATGTTAGAGAACAGAGAAAACCAGAGGAAGGCAAAGTGAAATGAGCGGAGGATCTTGTGGAAAACTGGCATCAACCAAGACGGTAACCACAGCTAGCCCCTGGCTTTTCAGTTATTCGAACATATATATGTAGGTATATGAATATTAACACAATTTTAATTGGATTTGCTCTCACTTGTTATCAAAACAGTCCTGATGGAGTAGCTTCGAGAGGTCAATGTTGAAGGCCATCTACCTAAACGGGAAAACTAAGCACGGGCATGGAGTTTCTCTCAGGAAAAAGCATATACAGAGAGAAGAACCGACCGAGTCAAAGGATAACACTTGAAATGATGCTTGCACACATGTGCCATGAAGATAAAGAGGATTCCTTGAGGGGGATAGAATGGCATCACTTAGAACCAAATGTTTCTGGTTGTGCAGGTGAAGACTCAGGGGTCATAGGTAGATTAAATTATTAAATATCTTACTATTAACGAACCAAGCGAAGCCAATAAGAATAGTGGAAATTATTCTATGGAAATTGTTTGAATGGGGAGGGGGGGCGGTGTTCGTTCTCACTGGCGTTGCTGAATTGGATAAAAACTTGTAGCTACTGGCAGTCAACACCCCATCACATGGGCGGCCCTGCATAAGAACAGAGCTAAGGTTGAGCAAAGAAAAACCAATAATGAAGTGTTACAGACCAAGTGCTAATAACACTCCTTTAACATGCCTGAAGCTAGTCCAAACTTGAACTCTTAATCGGTTAAGTCAGTTAATACTTACTCTCCTTGGCAGATGCTGCAGATGGTGCATCCAGAATTTCTGGGCAATCACCTCTACATGTTGACAGTTCTTTACAGAAACAGCTGTGACTCTCTACCTGAAGGTCCCTCCCCAACCCCTTGACCACAGGAGTACATTCAGGATC
>NW_006433949.1:2118970-2122862 GCF_000325575.1 Pteropus alecto | reverse complement strand
CAGAGTTAAATCCCCAGCAGTCGAACTCTCTGGCATTGAACGAACAAGTTCTCCCAGGTCCCTTGTCTCCTCAAATGTAATAACTCAAGAAAGATGTCCTATGACATCACCCAGAGTTCCCACCTAGAGTTTGGAGCAAACGGGGTAATCTCCATTTGCCCACACTATAATCAGCTTGATAGTGAACATCCTATACTGTCTTCCTTCTCTTCCCTGCCTCATTTTCCACTACCTAATATTATCTGGCCATCTCCCAGATAAACTATTTGTATTCATCTCCTTGTCTCAAGATCTGCTTCAAGGGGAGTCCAACATAAGGCTCACATCTCATTTTTTTTTTCGGTCTTAGGCCAGTGTGAACCATGTTTCTGCATCTCACACCCAACAGAGCCCTGATGAATCAACCAGGTTACAAAGGAAATATCCCCAGCATCTGAAGCCACCAGAACCATGTTCCACTGTTAAGGACCTCAATATCCTCATCTTAAACAGAAACTTCTCCATTTGCAGGAGAGGCAGAGTGGGCGACTTTTGTCTGCAATACTCAGTTAGCGGAGTGCCACACTCTTCTCCAATGAAGAGGGGCTGGGGCATTAATGGAGAAAGGGGGGTGTCTGGGTCTCTCCAATGAGTGTCGCTTGATCCTGTGGAGAGCAGAAGTCTTGGATCTTGTGAAAGGTGCCATTTTCTTTTCTCATAAATGTTGCAGGCTCCCTGCTCCATATATTGCTGTTAATAAATTATACCCCACCCCTCTTTTAAGGCCCTTTTGTTATAACTCTGGCTCCCAGTTCCATTAACTCTCCATTACTTGAACACTTCATTATGACATTTTTTTGCAAACTGAGAGCATAGCTCCTGACACCCTCAGCCAGGCAGAAGGCAGAGATCAAAATTGCCCATTAAGTTCCTGTGGCCAATGTAATTTTTTTTTCCCAGCGTCTATTTTCTGCTGCTTTTAAAATAATGGACTCAAATGTTTCCCTTCTCTAGCAAACACCCCAAGAATGCACCAAGGACAGAGCCCGAGACAGAGGATAGAGTGCCCTGCAATGCAACTGTTTCTTCACATCTTTAATTTTCTGACACCAGACGAAAGCTTAACCCTCCTCAAAGCAAGGCCACTCTTTGGGGACACTGGCTGAAATGTGCAATCCAGGCCATTGTGGGTAATACTTTAAAGCTCCAAGTGTTTGTCTCAAACGTGTGATTACAAGATGTCAAAGAGGAGAATGCAAGCCTCGGAAGGTTGGGAACGATAACCCCTCAAGTGTCTCCCAGGGCCTGGGTTGTCCAATGCTATGCTTCCAAGATGTCATCTACTAGTTCTTGTTTCTAATGAGTTACTCAGGGAACATACACCAAACCACAGGGAACAAAGCAACTTGCAAAATATAGAAGAAAAGACAACACAGGGATGTGACGTATGCACATGCTTCATACATAAAACACATATAAACATAGATGTGCACTTATGTAGCTGGTAGACATAGCTCTGTGCTTCACACACATTACCTCATTTAATCTTCCCAGTGACTCTACGAAGTAAGAATTAATGTTATACCCATTTTTCAGAAGAAGAAATCAACTCATAGAGAGGATCATTTGCTCATCCAAGACCACACAGATGTTAAGTAGTAGAGGGGGGTTGTGGCTTTCATCTGTCTTCACAAGATAACATGCTTACAAACATACTGCTCTGCTGTTTCTTAAGTTTTCACTTAAATGGAACTGAAATACACATGTACTCCACTCATTGTGCATTTACACAAGTATCATACACCTATGAGCTCCCTGCCAACACATGATATCAGACACGCTTTGACTTCAGCCCAGCTGCAACGTTCTCAACCAAAACAGCATAAAAATAAGTCCTTTTATTTGGGCAATGCCTTGCCATTTACAAAGCACTTTCATATACATTAACTCATCAGCACTGAATTCGCTGACAGGGCCAGGACGAGAAATGGACAAGGGAAGCGTAATACATCATTGACCGAAATAATAATTTGGCCCTTTGGCTAGAGGTTTCCATCCAAGGATAAATTACATCTTGCAGCCACATACAGGCAAGATCAATAGTCATATAATCTTCATACTGGAAAGGATCTCAGAGATGACTGTCTCAGTCTGCTTAGGCTGCCATAACAAAATACCATAGATAGGAGGCTTAAACTACAGACATTTATTTCTCGCAGTTCTGGAGGATGGAGGTCTGCAATCAGGAGGCCAGCAAGGTCTAGATCTGCAGAGGGCCCTCTTCCTGGCTTCCCGTTGCAGACGGCAACATTCTCGCTGTGTCCTCACATGGCACAGACAGTGGGAGAGGAGGGGAGTCCAGCCTCTTCCTCTTCCTACAAAGACACTAATCCCATCATGGGGGCCCCACCCCCATGACCTCATCTAAACCAAACCACCTCCAAATACCATTGCTTTGAGGGTTCGAGCTTCCATATATGAATTTGAGGGGACATATAACAATGATCTATTCAGGCTTCTGACTTTCCAACTGAGGGAACTGAAGCAAAGGGGGAGGCATGACTCTCCTTAGGTCACAAAGCCAATGAGGGGCAGAGCTGGCTGGTTGAGTGGGGCATTCTCCAGCCAGCCACGGAGGCCTATGGTCCATGGCCGCCATCTTTGCCAGAGGACAATTAGAAATCAGGCTATGTAGGATTTTGGATAAGTTCCTTTTTCCAATTCTCAGTTTACCTATAAAATGAAAAGTTTTGATGTGTATTAGTCAGTGTCCTCCAGAGAAATAGACCAATAGGATAGATGATAGTTGGATAGATGATAGATAGATAGATAGATGATTGATAGATAGATAGATAGATAGATAGATAGATAGATAGATACATAGATAGATACATAGATAGATACATGATATAGGTACATACATACCATACATACATACATAACAGGAGATTTATTATAGGGATTGGCTCAAGAGATTGTGGAGGCCAAGAAGTCCCATAATCTGCCTTCTGCAAGCTAGAGAACCAGGAAAGCCAGTGGTTCCATTTAGTCCAAGTTCAAAGGCCTGAGAATCGGGGAGCCAATGTTATACATCTCGGTCTGAGTCCAAAGGTCCAAGAACCAGGAGAACCCATGTCCAAGGGCAGGAGGGGATGGATGTTTCAGCCCAGGCAGAGAGAGGGGGAAAATTCACCCTTCCTCTATCTTTTCATTCCACTTGGGACCTTCACAGATTGAGTGATGCCCACCCACATTGGGAAAGCCATCTGTTTTACTCAGTTCACCAAATCCAATGACAATCTCTTCCAGAACGCCCTCACAGACACACCCAGAAATAATGTTCTACTAGTCATCTGGGCATCTTTCAGTCCAGTCGAATTGCTGCATAAAATTAACCATCACAGATGTCCCAAAGAATTATTCATGGAAGACTAGTTTCACGGGAAGTAAACAGGCATTCTGTCCAAAAGTGTTCCATCATCAAAGATATTTGGAAAATACTGCCTCATTCAAAGTGAAAAAGGTTTCCTGGCTGCAGGACTTGTCAGTGCCTTGAATGTACTTAAGTCATTTTTTGTTTTCTAAGATGATAATGGTATGGAGTATTTTCCAAATTTGTCTGACTATGGAATATATGTTTTGCATGCTTCTTGGAGAATTAGAGTAGTGTAGGATCCATGTCGAAAAACGTGACTGAGATAATTCGTGAAGCCTCTTCTAACTCTCACATTTTATAATTTTGTGATTCTGAGTGTTTTACTCCTTGACTTCTGCCCTCATTCCATGGAGACGATTTTTAGTTTCCTAGGACTGCCATGACAAAGCATCATGAACTGCATCACTTAAAACAACAGAAATGTATTGTCTCATAGCTCTGGAGACTGGAAGTCTGATACCAACGTGTCAGCAGGAC
>NW_006433949.1:2108826-2118957 GCF_000325575.1 Pteropus alecto | reverse complement strand
CACAGGGGAGCATCTGCTCTATACCTTTCTCTTCGCTTCTGGTGGTAGCCACCACGCCTGGGCATTCCTTGGCTTGCAGCTGTACCACTTTGATTTTTGCCTCTGTCATCATGTGCCATTTCCCCTGGCATCTCTATCTCTACGTCTCTTTCTCTTTTCTTATAAGGACATCAGTCGTATTGGATTAAGGACCCACCCTAACCCAGTAGGACCTCATCCTAACCGGTTACATAATCTACAGTGCCCGATTTACAAATAAGGTAACATCCGAGGTACGAGGGGTTAAGACTTCAACATCTTTTGGAGGGAATACAATTCAGCCCACAGCATATTTAACCCATAGTCACCCCGTATCTCAGCAGAGATATGAAGAGAAAAATGAAGTAGGTTCTCCAACTCCCTAAAGACACGAGGAATAAAAAAATAAATAAAATAAATAAATCATACAACTGATCGCACTGGTTACTGTGCAATGAATTGACTAACAAGTAACTGGATTCTTGCTTGCTCTGTTTGATGACTCATTAAAGTCAGTGGCTATAATTGTACCTTCAACAACTCCACCTTCCCATTGCCTCTCCCAACCCCCCAGGTACACACATCTGCCATTTTCTCCAAGCTTCCTTGAAAACTGGATCAAACAAGATAAACTGGCAGATTGAATGGTCAGGGCTCAGCTACTTGGATGGACAGAAGTATGGTTCATTTTGGGTGTGCTCTACGCTTCTCAACAGACTTCAAGGCAAGCCACGTCTATACACAGTCCAAAACGACATGTCTTTGTCTAACGATTGTGGGTTGTTTTTTGTTTTGTTTTGTTTTGTTTGGTCAAATTAGTGGTTGCTTTTGGTGCCTTTGATCAGCTCGCTTCTGATCTCAATATTGCCCGAGCAACTGACCAATTTGGTTCATTCGCACAAACACTCAGTTAAAAATAAGTCAACCACACGATCTGTGTGGTATTGTGCAGGCAAAAGAAAATATAACAAAACCCTGAATTTCACATGTGGCTTCTTTTTTCTCTCCCTCTTCCCTCTTCCAATCAGTCGTATAGACACAACCACAGAAAAAAATTGTCTTTCTGGGGGGAAAAATAGAAGATAGACACACATACACCATTTCCATCAGGGAGTTCGTGTGATCGTGAATGCCCTGTCCCCTGGAGTAAAAGCCTGACACCTTACTGGTTCCCAACACTATTCATTCAGATAAGAATGTGCCATGAACCAGGCTGCTTGATAAGCCTGGGCCGGGATGATGGAGGGCATAGGTGGAGACTTCAATCAGACTGTAATCCATTTCTCTCCCAGGCTGGGCCCAGCCCCTGAATTCTAGGATTCCTGAAACCTCAAAAGTGAAATTGCTATTTTCTTGAGTCTCGGGGTGGCTGTACTCCAAGGCCCTTGCAGCCAAAGCTGAAAACGTGGCTCTGCTTTGGAGAATTCAAATGTGGCTTCGCTTTCAAGAACTCGGCCCCAGCATGACGGGGATCTGGTGAATCACTTGGAAATGCAAAAACGGAGAGTTTTCCGCATGCATCCTGCTCAGGCCCCGCGACAAACCAGCCTGACCGCCTGGATGCCGCAGCCCAGTGGTGTCTGCCTGGCACTCCATAGGCCTCGCTTTAGGAAAAGCGGCATTACCCACTTTTTTCTTTCTTTTTTTTTTGAGCACTCAGAAATCCTTTGTACTTTCATTTCTCCACTGCAACCTTGAGACACGGAGACGAGGCCACAGCTGTTTCTGTGCTTAACCTTACTTGGGATTTTTTTTTTTTTCCCTGAGGCCCCAATCCTCGTTTGAGCCAACGAGGTGTCCTACCCTCTCCAGTGTCCCCAATCTGTCTCAGAGCATGGGCCGTGTACCTACCGCGACAGCCCAGAACACCAAGGAAATGAGAAGACTGGCTGAAAGAACGAGGGGCATGCAGGTTTACTAAAAATAAAAGAAAATATAAAATTCCAATAATGGCTTTGAAAAACAGCTGCAAGCTTCCTGATCAAAATGTAGCCTTCTGGGTGATTTCCAGGCCAGGCTGCCTGCCAAAGGCTGTGATGAATTCTCGGTTCCATATGGTGTGTCCCATATAACAGAGATTTGGCACAATGAACCCCAAACTCTAAACTGTGGCTCCAAGGCCTGTCCTCCCAACATGTGGGTTGGTAAGGGTTAAATTCCAAGACCACCTCAGTTTTAAAGGAAGAGTCGCACGTGCACTTCTCCCATCCAGAGTGGCCTCGTGAAAGGCCCTGAGCTTTGGAGCCACAGGTTCCGGGGTTCAAATCCTGGCTCTTTCACATAGTGGCAAAGTAAATTCAGATAAGAGATTCAACCTTTCTGAACATGCTTTTCTGCATCTGCAAGAGGAGAATTATTAAGCCTAACCTATAGGGTTGCATGAAATTATAGACAATCCAATTAAAGTGGCTGGTACTATATCTGATATCTATCTATCTATCTATCTATCTATCATCATCTATATATATGATGTTCAAAATCTAGTACCTATATTATTATATCCCTTCGTTTTTCCCCCAGTGGAACATGACGCCAACTATCATGACAGAGCATCTCGTGTTGGGCACTGAGGTCTCAGGAAGTCAAGGGCAGCATCTGGGAAATCAGGGTTTCCTTCAAGAAACATTCCACAAGCATTCCTTTATGTCAGCCCCATTCAAGGCCCTGGGGTGGCAGGAATGAGTCAGAAACAGTCCCTGTTCTCAAGAAGTCACAGTGGGTGACAAAGAGAGAGACCAGTGCAACGAGGAAAACACCTGTGTGTATTTGCTGTTCTCTCCTCTCTCCCTCTCCCTCTCCTTCTCCCTCTCTCCCTCCCTCCCTGCCCCTCTCTCTCTTAATTCTGCTACATTCCTTCTGCTGTTAAGCCAAAGCCTCAGAGCAGTTGCCCCAGAGCATGGGTAGATGGCTGCCACCTAGAATAAAAAACTCAACCGAGAAAGAGTAAAGAAGAATATGATATAAGGGGACTTCTTGTTCAATAAGAACAGGAAAGAAAAAGTTCATCCAGTGCTGAGTGCTCAGGAATGAAGAGTCTTTGGTCCACCCCCGGCAGCACTCCACAGCCTGCAGGAGTCAAGGGTGGTAGAAACATCTAGAGGGGTTTGAGGGAATCTAACCACATCTGGAACTGTGGCTCCAGTCCACTGGGATGGACACCAGAAGTCACTTGGAGCATGCACACGCTGGGTGCATCACTTGAGATGGGACTTTGGTTCCTCAGGGTCTGAGTATAGGAATCTGGAAATTCCCCCGTGTCCCAGTGGGAAGTGCTCAGAGGCTGGAAAATCAGAAAGGGCCTAGAATCAGCAGTGGGCAATGACAAGGGTCACGGACTGCAAGGCAGCATGGCACCAAGGGACAGGCGAGGCCAGCCACTCCACAGCAGAGCAAAGACTCAATGGGAGTCGGTCACCCTGTCACCTTGAGGGCATTTTGGCTTTCTCTGCATCCAGAGACTGCCTTGGACATGAGGCAGAGAAGCAGAGACATCTTAAGGATGGAGACACAGCCCTTGCTAGGAGTTTGAATTCTGAATCGGCTGAATATTCACTAAAGAAATCCTTACCACTAATTGGGAAATTTAATTTTTTCTGCCATTAATGGAAATGGAGACTCAAGGGCGAAATGAAATCTCTTCTAGAAAATGAAGAAAGCTGTATTTTATTTATGAAATTCTTCTGGGCATGTCTGAATCATAGCATATGAAATCGAACCCTCTGTATGAGTTCATTACAGTACGGTGTGTTAGGTGTAAAAGATGCTGCCATATGAGTAAATAGAAGGCTAAGTGGGAAGAGCTTTGAACCGGACATGGGAGATTAGCTACAGGAAGGTCTATTGGAAGAAAAGGAGGTCTGAGTTCAGTTCTGAGCATCTGTAGGAGTGGGAAAGATAAGGGACAGATGGAGAGAGAGAAGAGAATTTAAGGCAAGGAGGACAATATGGACAAAGGTAGAAATGTGTGTGAGAGACTGATTATCCAGAGCGAAATTGGTGGAATGTAAAGTGTAATACTTTCAACGCTAATTGATCACCTACTGTGTGCCAGGTGCACAGTAGGAGGATCCTGAGGAGGTGAGAGTATGGTAAAAATGGAGAGTCTTGGCTAGGGTCTCAGGAGACCCCATGACCCTTGGGAAATGGAACGGGCGACTTGTGCTATCCAAAGTCATTTTATACTCCAAGAGTGTGACGGAATGTGTGATCGACACTCCTACGTTTCCATGTAAATTGCCTGGGAATTCCCAGGATGTGGACAGTGGCAGGATGGGCGGATGGGACTGAGGAACATTCCTGTATCTCAGAGCTGTCCCCACTGCCTCCTGAGCTCACTCAGACCACCCGTTAAAACCAGGGCATTGGCTCCTTTCTCTATGACATCATCACCTTCCCGGGATGGCACTTCTTGGCCACCAAGGCCTGGTTGTCTGCCAGGCCCTGCCTGTCACCAGGACACACTTGGCCAACTCCGTGTAGGCATAACACATGGATAGCAACCTGAAAGCTGAACCTCGTGTGCTCTGATGCCAACCCCTTTTGTCACCCAGGCTTAGCCTGACCTACATACTCCCGAAGGCACTATCAATTACCCATCTAGAGCATAGCCTATCGGGAAGCGATGGGACATTCTGACTTGGTCACTTTGGTTTCTAGTATTTTCGACTCAGGAATTTTGGATATGGCTGAGAAATAATAGTGAAATTCTTTTTTTTTTTTTTAAATTAGTTTCACAAGTAAGAAAATCCCTTTCATTCATCTTTGACCTTCTTCCCTCAGTCACCCATTCTCATATCAGTCCAGGAATAGGGGTCAGGGATGAGGTGACATTCAGGCACGACATTAAGATTCGGGTGAAGGGTTACAGAATCCGACAGATCTGGGACTTCGTTGTGGCCATGTCTCTTTCTACCCATGTGACTCTGGGCAAGTCACTTGAGCCCTCTATAGAATGAAGATTGTAATCCCTAATTCATAAGGTTATTGTGAAAAATAAAGGCACCATAGCTTAGCAGCAGGCCTGGCACGCAGTGAGTGAAAATCATTATTACCTATTGTGGTAGTTCTTTAAAACAATCACAAACTTTTTGTCCCTCCTCTCATCCCACATCAGGGCTTTTTTTTTCTGGGCACCATTTGGTAGAGATGTGCATTTGATGCATCCTACCTACCTAGTGTTTGTACCGCAATATAGTGTCAAATCTGAAAATAAATAACGTCAAGCAAATATCAAGTATTTCTTTAACGATTTTCACACGTTTGCGGAGCCTGCGAACAACTGCGAAAATAGTAAGCATTGGCATTGCAGCTGCCAAGCTCCTGTGGTATTTTTTTTTTTTTTTTTACAAATTATTAGTATAATAACAGATTTTACAGTTATCTGTGGCATATAATTACGGCCTATATTATGTGTCACTAGCTTATGGTTTGAACAGACTTCTGAATTAACGAGGATGTTGTGGACTTTACATTCACTGTAATGGGAATTAATGGCTACTTCTAAGGACTTTATATCTGCAAAAAACATTTCAGACCCAATTTTGTTTGCGCATCAAGGAATGACGATATTAGGCCAGGTAATGACATACGGGAAGAATTGACTATTATCTTCCCTTCCCTCCTCCCATGTCCTAGCACGGTCTTATTACATAGTAGGTATAGAAGGGTACGGTAGCCATCAAGATGTGATGCTCAGATCTCCTTTCGAGAAAGAATTCTCCATTGCAAGGGATGCAGTTAGGGGACAGCCTCCAGCTGCAGCACCTTTGGGATCCACGTCGGCTTTGAAATCAAAACTTCATTCTTCCTGGGAAGCCCCTATTCAAATCCTGAGTAGGGCCTGGCCATTTCTGCCCGGTGCAGGCCTCCTCTGACGGATGATCTCTGCTCTGCACTGCGCCACTCAGTTAACCGAGGCTTTCGTTATTGTGGTCTGAGGCTCTTCCTTCCTAATCTTGCTTCTTTCCCCCTGAATCTTTCTCAGGCGTTGCCCCCACACCTCTCCTGCATTTCTCACTCCACCTTACAATTGCTTCCCATAAGACTCAACTAACACAAGTAGGGTCTTCATCAAATTGAACTTGATTACAAAAGAAAGTATCTATTGGGAAAGATAAAGCTTTGGTTGAAAAAAAGAGAGAGAGAGCGAGAGAAGAATCGAATGATTTCGCTTTGTCTGGATCTGGGACAAGGAGGCGAGAAAGAGAAGGAAGGCCAATCTGATATGTTAGCGTGGTTTTGAGCCAGGTGACAAATCAGAGTGTCAACCTAGAGAACCGGGGCATCATCGTGCCAGATTTCTGTATTCCTCTTGGACTGGCCTTTATTCACTGACTATTCCACGGCCCTATTGCTCTTTGGAGAACAGTCGTGCTGACCTCTCCGTTGGAGCAGGTCTGGCAATGCTTTAAGAATAGTGTCCACTTCTTGAGGGTGGGGAGGGTGTTGGTGCCTGTATCTACTGCTGAAGGCTTGAAGTGGGCCTTTGATGGATGACTGAATGAGTGGACACGCAAAGCTTTTGCCAGCCACGAAACAGTCTTTAGTTGTCCAACAACCACACAGCAATTAGGGATCTTTGGAAGGCCTGCTTCTTGCAAAATCCACGTCTTAGCCACAAGGAAGGAGGCCTGGGAGTTATTAGGGAGCCTCTTGTTTGTTTGTTTTGCAAATGAAAATCAGAGTGTAGGATGCTCAGATCCTACAGCTGCAGCCAGCTGCAGGGTTCAGAGTTAACCCTTTCGGTGTCAAGGGAACCAAGATCTGCTCTTCAGAATTATGACTTGAAGGGGGGATGTGCCTGAAGCAGGAGGAGGATGGTAAGACTGAAGGCTCTGGAGACCTGCCTGTGCCTCTGGGATTTTCAGAAAAGTCCCTTCATTCCTCTACATGATAGTTGCTCTGCCTAAACATCAGAGAATCAAGCCACTTACGCTCTGAGCAGCTCTCAGTTCCACTACCCCAACACCAAAACCATTTTCTGTCAGTAGAATGTCTTCTGGCTCAGAGTGAGGGTTGGGGTCGCACCAATGGGGTCTGTACTACACCAAGAGGGAGGTTTTTCCTCTATATCTAGTAATAATCACAATATCGGTGTTGCCAGTAATAACTCTTCATCGAACGCGTACTGTACGCCGGGCAGTATTTCAAAACGTTACCTGGATTCTATTTTCATCTTCGCTACCACGCTATGAAGTAGAACAGGACGTGCTAATATCTTCCCATTTTACTGGGGAGAAAACCAAGGTACAGAGAGCTTAAGTCACTTACCCATGGTGCCGGGGCCCATAACTGGAGGAGCTTGGATTTGAACCTCGGAGTCGGGGAAAGGGCACCTCAGTCCCTACCACTTGGAGTTCCAAATGAGTGATTCTCCCAAGCTCGTCTAGGTCTTTTCAGAAGTGCCTCGAGCTTTCGGGGGAGAGGGGACACAGTAGAAAAGGACACTGGCCAGTCTGAGAAGGCAGAGCATCTGAACCCCAGCTCTGGCCCTACCCACCCCCAGGACTTCTGAGTCCTTCCACTCTTGGGTGTTGAGTCTCAGTTTCCCCATCTGCGAGGGGAGAGAATCACCCAAGCGAATATCCAGGGATGCTTCTATGCCGATTAGCGAACTGGGGAATCTCAAACTAGAGCTCAGAAAAGAGCTTCAGACAGTACGTAAACTCTGAGAAATTATATGAAAAATGTGGCATGTGGGCACTTACTTCATGGCTGGGGTGGTGGGGCGGGGGCTCATAGTTCACATCATAGTTCACATAGTTTTTCTTAAAAGGGACTCTCCAGGAATACAGAATACAACCGTACCGTGACTGAAGATGCTCAACAGCTAACAATCTGAGGCAGGTCACTCGTGTGGTCTCGGTGTCAGGGTCTTTGATGGTTTCCAACAACTGGCTGTTTGGCGGGGGGAGGGGAAGCCAAATAATTGGGTTCATCCAATTGTCTTCCAATGCCTAGGGACTTCCGAAATAGAGAGAAATAACCTGGCACCCTTAGGCTCAGAACCTCTCTCTGCTCACAATCTCTCTTCTTTCCCCAAGGAGGGATGTGTCCCTTACACTCATTCTGTTCAGAGGAAGCCAGAAACATGTTGTCACCTGCAAGGAGTTCCAAGTGGACCCAGCAGAGGAATGTCAACTAGATGAGGTGTATGAACGCAGAACCTGCAGAAACAGCCAAGACTCGCAAAACCATTTTCTGTCCAAATAAATGGAGTGTGCGCGTGTGTGCGTGCGTGTGCGTGTGCGTGTGCGTGCGTGCGTGTGTGTGTGTGTGTGTGTGTGCACGTGCATGCGTGGTCGTGGTGGCGGCGGCGGCTAGGCAGACATTTGCAAGGAGCTGGAGGCTGAAAGCAGTAGGCTGCTATGGTAAAAACAGCACACGGAGGGTGAGCCAGATGTGGGTGGGCATCATAGCTTCCCCTCACAGCCCTGCCGTTGTGCCCAAGCTCCTTAACCTCCCTGAGCCTCAGTTTCCTCCTCGGTAAAATGCCGGCGATTTCACGGCGCTGCCGTGAGGACTTTATACGATCACTCATGTTCTGAAGAATTCCCGTCCCAAAGAATTCCGCTCCTGCAGCTGCCCCATAAATAGTAAGAGCAAAACATATGGGAGTACAGACACCGGGGTGACCTTGAACATTTCTTTCCCTTTTTCTTTTTTTTTTCCCTTTCTCCATCTTAATTTCTTCATCTGTAAAAGTGGAGTAGCAGAGAAGGTTGATTCTTTAAGTTTCCTTTTCGTTATGGGGCTTTTTTTTTCCCCTTCCCCAACCAAAATCTCATGGGGAAACTCAATGCATACAACAGCGGCTGGAGTTCAAGCAGAAACATACTGGGTAGAGTTGGCTGCGAAGCTTTTGAGCCTGAGGGAAGCCCTCTGTCTTCCTCAAAAATGGAGGATGAGCAAGAGGAAAGAAGGTTGCTAAAGACACACCAGCACCAGCCGGGACTTTGTCTTTGCACCAGCCAGGATCAGAGCACAGCCTCTCTGTAGGCTTGTCGTTCCCGGTTGGCTTCCCCAGGCGACACGGCTGAGAGAAGCTCTATGATCACTGTAGTGGGTCTAGCGGGTGTCCACAAAAGATGGATCCAAATCCTAACGCCCCGTGCTTGTCAATGTGACCTTAATGGGGGAATAGGATCTTTACTGGTGTAATTAAGGATCCCAAGAGATCATCCTGGATTTGGGGTGCCTCCTAAATCTAAGAAAAAAGAGAGGGAAATTTGATACACGTGGGAAGGTCCTGTGACGACGGAGGCAGAGTTTAGAATGATGTGGCCATAGCCGAGAGATGCCTAGGGCTCTCAGAAGCTGAAAGAAACAAGGAGGGATTCTCCCCGAGACCCTTCAGAAGGAGCATGGCCCTGCCAAAACCTTGGTTTCAGACTTCTGGCCTGTGTGAGAAGACATTTCGGTTGTTTTCAGCCACCTAGTTTGTGGTGACTGGTTACAGCAGCTCTGGGAATCGAATACAGCCACTAAAGCCATGCCCGATGTGACATTTGTCAGCATGACCTAATGAGTGTCATCTCCTCTCTCCTTTCTCCTTTACCAGGGTGCAGAGATGTCAGCACAGGCCTTCCTTCCTCTAAGACACCTCTCTCCCCACGCAAGGTCACGTCCTTGGCTTCCCCTGAGAGGCAGGGATGGGTAGAGAGACATTGGACGAGCCTGGGTAGAAAATTATCCTATGTTCTCGGGACCCCCTGCTTTGAAACACGATCCCCGTCCCCCAGCCCCACCTCAAAGACCCAAAGGAAAAAAAAAAAAAAAAGACTGAGTCTTCATCTCGATGAGCCAAAGTGTAACTTTTGCTTGTCGTTTCTTTAAAAATCGTGAATAAACCATGTTTTGTGCATTTTTTTTTTTAAAGGCTATAATTCCAGAGCAAATCAATGGTCGGAACTTTCCAGCTTAATGTGAGCCAGATTCCTGCCCCCTCGCTCTCTCCCTCTCCCACTACCCTCTTCTTTCTTCCCCTTGTACCAAAAGCTGTCTGCTAAACTTCTAAAACACCCTTTGCCTTTTTGACCCTTCAACTTGTCTTGAACTTCGGAAAAAATTGGGGAAATGGCACTGAGTGAACTATATATAAGTCCTGGGCGTGTA
>NW_006433949.1:2108491-2108808 GCF_000325575.1 Pteropus alecto | reverse complement strand
GAGAGGGGCCGCGTGGGGGAGGAGGCTCACCATGAACTTGGGGCCTCAGATATTCACTTGGGGAAGAAAAGAAGAAAAAAAAAATCCCTCCTCTGTTAATGGAATTAGTAAATATTTGTTGCTGTGTTCTAGGCCGGTGCCCCAGGGGGATATCTGGAGGAAGGAAAAACAGGGCAAATAAAAGTAAAAGACAAGCTACTTTTCTGCTCCGTTCCCCTCTCTAAAGACACTAAACAGACAAGTCAGAGGATTAGAATGAGGTCTTGTGTGGCTGCTGCGAGCAGGAAGTGGCGAGGGGGCTTTGCGGCGGGGAGGGG
>NW_006433949.1:2075613-2108441 GCF_000325575.1 Pteropus alecto | reverse complement strand
TTAATGAAATGATTGCTGGCCAAGTTCCTGGGGTATGGCGCGGCCTGCACAGTCTCTGGCCGGCTTCCTGGAGCCCAGAGACCCCGGGCTGGGGCCGGGTCTGATGTGTGAAGAGCGTACGGTGAGACAGAGCGTAGGAGAGAGACGGAGGTGGAGGGGGTGACACGGGGCAGGAGGCAGAGACATGGAACAGGAAGATCAGAGACCAAAAGCTGGGTGGGGAGCAGCGGCCCGGGCAATAAAGAGAAAGATGCTGGACGGAGAGAAAATGGTAGAAACAGTGGTGGCTGCAGAGACAGACGAGGGGAAAGGCACGGAGGCGGACGGAGGAAGAGTCTGTGCCGGGTTCAAAGAGGAGGCGGGAGAGTCAGAGAGGTGGACGGAGCTGGGGCGAGATGGCAGATGGAGGGAGAAGAGGAGTCCCAGTCCCCCGACGGAGACAGAGACGAGGGACAGAAACGCACACCGAGATAAACAAAGATGCGGGGAGACAGACAGAGGGCGTGAGGCAGAAATCCTGGCTGCATCGGAGGAGGAGGAAGAAGAGGAAGGAACCAGGCAGTGGGAAGCAGAGTCCAAGACAGAGGAAGCGGATAGAGAGGCAGGGAAAACAGAATGGCAGCAGAGAGAGAAGGCGGACGCCTACCCACGTGGGCAGTCAGCTTTCGATGCGCTCCTCAGACTCCATCCCCTCGACACAGAGTGAGGTCCAAGTAGACACTGATTATCAAAGAAAGAGCAGATCCAAATCTGACCATCCAACAACCCTTCGGGGAAGAGCTGACTTCCACTTTTTTTTTAGCTGAATAATCTAAGAATCAGGGAGGTGAAGTTATTTACAAGGTAACAGAGACAGAAAGGGCTAGGGCTGGGACTCTAACCTGGTTTGTACAAGAATAATATAAATGCTGGGAAAAAAAAATAATAATATAAATGCTGGGAAAAAGGTTGGAGGTTAATTATTCTGAGGGCTTCATTTTGCTTAGGAGGAAGCTCGATGAATTATTGTATTGATTACGGTGATTAATCATATGAATAGCAAGTACACGTTTAAAGTACACGTTTAAAGAATAGAAATAGAACACATCACTTCTAAACTAGGTGAAGGGAAATGGGGTGGTGGGGGAGGAACTAAAGAAACCCCTATTAATCTAATACCAAAAAAGAAAAGAAATAGGAGAAAGAAGCAAAGACAAAAAGAAAAATATATATAAAAATCAGAAGTCTTAGAAGATAAAGTCTAAACTAATACATAATCACATCCATGCTAATGAGATTAAATTCTTCAGCTAAAAGATAGACTATTATTTTTTGAATCAGTTGTGTGTTTTTTTCCGAAGCGTGCACACATTAACAGAAGATTTGAAAATTAAAGACTGGAAAGAAGAAATTCTAAGCAAACATGAACCAAAAGACAACAGGTATGATAATATGAACATCAGACGACACCCACATGGGACATTTTCACCTCTCCTAGCCGGTCGCTGGCCATCCAGAGGGAGTCCAGGGCAAGCCGGCTCCCTCCGATACCCAAGCCTGAGTCTGTACTGACCACATTGCTGTCGGTGTCTCCATGGGTACCTGGTCACACCCTCAGGGCTCTAGGCTCAAACTGCAGGCCTGGGTTTTTACGAGGCATACTTTGGGGGACCACTTTCTCATACCCTTGTGGTTTCCCGCTCTGAGCCTCCAGACCAATTTTTCAGTAATGATGTGTCACTGGAGAGAGGAATCCAAGAAAACCACCTTGGGAGCTGGTGAGTCGCAGAGGCAGCGGAAAGAATCTGACAGCCGGGGCAGAGACGCGGGCGGGAGCAGGTTTGAGGGGCTTGGGCCAGCTTCCTCCCCCGAAAGGCAATGAAACGTAGCAGTTTCATAGCAGTGAAACATGCCCCGCTTTCCCGCCTCTCCTTCTTATTTCCTCCATCTGAGAATGTCCAGGTTGCTGGGAGTGTGGGTACAAGTTTCCGGTTTCTTGTTTTTATTAACAAGGCGAGAGCTGAGCCTCTTGGAAAAGGTAGTTATTCGTGGGTTCCTGCAATGTATTCAACCAAGAGCCGAGGAATTGCCAAACATCGACCTCCTACCCTGTACTCCTCGCTGTGCCCCAGACGAGCAGATAAAGCGTGGAAGGGGCATAAAAGAGATGCTGTCGACGGCCAGCCCCTCTCTCCTGTCTGCGGCCCCAGTCACCTCACAGAGCGCAGGATGCTCAATGCTTCTTTCTTCTGTAGGCTTGCATTGCACAAGGCTCTCCCCCGCCTGAAATCCCTTCCTCGCCCCCCGTAACCCATCCGCCTTTGCCCTCTCTCTCCCCTATCTTCCTGCCAGACAGCGCCCCTAACCTCCCAGTCTGAACTGAAAGCCCCCTTTCCAGTGCTCCATGCTCATTCCTGTTAAAATGCTTATCACTGAGCATTGCGATTGCTCGTGAACTTGTCGCCACCTCCCCACTCCTTTCTCCCCCGAAAGATACAAAATCTGAAACGGTGAAAAGAGCATCTCTTGTCTCCTTCTATCCCATATACTCAACATCAGGCTGGGTACATGCACGGGGACCCAAAATATTAGAGGACTGAATGGTGGAATAAGTCTGCAGTCAAGGACATTGGCTAACGTGCAGCACCAAGGACTACACTTTAAGCCATCTACAGAGCCTCTGAAGTCTCTAGGGACTAGATGTTCAGAAACTTAAGACAACATCTGGAAAGAAGCTCTTCTCCTTCTGGTTCTAGGATCCTGGAAGTCGCCAGGCGGTGGTTGAGAGAAGAAAGGGTTAGCTCCATTGGCATCCATCACCTGCATTCTGCATCACAACAACAATCTTGCTTACCTCTTGTTGACATATCAGCCTTTCTAACTGGCTTCATCTGAAGAAAGAGTCCACAATTAAACACTAAAATAAAATCCCTAAACTACCATCAGTCTGGTCCAACACCCACAATTTACAGAACGGACCTTTGAGGTCCAGAGAGAGGAAGGGACCCATGGCATGTCACATCTTACGGCCACTCGCCAGGTGTAAAATCTTGAGCTGGTGACTTAATCTCTTCCAACCTTAGTTTCCTCATCTATAAAATGGGGAGAAGAGTGGACCTGTCTCCCAAGGTTGTGGGGGATCAGTCAGGCGAGTTAAGCCACGTCCAGAGTGACACGGCGGTTTTTGCTATAATTATGATGACGATGACAATTAGGCATTAATATTCTCTCTCAGTCCAGCGCTCTCTCTCGACTCTGTGTAGCTGGCTCTGAGACCTAAGGCGACCTGCCAGTACCCCGGCCAGAAGTCGGGGGAATGAAACACAGCGCCCCCAGCAGCCTCATCCTCTCACTGTTCACGGCAGACCGACCTCGAGCTGGGCATTCACCATCTCTGAGCAGCCAAGCCTCAGACCAGGAACACTTAAAACGCCACACTGCTCTAGAAGGAGAGATTAAGAGAAACTTCCTGAAGGCCAGTTAGAGGGACTAAACTCTCTCTTCGCCTCTCGTTTCTTCCTTCCTGCCTATTGCCTTCCTCCCAAGCCTACTTTCACTCTGCCAGGAACCCTCCCATCCCATAATGAGCTGGTGTGACGGCAAGAGAATCCCCCGGCTTCCCCCCGACCCAGGAGAATGTGGGACCGGGGAGAGGGGTGGCATAAAGGGCCTGGAAAGCACCTTTGTTTGTGAGGTGAGAGTTGAACTATCTAGGGGGACCAGCCTGAGGTCCCCTCCCTAACTCTTGTTAAGATCAGTATGACCACCTCCCCCGCCCCCAGGCCTCCAACCTGGCACCCACACCACGGCAGCTCACAAAATGATTACAGGTGGTAGGAGATGAGCACTTTCGAAAATTACATATTCGTTTTCAGGTGTATTCCAAAAATCTACAACCATTATATTAAATCCTCGGGTTAACAGATGACAAAGCTTCAAACAAGGCACATATTTAAGTTACGAATGTGAGAAGACTTACAAAACAAGTATATAATGGATAGGTTTGGTCATTTGCCAATACGACAAATCAGGAAGTGCCCGAAAAACTCTGTCCTCGTTTCACAGGTGGAGAAACAGAAGTCCAGGGTAGGGAAGTCATGACCCAAGGTCAGCTGGCGAGGTGCAGCTAGGTGTCCGAGTTACCGTTTGGGGTCTCTCTCTCCTTATCCTGACTTCTGTGAGACAAATCTGCCGACCAAAGAGGCAGCTATCCGGGGAGACTACAAACATTTGTGGACATGTCTGAGATGCGGGGATTACTGTCTGAAAAATGTGAGTCTTAGCTCACCGCTGCCTGCCAGCGACAGATGACTTTTTCTATAGCTTCGGGCTTTTAAGCGTGTTTTGTTGAGCCCATGCCCATGTAAGAACAGTCAATATAGTGATGGAGAGGATGGGCATCAGGAGGCCCCTGGGTGGGTTCAAGTCCATGATCCCCCAATTTACAAGCTATGCAAACTGGCCACGTCATTCACTCTTATTCTCATCAGTGAAATGACCATAAATGTTTACTTCATCGGAACATCGGTGAGGTTTAAATGAAAGACGGTACAATAAAATGACGCATCTCATTTTATTGTTCTTCACAGACGCTGTGAGTTTTTTGTTTTCTGGTTTTTTGGTTTGGGGGGGGTTTCTTTGTTTGTTTGTTTTTACAAATTAAAGGCAAGTCCCTCCACCAGCAAAAAGATTATGACTCACTTATGGCTGTGATCTGGAACCCAGCCTGTAGTATGCCCACGGTACGCCTGTGTAAAAATTCATACCATGAAACCTGGCTCATTGTTGGCACTCAGTAACTGTGGGGGGCAGATGTGTATCTAGGATTTTTTTCCTAAGGGAGAACGTTTCAGTTAGCTACTGCCGTGTAACAAACCAAGTCGAGACCTCAAGTCTGAAAACGACAATGAGTTCTTATTTCTCACAATTCTGTGGGTCAAGAATCCAGGCGGATGGTTCTCCCACACCACGTGGTGTTGGCTGGGTTCACTCACTGCATTCACCTGGCGGTCAGACTGAGCTGGAAATTCCAGAAAGATGTCTTCCCACGTCTGGCACCTCAGTGCTTCTCTCTGTGGCTGCTCCCTCCGCAGGGTACCTCGTCATTCCACAGAGTTTCTTTACAGCCCCGATGACAGGCTTCCAGAGTGAAACTGGAAACTACCAGGCCTCTTACGGCCTACAGCCAAGACTGACAGAGTGATGCTTACGCTATGTTCTATCAACCAAGGCCAGTCCCAGGCCCAAGCTGGATTCGGAGTGTGGATGGAACAGCAGGTGCGTTCGAAGGTGACGTCCTCAGTGGCGGGCGCCTTTGGAGGCTACATGCCACAGAGAGTCCAGAACCTTCCTAATCATCCAGGTGGTCCAAGCTAATGGACTCCAGGCTCCTTTCACTCCATGCTCCCCATCTGCCCCCCGAGTCCTGTGAGCTCCACTATGATGCCATGCCCCCTCCACTATATAGACTTTTGAACAAGTTGTTCTTTGCCTGGCTGACATGTCCTCATCATCCTTCGGTCCTAATGCAACCATTTCTGTCTCCAGGAAGCCTCACGCGATCCTCTAGATTGATGCGTTATTGACTTCCCAAACATCTGGTACTTCTCCTTCTTAAAACTCATCACCCTCATAGATAACTAAATTCAGCGTCTGTTGTCCTTCTGGATGTGGCGCCATGAAGGAAGGGGTCCTGTGAACCTCGTTCATCACGTCATCCCCTGCTCCTGGCTCAGCACCTGGCACCTCGTAAGGATGTAGAAATCGACCAAGGATGTCCTGACTGAGCAGGAGTCTTGACACTTGGGTTTTGGCCTAACCTTGACCTCTTCTACCCTGTGTGGCCTTGGAGCTGCAGGTTCCCTAGGAAGCAGATGCTGAAATGAAGATTAATGTGCAGGACATTTACCAAGAATAGAAGGGAAGGAGAGAAATCGGGGTTGGGTGGAGGGCTGAGGTGAGTTCTGATGGAGCCTCAGCGAAGGCCTCGGCTGACAGCATGAGAGTTCTGAAGATGGGGTGATCCTTCTACTGGGGCCGAGGGACTAGGCCTTTAATACCCTCATCGCCTGTGTTTTAAAGCTGCTCTTTAAAGAGGTCATAATCTCAAACAAGGTGGATCTTGTCAGCTGGGTGCAAAACCCAGAGAGGGCTGGGAGTGAAAGGCATTCAGCTGGCAAAACCTCAAGGAGCTCAGAGAAATAAGACTTTCAGTCCAGAAATGGATCCAAGTGACACATTGTGGATCCACAACACTTGGCCTTAACCATTCTGTGCCTCTTTTTCATCGATCCAATAGAGACAATGACCCCCTCTTCTCAAACTCAATAACGAATATGAAGCGGCTTTGCCACAGGTTAGAAGTTGAAGATAAGAAGAAGGAAGAATTCTGCAAAAGTCATGATGTTTCAAGAAAAGGAAGACTCTCTAGTCCCTGGTTAAAGTTTGTCGATCGTAAATCTTATGGGTCTCAGACACATCTGCAGACTTTACAGGTGGAAAGGCCTTGTCTGAAACAAGTTCTCAGTGCCATCAACGCCCAGTTCAGCCCTCTGGAGAATGACTTTGACAAACTCTCAGCCAACTCTGAAGCCATCCTCCGTGGACCTCAAGGTCACTCTCCTTTCGGGAATCGTTCAATGATCTCCCGAGAAGAATTTCCAACCTGGATTTCCCTGGCCACTGAATCAGTATTTATACCAACAGGTGCTGTCTGGTCAGGGGCTGACAAACCACGGAGGAGGAACTAAGGCATTGAATCTCATACCTGCAGATTTTTGCCGTTGCCTCTCCTCCCAAGAAATGATGTAACCAGGAGGTTTTTGTTTGGGTATGTTTGTGGCAGGCATTGATCCTTTAAGGAACCAAGCCACAGCGGAGATATTGTTTCCCAGTAACCAAGATGCCAGTAGCTGTTGGCACAAATGCTGGGGCCATTCCCCGGCTTGTGTATCCTGGCAGCAAAAAGAGGGAACAATTCAGGATTTGGGGCAGGGCCTGGGAAGAAAAGGCCAGTCAGAGGAGAGAAAGAGAGCCACAGAGGGTCTGAAAGAATGGCAGATTTCCCAGGCTCGACTCTCACGCATATTAGATTTTACTGATCACTTACTACACACCAGGCAGTGGGCAAAGCGCTTTACGTACTCTGCCTTGTTGGAGGCTTGTGACCACCTTTTGCCCATTTGGGTGATGAGGAAACCGAGGCTCAGAGAAGGGGAGCCCTCCCAAATAACCGAGTGATTGCAAACGGATTTGAATTCAGGTCTTCAGAGCACAGGCTCTTAAGCGCCAGCTGCACAGTGTAGCCAAGTTGCCTACACCGGACAAGTTCTAAAGAGAACGTAACTTGATCATTATGTCCAACCACGTCTTTGTTACATAATGATAAAATGATTCCATGGACACCACGGCTCGAGATGTTTCCCGTTCCTTCTGCGTCCACTTTCTTCTATTTCTTGCTTTCTCCTTTCTTTTCTCCTTCTCTCTCTCTCCTTCCCCATTTGCTGAGCCCCGATATTATGTCAGACACTGTAAAGAAAACTTAGACCACTGGTCCTGTCCACTGTGTGTCTCTTGGAAGACATTCTCTTAAGAAAAGCAGGTGCAAAAGCAAATTATGACAATACAGCAGGACATGTGATGACGCGGAGGGTCGAAAAGAGGCCACGGGAGCACAGAGAGGTGACTTCGATGCCTCGAAAGACTTCAGCAAAGAGGAGCCATTTAAACTTGGACTTGGTGGATAAACAAAGAGCAAAGGAGAGGGGGGAGGGGAAAACAGGAGGAAGGCACCGCAAGGGTAAAGCTAGGAAAAAGAACACAATGGGGTTGGGTGGGGGCCTAAGAGGAGAATGACAAGGCCCCAGAGAAAGCCCGCTCAGACATGAGAGGCCACACATGCCATGCCCAGGTGGTCAGAATTGATCACACGGGCATCGGGACCCCCACCAGATACTAAAGGGGAGGGGAGGGTGATGACATGGGCTCTGGATTTTAGAAAGATCACTAGGCAGGTGTGTACAAGATGGGCTGAGAACAGACTGGGTGCTGGAGAGCCCAGAGTCAGGGAAACCGATCCCGAGATGGCTCGGATTGTCCTGGCGAAATGATGAGGGTCTTCAGGTCACCACTCGGTGGGGTGTCCGATACGTCTGAGAACGTCTTCATTCCAGGGTATCAGGCACGGCGTGCTCTATCCTTCCCATGCATCTACGTTTATCAGGGAAGATAAGGAGCCGGCAAAGCTTAACTGAAAAGCGTGATTGAAGGGCGGGACTTCACGCTGATTATGTAATTATCTCGAAGCGCTTTTAACGCGTTCAGAGCCCACCGCTTGCCCTGACTTGACTCTTCCTGGGCAAAAGTCCTCATATTTCGTTTCATTTCCATCCAAAGCCTTCATCTAGGTTCAACAGCTTTTGGCCAAGACTTGGAACTGCCCTTTATTCTCCGCCCCCCTCCCTCCCCGCAAAAAAACACAAAAAAACAAAAAACAAAAACCCACGACCGGTTTTATCCCAAGGTTCTACCTAGCACAGTGAGCACAGAGCCTGGCAACAGCTCCTCTCTCCCAGGCTGAAATAAAAGACTCTTTGGCTGGCGCTTTTAGCTCTCAATTTCTGTGGCCGCCTTCTACAGAGCCCCAGTCTCCATTAATACTATTACTTGGGATGACATTTCCTCTGCCTGTCGTCTCTTTTTTTTCCTCCTCCTTAATTCTCTAATTTGTCCTAATATGCCCATCGCCTGCATATCAAGTCATCCGTGAAGCCACCCCATTTCCAGGTTCCTTCCTCCCCATCAGCCGAGTCTCCATCTCCCACAGAAATTAGAGGGAGGCGGCTGCTAGCCCGCAAGGGCAGGAAATAGAATTAGGGGACGTATTAATTGGGACATCAAGTCGGATTTCGTTCCAGGCACTTCCTTCCGTTAACCTCTTTGAAGCTTCCCCTCCCATGGCTCTGTTTCTCATTACATGGAGCGCTTAATGGTAAGTGGTGTTTACGCACGGTGCAAAATATGTCATGCCCCAGCCTTCGGACTGGCGGGCCCAGCTGACGGGTAAGGGCAAGAGGAGGAAAAGACCAGCCAAGAGGGACAGGGTGGCCAAGGGTGAAAGTAATGCTGAGATGAAGCGACATTTTTAGTGATGCTGAGAAAGAGGTGCGTTTGGGGCCGAAGAGAGAATTTCCACCAGAGTCCCATGACTTTAAACTTCCCCCGATGTGCGGTTTCCACGGTCGGCGAGTTCGTTTGCAGAGCAAGCTCATTTCCTCTTCTTTTCGTTCCAGTGGTGCTTTCCCCAAGGCGGCCGGCCCTGCGTTCGCTGGCTGCTGGGACTCCCAGATGCCACGGCCGACCCCTAGGACGCTGGTCCGGAGAAAGGTGCCAGGACACCTTGTCCCTCCGTGCCCTCTGAGCTCTCGGGGTCGACAACACTTCCATTGAGGGACGCTCACTGCCCCTGTGGCCCCCGATCCGCTCCACCCAACCCCTCCATCTCACCTCTTCGATGCCCTCTCTCTTCTAAGGTGTGGTTTGTCTTGCGCCTTTGCGGAATCCCCACTCAGAGGTGTTTTTGCCAACACTAATTCAAGGCTGTGAGAAGAACTTATTTGTGGAAGGGTATTTGTTTTTCCACGGAGGCAGCCAAAACCACCAGCCTCTCTCGCTGGACAGAAGACAGGAGAGAAGACCCATTTATTTCCCATGATCCCTAGCGGGAACCCTACGAAACAAAACGGTGCTGGGAGACTCCAATCAGGTCTGACTGACACTCCACTGTGGGCGCATTTGGTCCTCATCCCTGGGACGAGGAAGCCCAGAAAGAAGGGAACTCCTGGTGCACTGAAGGCTGAGGTCAGGCCCCGCTAGGACCCCAGCGGCTCGCACGGCCAACGCAAATACCACAGCCCTGCCCTGGGAAAAGTTCTGCCTCAGATTCCTGTTTGTCCTCAAGCAACTGAAACCCTTGCTAAAAGCAGGGAGGACAAACCTCAGCCCTGAAAGGAAACCAAATCAAATAACAACCCCCTCGGATCCCAACCAGCTTCAAGTGATGAGGGTAGAGGTGTTTCATTTGTCTTTCTCCGTCTTTTCTTTTTTTTTTTTTTCATCTTTCAATCCCAAGGGATGAAGAAGTAGGAGAGGAACTGGGAGCAGTAGCAGGGGTGCTGAGAGATCCAGTTCTGGTCCCTGCACAGACAAAGGCTGTGAGGTCTGGAGCATCTCATCACTGGGCATCTGCGTTAAGATCGTTTGGGGTGTAAGGACATAAATTGATTTGTGTTAACTTGTTGGAAAGTGTTGGGGTAATTATAAAAATTCAGGGTTATAACCAGGGACTAGAAGAATTTCAGGAATCCAGAATGTACTGTTCTCCATTTCTCTTTTCTGGTTCTCTCTCTCTCTCTATTTCTCTGTCTCTCTGCCTCTCTCTCTCTCTCTCTCTCTCTCTCTCTCTCTCTCTCTCTCTCTCTCTCTCTCTCTCTCTCTCTCTCTCTCTCTCTCTCTCTCTCTCTCTCTCTCTCTCTCTCTCTCTCTCTCTCTCTCTCTCTCTCTCTCTCTCTCTCTCTCTCTCTCTCTCTCTCTCTCTCTCTCTCTCTCTCTCTCTCTCTCTCTCTCTCTCTCTCTCTCTCTCTCTCTCTCTCTCTCTCTCTCTCTCTCTCTCTCTCTCTCTCTCTCTCTCTCTCTCTCTCTCTCTGCATCTTTTTCTTCTGCCTCACGGAAGATCATCTTTTCCTTACCCCTTACCTCTTTGGTGAGGGGAACACAGCTTCCTGCAGCAGCCACACGAGCATCCTACAGTCTATTCAACACAGACAAAGAGCATCTCAGTATCAGCTCCGCTTCTCTCTTTCCTGAGGAAGATATTTTGATTGGTGCCCTGGGGCTAGATGCCGTCCGTAGTCTAGACGATCGTGGTCAGAAGGGACGAGTCACATTGAATACAGGTGGGTACAGAGAGAGCACCCTAAAAATTATGGGAAGGCCATCGAGAGAACCGTTATTCACAGGGAGACACTCCTGTCAAGTCTCTCACCTCTTCCATCTCGGTCATTCGTTACTTCGTCCTGGGAATTACTCGCCTTCACTCTTTCGATGATGTTATTTACTTATTCCTCTCTCTATTTATTCATCAATATTTGTAAAGTATCAACTACACGTCTATGATCATTTGTTCTTTTTCTTTTCAGGTATTTTTTTTTCCATTTCTTCAATAACTATTTGAATAAATCTGCCGATAGTGTTCTCGAGGTTACTATGATATGCGAGACACACTAGCAGGAAACTAGTGACTTTTAACTTTCTTCTAGCAAAGCAATTATACCCCCTCCTTCCTCCCCACACACAAAATTTACTTTCTGGGCTAGTTTTCAATCTAGAAGACAACTTTTGTACTCCCTCAGTGTAGCCTCCAAAATTACTTGACCAGAGAGAAAGAAATATGTTTCCCGTTTAATCCGTCTTCTTAGTAAAGTCCAACTGGACATTTTCGGTGTTGTAATGATGGGGTCAGCAGAGTGGCTATGAGAATCCCATCTAGTCTGGAGTTGAAGAATGTTAGATCGAGTCCATTTATCAGGCTAATGACAAAACCGCTAGCCAACAAGAAGACAGACACATCTCAGCGGAAACCAGAGACCTGCAGCAACCAGTCATCATGATCCCCGTGGAAATGAATTAGGGGTCGAAGTAGAATACATTCATAACCTCTTCTCATGGGAGGGGGCGATGGACGTGATGCCTTCACCTCCTTGTTTCTTAACTGTCTCAAGGGTCTGACATGTGGGACACCAACTCAATGACTTACATCGAACAGGTGCCCGGCAAACATTAATTTCTTAAGAACCCTGATGCGCGCCCACCCTGGCAGATCAGAATCAGATTCACTGATGCAGGAAGGCTGACTGACACCTTTTTCTTCTGCAAGCAAAATGAGTCAACAGAACAGAACTTCCAGAAGGTTATGATTGAATTGAAGTCTCCAGGCAAAAATTCGTCCAGTCCCCATCTGTCGAGCAGCTAGTATCCTCGTCACCATGCTAGGCACACTCTACTAAAATCGAAGAACCGCAGAGTTAGTACGCAGTCACTTATATTCTGTTTCAGTGTCCATAAATTCACCTTACCATAAAATGTCTAAAGAAAGCCAACAGAAGATCAAAACCCGTCCAAAAACTGTACACGTTAAAGGAGGTGGGGGGAAATTCCATGGAGCGATGGGATTTTCAGCTGTGCCGTAGGAAAAATGACTTCCTCTCTTCCTCTCTGTAGGGCTTATTTTTTTTTCCATAAACCTAAAGTCATGGCAAAGTGACAGCAAGACTCAGCCAACATGGCAGCAGACGCGTTGGTTGCTGTTCTTTTGAGAAACTTTTCACTTTTAACTCTTACCTGTCTTTGCAGCTCCAGCACTGACATGTTATTCTGCCATTCAGGACTCGGTTAAGAAATAAGAATCACAACGTAAGCTCTATGGACCGTGGAGACATTCAAGAAGGAAGCTCCTGAGAACCAGCAGGGAGGTAACAAGGGAAGAATAACAGCAGTAGCTGTAGCTGGTTGAATATTTATTAGAAACTCTAATCACAATTGCAATTTTTTTTTTTTTTTTTTTTTTTTGCTTAATATCTAACCGCACTCAGTGTAGGTTGCAAGCAGTCAGGAACGATACGCCGGGTCCGCTTATATACAGATTTTTTTTTTTTTCAATAAATATGGTAAAGGTATTTTCTCTTCCTTAAAGTTTTCTTAATAGCATTTTCTTTTCCCTAGCTTCCTGTATTGTAAGAATACAGTCTATAATACATAAAATATACAAAATATGTGTTAATCGATTGTTTATGTTATTGGTAAGGCTTCTGGTCACCAGTAGGCTGTTACTTTAGTTTTTGGAAAATCGAAAGTTAAACACCAATTTTCAACTGTGCAGAGGGCCAGTGCCCCACCTCCTGCGTTGTTCAAGAGCCGACTGCATTTGCCTCATTTACGGATGTGCTCCCGGGGCTCAGCTCCGTCACGAGCACGTAGTAGATGCTCCATAGCTATTTGCTGAATGAATGGACCTGTACTCATTGGCCTGATTTAATTCTCCCAGCGAGATCCCGTATTGTGATTTCCATTTTCTAGTGACCAAACAAGTGGACTTCTCCCATCTGGTAAGTATTAAGAGTTCCATTTTATAGGCCAGGAAAGCAAGGCTTAGGGAAGTGAAATAACTTGTCAGTGGCCACATAGCTGAGGAGAAAAACGTGGTATTTGCTCACGAGTGTTATTCTATTTGCAGTGCCTATGACAGTGTCTGCCATGTAGAAGGGACTCACTAAATACTTTTTAATACATTGAATAAATATAAATAGAGAGCTGGGATTCAAGTCATGAATTGTCATTCCACTGCTTACACTGCCCGTCCTCCTTGGGTGCCATTTATCGACTAATACCTCCTTACATTTGTCATTTGCCAAGAGCCGCATAGAATGCAAGGATATAGTCCCCTGAGAAATCAAGATTTGGGTCAAACGACCTCAACCAGGGACTATGAAGTGGGTAGTATAAGAGTAATAAACGTTAGCTACACTCTTATGAGTAGTTACTAAAATAGTTTATGTTTTGCGTTTTTGTGTCCGTGTGTGTATGATACATATTTACATATTTCTTAAAAACTCTGCTTCTCTTTCTTCTCCCTTTCACCCCATGAGTATATGGTAATGGTTAACTTACCATTTCGTAGGTACGAGATATTGAAATAAGAGTCACAAAAAGATAGAAGACTCAACGTGATCCGGGAAGCACGCCCTTCTGGCTAAATGAGTTCTCTGACAAAGTTAGAATTATTTCCCTCCAGCAAGAAGGCAAATTTGTCTTTGTACAGGAAGGTGGGGATGTTCGGAGCATACTTTAAAGTGTAAATATAGGGAAAAACTCAAGTCGGGCCGAGAAGGGATGGATTGTATTTGTCACATCATGTTTCTGACTGCTCAGCCTCCATACATCCTTTCTGGATGCATTCTTGTCTGAGGCCAGTTTTCCTAGAGGCAGAACCTCAGGTGACACTTCCTGTGCGAGTCACTTGTTGAGGGCATGTCCTCAACCTGTACGAAAGTGAGGGAAGTAAGACAGGGAAGGGGGGAAACAGCAAAGACGTGTTTTCAAATGCAGCGTAGCCTCGGCTGCCTCCTGTGGGGAGTGTTGGAGTATAAATTGCACCCCAGAGTCCATCCCTCTTTGATATGAGGGAGAGGAGCCTTTGAAGTCATGATCCAGTCAAATACTGGGCAGGCCATACTAGGAGGAAGAAAATAGGGAAGGATAAAACTCCCTGGGCATTGTAAAAGCGCCGGCAACAGCCAGATGGTGGGACATTGTTTTAGTAGCCTAAAACTAGTTAACAACTTATTCTAAAACTCAGCTTCTTAAAGCAATAATAATCATTTATTTTGCCTCACAATTTTTGTGGGTCAAGAGATTGGTAGCCACTCAGCTGGCTGGTTCTGGCTTGGAGTCTCTCGTGAGGCTGCAGGCAGGATGATGGCTGAGGTGGCGGTCTCATCTGAAGGCCAGACTGGGGCTGGAGGATCCGCCTCCTACATGGGCCACATACATGGCTGGCCAGGTGCTGCTGGCTGTTGGCAGGAGACCTCAATTTTCCCCCCATGGGGGTCTCTCCACATGCTTCATGACACGAAGGCTACCTGCTCCAGAGCGAGCAAGCCAGGAGACCAAGGAAGAAGCCTTTTATGGCCTGACTCAGAAGCCAGATACGGTCTCCTCTCGTATAAACTATTGGTCACACAGGCCAGGTCTGATTCAACATGGGAGGGGACAACACAAGGGTGTAGACACCAGGATTGAAGATCATGGCTTACTAGTGGCCACCAAGGGGACTGGCTGCCACAGACATCAACAGTGTCTGCTTCACATCCAAATTTTATTTTGAGAGATTATCTCTGCCGTGCCCTGCATCGGTGGCTGGGTAATCCAGCTGTTTATCTTTCACTACAGAAGTCAAGAGATCCAATCATGAAACTGTCACGTGACCTCAGTCTAGCCAATTGTCGGTTTCCTCCCAAGATTTTGGATCCTCAGCATATTTGTTTGCTAGGGATACCATAAAGAAACACCACCCACTGGGGGCCTATTGTCTCACACTTCTGGAGGCTGGAGTCCAAGATCAAGGTGCTGGCAAGGTCGGTTTCTCTCTCCTTGCCTTGCAGATGGCTGCCTTCTCGCTGTGTCCTCAAACGGCTTTTTCTCTGTGTCCAAATTTCCTTTTCTTAGAAGGACAACAGTCAAATTGGATTAGGACCCACCCTGGTGACCTCATTTTGACTAAATTACCACTTTAAAGGCCCTGTCTCCAAATACAATAGTATTCCGAGGTATTGGGGGTTAAGGCGTAGACATAGGCATTTATTTATTTTTATTTATTTATTTTTCCCCTCTTTGATTCCACACACCGCCCCACTCCTCCCTCCTCCCCGCTACTTCCACCCCTGACCTACGGATGTTGCCATCTCCCCTTACGAACTGGATCTCTGAAAGCGGGGCATCTCTTCCCATGCGCTCGTGGTGCGCACCCAGGGCTGGCGCATCCGGGGTATGTCCGTGGCTCCACCTGGGGCGCAAACCCAGGACCTTCTGCGTGTAAAGCAGACATGCTAACCACTACACTATGGAGCCACCCCTGACATACAAGTTTTAGAGGACGCATTTCAGCCCATAACACTTCGTGAACGATGCAGTTCCGGGTCATTTACCGCAGCAGAGATGTGCTGACCTGTTTCTTCTCACTAAGGGGAATGGGTTACTGTAGCCATAGTAACCCATGCCCCCGCCTCCTCTAGCTTCCACGATTCATTCCCACTTTCTACACCTAGTTTGGAAAACGTCCTGCCAATTCTGAGACATCCAGACTGTGCATCAAATAAACGAAGTTCCGCTCAAGCCAGTCGGAGTTGGCTCACATTTCCTGACAGTCACGTCCCCTGACCGATACTCTACTTTTTCCATATTTTCTGGAATGAATCTATGGTCCTTTTATACTCGGGTGGGGGCAGGGTGTGGAGAAAAGTCATTTTTAAAGGACAAAAGGGCTCATGCTAAATTAAAAATCTTCTTAAGTACTTCTTTCTTCTTTCCTGAATAACATATTTCTCACCTCATTCAGACACAGACATATACAAATCCGCAAAGTTAAGAGGGAGGAAGGTGTAAGACCTGCGGGTTGTTGGCCGTGAGTCAAATTACCGTTCAGCCAGTCAATTGTTACTCGATACTCTGCTTTTCTGACCACTGGCAGAGCACTGCTCACTCAGAAGGCTGGAGATAGAATATAAGATCCCCAAGACGCGAAAATCGTCTCCCACCCGTGTCTACCTTTCTCTTAGAGATGCTCTAAAGACCAAGGCCAGAAGAAGATCAATCAAACGAAGCTGTAAAATCTGTGTCTGGCTAAGATCTGGTTGTTAAGGGATTAAATACAGTGAGGTGATCCAATCACCATAGTTATAAGAAAATCCAACTCTATGCCCTGGGACAAAGAGGGGAGAGGCAAGAGAGAGAACTGATACAGTGAGGGCTATGAGCGCATGGCCCAAAGTGGGTATGAGTTGTGGGTAAATGTGGTCTTCGAAACGACCCAGATGCAGGTCCTCCTAGGGCACAAGCACCCCCCATACTGGGTGTCACTGTGGGCCTTGGGTATATATTTTTTTCATACAGCATGCCCCTTAAACACAGCCAGCTACTTTTTCTCGTTCTCAATTCAGAGAGAGAGATCTTCCATGGTGGAGAGCTTATGGATCTGGTGAGCTTATGGAGAGATGAGAGGTTGGTCTCTAATAAGGCCATCTCCTGAGAGAGGACATTTTGAAACCATTTTTTTCCTATGTACATGTTGCCTTACGTCCTCGCTCTGCATAGAGTTTGCTTCCACGTCAGAAGCAACCCCTCTGTATGTTGTTTTTCCTTTTTTTCCCTTTTTCTTTTCTTTTGATCTGCCCCAAACTTAAACCTAGACATTGCCAGGCCTTCAAGGACTCAGACCAAATGAAGACTGAATGAGTATTGGGTCTCCCCTCCCCAACCTCCAGTTAACTTGGAAAGGTTTTTTTTTTCTTTAGCAAGTTCACAATGGACCCCAAGAGGCAGGTGATCTTGAACCTGATAATGAAGCATTCATGCTTGCTAGAATGACAGGCTACAAAAGTTGAACACGGATTGAAGTAGAGACAATAAAGTTTAATTTAAAGGAAAAGCGAGCAAGGGAGGGAGAGAGGAAGAGAGAAAGAGAGAGGTAAAGAGAGAGAATGAATAAAAATATCCCAGGGCAACTGAAAACTGTCATCTAAACAGAGGAAAATGTTCCAGATAGTTTAGCGATAAGCAGGAAATTGCTGGAAAAACCAACAGTCATAGAAGGAGAAAATGCAGTTAGAAGGAGGGACTGAATTGAGCTAAGTGTCTGTGTCCTAAAGTTTATTATTTTATTAGTTTTGATAGTTGAGTAGATAAGCTAATAGCAATAGGATTTACTTTAAAGATCAACACTATAGACTCTGCTGTTTATTATTCAATAGTAATGCGTCTCCAGTGAGGGGAATATTCAATCTCATAAAAAGCCATTCCTGCAGCCGATCCAGGCCCTTTCTGAGTCGCACGCACATGGAGTTTCCCCCTATTAGTTCACGTCTCTGGCAGGGGTTTTGTTTGGATAATACTTCTAGGGACATCTGCTCCTTGGGAATCCTGTGAGAACTGCTCAGCTTCCAGTTTGGGCTCTACGATGAGAAGATGGGAGTGGAGTTCACCTTTCTAAGATTTCTTTTGGCGAGAGGTGATAACTCATCTGGATCCTGAATGTATTGTATAATGGAGGCAAAGAGCGGAATGTGACAGATGAGACATCCAGGGTTCTGAAAATTACTGTGAGCGTTTCAAAGGAATAACGCACATAACTCACTTCGCACAGCACCTAGCAAACCCAAACAAATGCCAGCCACGGGGGGAAATGATAAACGCAGCAGAAGATTGGGCATTAGATTCGGACTGCTGGGTTCAGGGTCCTGCTCTGACCTTCACGTAGTTTCAGAGTATTTCTCCATAAGGTGCTTCCTAAGTACAGAGGGAAAAATAGACAGCACCTTAACCAAATGATCAAAGCTGACACCGCCCATCATAGGACAAATCCTGATGTCATGGGCCTCCCGCTATGACGCACTGAGAGGGATACCGCATCACTTCTGTGGTGTGCCTGTCGACATCACGTGACATGGATCTAATGTGACAAATCCAAGTTGACGAACATTCTACACAGTAACTGTCAAAGTCCCAAAACACGAAGCAGGACGAAGGAACTTTTCCAGTTCACAGAGACTCGAGCGTGGCAATTAAATGCACAGAGAGATTCGGTGTCTTTTTTTCCTTTCTTCCATCTTTCCTTCTCTCTCGCTACAAAGGACATTATTGGGACGATTTGCCAACTGGTAAAATATAAACAAAGTTTGTAGACTAGATAATAATATCGTGTCTGTATCGATATCAACTCCTTAATTTTAATAGCTGTACGGCGATCATATAAAAGACAGTCCTTGTTTTTCAGGAAATAAACACTAAAGTATTTAGAAGTAGAGGGACAGACATTAAGTCTGCAGTTGAATCACAAATGATTTTTTTTTTTTTAAAAAAGTAGGCGAGAGGGTAGTGCAATAGTGACAAAGTATGGACATTTGGGGCATTGGGTGGACAGTACACGGAGATTCTTTGCAACTTCCGTGCAAGTCAGAAATCTTGTCAAAATAAAGAGTTAAAGAAGAAAAATAACCTCAGCTCTGCCACTTGGGAACTCTGTAGACCTTGATTTCTATGTACCTCAGTTTCCTCATCTCAAAACGGGGGTTTTCTTACCAGCTTATAAGACATTTTCTTTCGGGCAACACGGCCAAAGCAGTAAAATCTTAAATCCTTAAAATTTCTTCTTGGTGAGGAGACGGGTGAGTTGGGTCAGGAAGAGGACAGATGTCGCGGGTCTGTCACATGATTTTACATTTGGCCATGGCTATTCTCTCAAATGAGCTGTGTCGAATCAGATATGGCAGAGGGTCCTTCTTGGAGCCAAGCCTCCTTTTCAAGGTTATTGTGGAAATTAGATGAGGTCACCTACTGAGAGGCTTTATCGCAATGCCCAGCGCATAGTAGGGGGCTAAGTCGTGGCAGCAGACATCGCCATTGCAATTGTTGCTTTTGTGAATTCACCAGCACCGCACTCGTTGGTTTAATGATTCCTGGAGGGTGGAGAACGTCCAACAGGGTCAAGTGGAAGTTCGTTCCAGAAAGTCAGGTTCACTCGGTGAATCACATTCCGGCCAGGGTGCCAGCCAAATGATACCACCCACCGGCCTCATCAAAGTTCGGAGGGGTGGCCGCTGCCGAACCATGACTGGAACGCAAAGCATTTTCCCCACACCCACACCCCTGGTCGAGGGCTCACGGTGAGGCGGTCCAGGCCAAAGTGACGAGGAAAGGTGAACCGGTATGAAATTAACAAGGTCGTGATTCAGCTCTTCTGAATCGGAGCGCTGCAATTTTCTGCCTTTTATAAGAAGTCCCTGTGGATTTCTTCCTGTGTCTTCCTCGCCAGCTCTCTTTATTCCTTTCCAACACACACACACACACACACACACACACACACACACACACCCTAGCTTCCTATGCTGTGAAAAGTATTCACTTGTTAAAGTAATCCAAACCCTCATTTCTTTAGTCCCTATGTCTCCAAATGACTGGTGGCCGTCAGTCATTCCCAGGCTACCCCAGGGAGTAGTTCCAAGATGTCTATGAATTGGTCTTGGGCCATAGGGAGTTAACATCCAACGGGCAAAGCAAGCACTGGTCTGGAAGGCTGGGCCCCTTGTTGAGAATCAGGACTTCTGCCAAGAGCCAAGAACCCAACATCGCTCACAAGACAGCAAAGGAAAAGCATCAGAGCATTTATGCGAAGGGGCTCTCAATCCAGAATTTCTGGTTGCAGTCCACCAAAGCTCACCACGATTCTGCACCTTCGCCATTCGCTCTGCCTGGAACATGCATTGCCACCTTCTTCACCTGGCTAACCACACGCCCTCCTGTGGGCACTGCTTCTGCAGGGAGACCTTTTCTCATCAAGCCTTAAACTGGATTCTCTCCCACTGCTAGGTGCTGGGCTTCCCCATGCGGACACCCATTATACTTAATTGTAATTGCTTAGGTAACTAACTGCCTCGAGGGCTGTAAAAGCCACAGCTTACCAGGCTTACCTAAAGCATGCCATGTGCCACACTCAATGTTCTTTGCATATATTAACTCTTTCAATCTCTCAATGACCCTCTGAAGTTGGTGTTGTTATAATTATCCCACTGTATAGATGAGGCAACTGAAGACCAATGAGATGACGTGACTTGCCCAAAGTTACATAAGCAGGAAGGGACCGAAGCCAGGATCAAGGCCAGGCTGTCCCACTACAGGTTTGCATGGACGTTTGGCTGTACTCTCTATTGTAATGCACCTTGACAAAAGGCTACCCTCAACCACAACGTGGAGCGAGTGTCCACGCTCTCCACCAAATATCTCCAGTTCTCCCCTCAGTCACACGAGAGTCTCTCACTTCCTGGGCCCTTGTGGCTAGGTGGGGTCATGTGACATGTTCCAGCCAATGGCCTGTGAGCAGAAGTTCCATGTATCATGTCCGGGCCACAATATTGAACAGCCAATGTGAGAACTTTTAAAATGCTCCTGTGCTCTGCCACGAGAACTGACGTTTGAGATAGTGGCCACTCCATCAGCCCGGGTTCCTAAGCGATTCCAATGTCCTCCCCGAGATCCATGATAAACAAGTAGTGTGAGTATCAAATAAGACTGTTGTTTCAGGCTACTAGATTTTTTTTAGGTCAGCATAATCAAGCACGTGTCCTGTCTGACACATAATGAAAGCAAAGCAATATGATTAAATGATAGCTAGATGCTTTTAATTATATTAAAGTTAATGTAATTAGACTGACATTAATTTTAAACCTCCGAACCCAAGCTCTGCTCTCCCTTTGTCAAAAGGGAAGATAGCGAGTTATAGAGAAGAGTTTAAACCCTAGCGCCAAACTCCCTCGAGTTATCAGAATGATTAAGTGAACATGAAAAAGAAATCATTTTCTCACCTGGGATTGAACTTTATTTAATGTAAGCATAGTCTAAGTCATATAGTGGTTAAATCTTCACAAATAGGGGTACGCTGATTAATTACAATCAGGACACTCCACCGCCCTCCCTCCCCCTCCAATATCTTATAACCCACGCACTGAGGATTATTTTAAGATGTGGGTAGAAGATGAAAAAACAAACAACATTCTTTTTCTCTCCCTCTCAATACTTCCTCGCTGTCGTCCAAAGGCTCCTTCAACGCATTCCAGTAAACCATGACTGGACGCTCGGGTGCAATTTTCTTATTCCGAGAATTCAAAGGTAGTCACAACACAGACATTTCTGTTGTGCCCTAATAGATTCAAACTTGACCCTTCATGAGCCTAAGCATTTCCCTGATGGGTGGTGGCCATTTCTGGAATATTCTTAAGTTGTGGACCATCCAGGTTTCCTAGGCAGGAAGGACACCCCTTAGAGTGTGATACTTGACCACCCAAAGCAAAATCGCCTGGGGACTTTGTAAAACACGCAGCTTCTCCGACCTCCTGAACTAGACTCTCCTGGGGTGGGGACTAGAATGTTCGTTGCTGTCAGGTTCGGGAATCTGTGCAATTAAAGGTTAAGAAGCTCTACTCTTCACCAAGTTTGCTAGGAAAACAGAGAACCAAGCTTCTGGATATTTGTGGGGAAGCCCAGGGCCCAGCCCACCATGAGGATATTCTGAAGACTCATAAATAGGCTCACTGGCCTCCATAAATAGAGTCAAGGCATCCAGGTGAACAGAAGGGTGGCCACACAGAGGCAAATCTTTCCCCCACAGGCTCTCATCTCAGATCCTGGAGTAAATTGCACAGTTTAGCCGATCAGCACACAGCTTTTCCTGTCTACTGGTACTGGGCCAGAGGTGTGGGGTAGGCTCAACTGGATGGAAGAGGAGGATCTATAGTCCTTGGCTTGGAGAGATGTTTCAAGGTTTTTCATTCTTTCTTTCTGAATGGAACAATGAAGCACAGAGACTCACTTGTTATTGGCAGCCTTTTTGTAACCAAGAGGAAAAAGAGAAAGAGAGACAGAGACAGAGACCACCGAGAGATGGGCTGCGGGGTAAAGAAGGAGAAGAAGGAGGAGGAGAAGGAGCAGGAGGAAGAAAAGGAAAGAAAGGGAGCGGGGTAAGAAGGGAGGTAGAGAGGGAGGGAGAGAGGGAGGGAGGGAAGGAGGGAGGGAAGGAGGGAAGGAGGGAGGGAAGGCGGGAAGGAGGGAAGAAGGAATCTTATAGGCCAAAAAGACAGAAACCACCCAGATTCCTCATTATATCATTGATCACACCCGTCCTGGAAATTCTCCTTGCTCTGCTCATTCAGGTATGAAAGATAAGAATTTCATATATTGCTTAAGTCTGTTTCAATCAGGATTTCCTGTTACTCGCTGCCCAAAGCAGTCCGCCTGATATTTATTATCACTGCCACCACCAATAACATCATTATTAATGGTAGGGTAGGATATGCTTTTTCTCCTTGTCCTTCCCCAGTACACATAGCTGTTCGGTTACAGAAAACTGACATTGTTCTAGAATCTAAAATGTAGAACTGGTTCTCATCGCAACTCTGCCGCCGACACAGTCATGTGACTTCAGATAAACCCTGAGATGCATATTTCACATCTATAGAATGAAGGGGTGGAGTGAGATGTCCTCAATGAACTCCAAGCTTCTTAAATGGGGGACCACAACAGATAGTCCATGGCCATCGATAGCAGTCGGTCATATTAACGAGGGGAAGGAGAGCCTGAATTGCTTTTAAAATGAATGAGTTGACAATCTTTTCAAAGTAGATCGCTGATGGAAATGAAGGTTTTTAGATTCTTTTGACAGATCAGAACATCTGTCAATACTGAATCCACATTTCCATGTGGCAACAATTGCCTCAGGGTCAGAGGCTGCTCTCGTTGATTGAGACATGTCCGCCACTCCCCACGACACCCCATTGCCCCCCAACACTGAGACTGAGTTTCAGCTGCCTTTTATCATCTTACACTCAGCTCATGTACTAACTTACGTTTCCTGCCTGGCCTGGGTAGACATGGACTTTGCAACCCTAGATCTAAGACAGGAGCCTAAGGCTTCTGGATCCAAATACTCTGGGGCCTTTCGAAGCAGGCAGCTCGTCTTCACATCACATCCTCATCCAGAACGCAGGAGCCCAGCAGGCCTGAGAAACCACCAGGGAATATTACCCCCAACTAGGCTCACCCGGGGTCCTTCTCGAGGGTCAGCTGGCGACTGGCGTTGTTTTTTTCCATTTCTTCTTTGGACACTTCTGTTCTTTCCTGCTTTGAGTTTGTTCTCCAGTTCATGGGTGGTCAGATGCTTGGGTTAGATGAAGAAGAGTTTTTGGTAATTGCCAGCTCTCCTGAGTCAGTTTGGAGTTTGGGATTTGCCTTTGAGTCATTAAGTTATTCACTGCTGGGGAGCTGGCACTTTGCAAACTCGTGGAATAAACAAACACGTCCGCTCTCAAGCACAGATTGCAGCAAACGTTCTGACTCCAAATATTGGCCACGTGTAGTTTTGCCTAACAACAGTCTTAATTGGTCAACATCTTAGCTTTAGTTATCTGAAGCTGTAATTTACGATACCTGAACTGTCACCTCCTGGTCTTGAGTTCAGTTCACTTGGTTGAAAGTACCTGATGGCCTTCTTGGTGATTCATAGTATATAGTGCTCAACTGGACACTGGGACACTTTCTACATTTCTGATCCAGACTTGAGCAAATCCTTTCCTGCGTTGGCCTCAGTTTCCCCCTTTGTACAAAAAGGGGTAAACTAAATTGACGGTTTTCAAAGCGTGTTTCATAGAATCCTGGATTTGGTCAAAGGATGCTTACAGGAGTGACCTGGAAACCTAGTAGACAAGACATGGAAGACCACCCCTTCCAACCACTGGTGCTTGGCTGTGCTCTGCTTTATATGCCACAATGATTTATTAAGGGAAAAGAAAAGAAAAAAAGAAAAAAGGAAAGGAAAGGAAAGGAAAGGAGGAAGGAAAGAAGGAAGGAAGGAAGGAAGGAAGGAAGGAAGGAAGGAAGGAAGGAAGGAAGGGGGAGAGGGAGGGGAGGAAAGGAACAAAACTAGATGAAATGATTCTTCTAAGAGCTGAGAATATGGAGATAATTTTTTTCTTGAAAATCAAAGGTGAAAACGCCCAATTTAATCTATCCTTAAACTGAGGCATCTTCAGTCTATACCAAAGCACGGTCAGTATGATATGGTGATAAAAGCATGGATCCTGAAACCAACTGGGTTCAAAGCCCAGCTCTTCCACCTAATATCTGTATGGGTTTCAGCAAACTAAGCAGCATCTCTGTATCCTAGATGCCTTCCCTAAAACGCATGACCGTAATAATAGCATCTACTAAGGATGAACCAATAAGTTAGTTCATGTAAGAAGCTCAGCACGGTACCTGGCATGTACTGAGTCAGGTAGGGCCGGCATATATGGACCCTTTGTGGTTAGGTGTGACTTCAGAGAAAGCAGCTTCCCATTCCTTTATTCATTACCGTAAACACTGTTGAGAACCTAGTCTGTTTCAGGCACTGTGCAACCTACTCAGAAGGCCACAGTGAAAACAAGCATGGTCCTTCTTCTTAGACCTCACAGTCTGGGAAGGTGGGGGCAGGGAGCGGGTGTGTAGCAAGCTAAGTGCAAGAAACATTCCAGGAGCTGCAACTGTCTGGACGGAGCACAATGAAATCAGGAAGGGAAGGAGGGAGCCACCCCAGGTTTTGCCATCAGTTGCAGGCCCTGTGATAGATATTCTATATGCATCTTTGCAACAGTCCTGTGAAGTTGGGATACTTATGATGTCATCCCTATCTGACAAGTGAGAAAATGGAAGGTTTGAGGTTTGTCTAAGTTTATTCTATTAGCAAGCAGGAGGGATGGAATTCAAATCCAAGGCTTGCTGAGACCTGAATCTGTGCTGCTTAACTCTGTAAGAAGGAAACCAAGGTCTAGATGGTTAGTTTCAGCCAATATCTATTTTCCTTTCCATGTAAGAACCCCTGATGCTTAGCTAGGCACATGGACATTGAGAATAAAGACTACATTACCCAGTCTCCCTTGCAACTGAGCCAGTCAAATGACTCCAACCTAACCAATGATTATACCCTTAAAAGGAAGGGTCCTTCCTGCCCCTTCCTGTCCCCTTTCTTCCACCTGGAATATGGAAGTGGTTAAATGCCATGTTGGACCATGTGACTAAGGGCAGTGTCTTAGAACTGGCAGGGCAACAAGATAGGAGCCTGTGTCTCTGCGTGGCCTTATGAAGTGGAAACTGCCCTGCCGTGAGAGAGAAATAAGTATCTAACTGGTTTAGGCTGAATAGAAGAAGTGGATTTGGTGGCCTAATAATATAGAGTAATATAAGCATTTTTTTTCCTTTAAGTAAATTGTAGCTTCGAGGAATTAGGACTTAGGTATATCTTGGAGGCATGCAAAGGGAGAGCTTTGGGCTCCATATGGTTGGCATTTAGCCAGTACAGAGTCTGAAGAACCTTAATCGCTCAGGAGGGAGAGGCAGGTTACCATGAAGACAATGTCTTTCAAGTGACAAAACCACTTTGCCAACTCAATGGAGTTAAAAGCTTTTGTAGCTCAGCTGCACCCTGGTGAGCCTACGGCACAAAGGACAGGCAGTAAGGCACTCCTGCTCATCAGACAGGATATATGCACCTGGAGAGTACTGCTCCCCACCCCAGGCTAATTAATCGTCCTTCCTCCAAATTCTTACCAATATAATCAATTATTGTTAGAATGATGGCTGTCACTTAATGAGATTCTACTTTGCAGATCCCCTGCCATAGTATATTTTCAATATAAGTAGCTGGTTTGATCCCCCATTTCACAATTGGTGAAACTGAGGCTCACAGAGATTAACTCTCTCAAGGCCACGGAGTTAGAGGCAAAACTAGAAATCCGAATGATTCTGAGGCCAGTGCCCTGTGTCTTACAGGAACGTAACCTTGGAAGATCTGAATAGACCAAATCTACTCCTTCTGATCACTCTCAGGAAAGATGCAACCCGCCCAGGCTGTTGGTAATTGGATCCTTCCTAAAGCAGCTCTTTATCCCCAGTTCCCTGCCTCCTGGACTTCTTTCAGGAAGATAATGTATTTCTCGCTTTTGAAATGACTGGGTGTGTTGAAAATGGCCCGTGGTCCCTCTCACGTCTTAAAGCCAAGCAAGTCAAAGCCAAATTCTTTATCGTCCTAGTCTCGAGACATTAGTGAACCAAAGCCAGTTTGCTGGGCTTGGTCCCAGGTTTAAAACTCTTTTAGTTTTAAAACTGGCCCTTTCCTATGAAGCTCAAGCCCGGGATGCTTCTTCAGAGATGAGCTTATACAGAATCCAACCCCATTCTACTTCTCCTTAACCTCTTGACCCATGATAGACCCCATGTTGGCTTTCTCCAAGTAGCCCAAGCTCCCAAAAAGGACATTGCAACAGCCACCCCCATTCCTCACCGCTCATCTTGCATCTTGGCCAGCTCTCAGCCTATAATTCTTTCCAAACTCGCCTGTATAAAATAATCATGTACATGAAGTAAAACAGGAGTCTCATATACACACTTAATAACTCTTGTGTACTGTGCAAGAGGGAATTCCACTTTATAACCCCCAGAGCTTTCGAATGGTTCTCATTTAGCTCCACATTCCTCGTGCGAGATCTAAAACTTCCCTCTCTCTGCCCCAGCCTGTTGCTGCCTCTCAAAACTGTTGTGTCTCCAGATTCCTTGGGACCATTTCATCTCCATCTCTGCTTCTAATTGGGAGATTTAAGTATTGCTGTTCAGCCCTAGAGCTAAATGTCAGGGTTTCACTTAAAATCCCATATTTTGGGAACTGAGCACATTGTAGTAAAAAAGCTTCAGGCGTGAGCATGTCAAAATAAATGGAGTTAGACGGATCAGCTAATCCTTCCAGCCACCAGCTCAATGGCAGAGTGAGAAGGTGGTTCCCACCTCTGGCATTCCACAAGTGCCCTGTCCTTGACATTGATCATGTCGTTGGTCTGTCCTGGGCCTCTTTCCTTAAAGGGAGTCAGTCCTTCTGTAGTAGGCGACCAATTCCTCTGCAATTCCATACAGTTAATCAGGCAATACGTGTATCATCTAAGTCTTAGATTTTTGACTTAAGACGTTGATATCAAATCATCGCTTACGTTGACCCCACAGATAATAGCAAAAACCATGTCATTTAAAAAAAAAAAATTAGCTTTCGTTTAGAAAACATGCATAAACAATGGCACCAAAGATTGTGGAGGACAGGAACCAAGAAAAGCAATTCATTAATTGTATGAATCTGCACAGTCAGCAAATATCCATGGTACCTGGTCCTTGTCAGATACAGTGCTTGGCACTGAGAAGACAGATAAGCCAGATGCAGCCTCTGCTAACATCTTCGATTTCATTTCACAACCTGGCTTGCTACCCTCTGGACACACTGGCTGGCCTTATGTTCTTTGAGGACATCAGTTTTGTCCCTGCCTTAATGTCTTGACACTTGCCATCCCTTCCACCCAAGATACCCTTCCCTCTAGTCCTCAGATATCTTCTGAGTCTAACTCAAATGGCTCCTCCTAGTAGAATCTTCCTTTGCCATCCCTCCCCTTAGCACCATCATTTTTTTCCAGCTGTCAGATCTTCTTCACAGTGTGTATCTCTATATGAAATCATGCTTTTTATGTCATTGTTTACTGACCAATAACCTTCCCCCATTAAGGTCAGAGACCTTTTCTATCACACTTGCTGTGTCTTCAAGGTCTAGAATAGCACCTGGCATATAGAGACATTCAATAAATATGAATGAATGAATGAATGAATGAATGAACAAATGCATCCATAATCAGATGAGTTTTAGAGTTACATTTTCTCATAAAACACATTTACCTAAATCTGTCAAGCCCAACATTAATTGCTCCCTTCAAGGGACAAGACAGGTACAATTCCTGCTCTCACAGACCTTATAATCTAGGGATCAAAGAAAATTCTACTGGGTTAAAAGAGGTAAATGGGACTCTTTCTTCACAGATCATGCAGTGCAGTAGCTCTAAGGTACACTGGAAATATCTGTGTATTCATCTTGCCCAAAGTTATTGATCATATCACGGGTCTAGTGTTCCACAAAGCAGGCTTGGGGAAACATTTGTCAAGATCAAATGCAGTGAGCATCGTCAGAGAATGAACTCTACACCATTACCAATTTTCAAAGCAGTCCAACATAAAAAAAATTTTAAAAAAGGGAACGCAACCCTGGATGATTCAACCTATTTGATCTCTGATGATTCATAAGGCGTTGTGAGAACCCTATGTCTTAGATCATCCTCTAGACGTAGGTTACCCTCATATGCAGAAAATGTAAACTTATCGATTAAGGGAACCCATTATCTGGCTGGTCAGTAAGGGGAGGGTCCTGTTCTACATTTACATCAGTTTGTGGTCAAATCTCTGCAGTCACTTCTTACAGGAAAATAAACATCTTAGAGTACAAATACCTGTAGAGAGATTTCACCCTCCCCCCACACAAATCAGGCAGAAAAGATCCAGTCGAAAGAGAGAGTCCACTTTTTCTCGTCTCTGCCTGAGGACATAATTAGCTACTCCTTCCTACGTGTTTCAGAACTCTGTACATATAACTATCTATAGCATTTATCGCAGAGGTATTATTTATGACAATCGTGTGGTATTCCTTATTTTATGCCAGACACTTTGCAAAATATTTTCTATATATCTCTGCTTCCTTTCCCAACATTCATAGGTGGTAGGTACTATCATCATTCCTGTTTTAAATGTGAGAAAACTGAGGCTCAGAAAAGCTGAAAATTTGCCCAAAAGAATACAATGAATAAATAAAAAAATATCAGAATTTGAACCCAAGCCTTATCTGATTCCCAAGTCTGCACTCTCTCTCCTATATTTCCCAATTAAAGGCTTACAAGTCCATGACCTCTGGCTTGGGTTTCTGGTTTCTTGAGTGAGTTTTATACAGCAGCTAATGGTTCACGGTGCCTAGTGAGCGTTCAGCAAAGACTCATTGAGCTGTGAGAGGCAACACTGTACAACAGAAAGAGCTTTGGGATAGACAGCAAAAACAAACAAACAAACAAACAAAAAAACTGAGTCCTTCAGGTTTTGTAACTAATCCACGATGACCTTGAAAACAAGCCCATTCCTCCTCTCTAAACCTTTGTCTTTCCATCTGCAAAATGGGAGGGGATTAGAAGAGATGATTTCTAAGATGATCCTTCCCGCTAAGTCCAAGTGACGTACAGTGGGAGCTGATGTCACATAATCTTTTAAAATTCTGGGCATTCCCAGGAGGCTGGGGATGGCGTTGTCTATTGCTGACATCCTCAGTCAGTGCTTCAGAGAGTCCATGACCTCTGGCTTGGGTTTCTGGTTTCTTGAGTGAGTTTTATACAGCAGCTAATGGTTCACGGTGCCTAGTGAGCATTCAGCAAAGACTCATTGAGCTGTGAGAGGCAACACTGTACAACAGAAAGAGCTTTGGGATAGACAGCAAAAACAAACAAACAAACAAAAAAACTGAGTCCTTCAGGTTTTGTAACTAATCCACGATATGACCTTGAACAAGCCCATTCCTCCTCTCTAAACCTTTGTCTTTCCATCTGCAAAATGGGAGGGGATTAGAAGAGATGATTTCTAAGATGATCCTTCCCGCTAAGTCCAAGTGACGTACAGTGGGAGCTGATGTCACATAATCTTTTAAAATTCTGGGCATTCCCAGGAGGCTGGGGATGGCGTTGTCTATTGCTGACATCCTCAGTCAGTGCTTCAGAGGTACAGAGCAAGATGCTCAGGGTGTACCCACTGAATGAATGAACGGATACTGACATACCCACGCGAAGCTCTGCTGACGATAAACACTTAACACATCCCAAAGTCCCAGAAAGAAGCAAAAGCCATTTCCTTGTAAGGAACGATGGCTTCACGGGTGAACTGCAGCACTGACCCAACCCTTCAAGAATGAGAGTGTCTGGCGTCCAGCCAACGGGGGCAGACGGAAGCCGGGGTTGGGAGGCCTCCCGGCTCCCCCTCAGCACCCCACCCCACTTATGAACTTCACATTCCTGGGTCAAATCTTTCATCGCCAGCATGTAGCCTCTGGAAAATATAAATGAGAAAGGTCCAAGCCTAGTTTTGCAGGGTCTTGCCCCAAAGCTCACCCTCCCTGACACAGAGGAGGAAGAGATCAGTAAGCCAAAAAACGTGACATTCTAAAAACCCCTTTGTGGGAAATAAATAAATAACCATCCGAGACGTAATCTTTTTAAGTAATAAAAACATGTTTTCTGTGCTTTCTGACCCTCTAGCGTTTCAGAGTTTGGGGAGTTGACCGGGCTCTCCATGTCCGTGAATGCTTGCAAGTTCATCACCCTGACTTTCTTGGCTGTGAAATCTTAACACTAGTGGCTGGAAAGAACTTTGGTTTCAAAAAAAAAAGAAAGAAAGAAAGAAAGAAAGGAAAAGAAAGAAAGAAAAAAATTGATCTTTTTTTCCCAAACGTCCTCATCATTGAGTTCACACTTTGGGGCTATGGGCAGGATTTTCTCAGCCTATAGATTCACAAACAAATATTCCAAAGTTTCATTTCCCATGGACTCAGTGGAATTCACCTGAAAACCTGGCGATTATTTACGTTCTAGCGTACTTTCGGTCAAGCCACCCAGGACTTTATATCCACAGGAAAACTGACAAGTCCAATCAACTCTCCAAATACAGTTTTGTAAAATCTTATTCACTTGGATGCCATCAGTTCAGAATTTTTGGATAATTCAGACAGTCTGGATGAAAGTTTCCTCTTGCACAGTTCTACAAAAAAAGAGAGTTTCTTAACAAATTGATAATGCAAAGCAGACTGTTGGGGCTGAGAATGAACTGCCTTCAATTTCTTCAGAATAGCATTCACTGACAGGCAATCAATGATTAATTACAAATTATTTTTATCAAATAATTAAAATGAATGCCAGGCAATTCACCATACCTTGGGAATAGTAGAGAGAATAGAGACAAAACAAAATATATATATGGGCTTTAGATCCATCAGGCATGGGTTAAAATTCCAGCTATGCAACTCATGAGTTTAGGTTACTATGTATACGCTACTTCATTTCTCTGAGCCTTAATTCTGACATATGGAATAGCTTGCAGGATGGACATAAGAATTAGAAATCATATGGGTTAAGACATAGTTTCCAAAACTATGCCCGGAAGGATTTAAGTCCACAAGATGTTAACACATATTGCATCAAAAAGGGATCCGAGGTCGAATAAGTTTGGGATAAACTAGGCTAAATGAAATTGAGTAAATTTGCTTGCTTTTTCTGTTTGTTTATTTGTAGCCCTTTTCAGAATCTTTAATAGTGTACTCTATGTCCTGAATTTCCAGAAGGAGGATATAGTAAGCAGTTGTTCCCAAATTTCTTTCACCAGGAAACTTTTTCTGTTAGAACATTCTTTGACCTCTTATAAAACTCCCACTGAACCCGGTTTGCAAAATGAGGCCCTAGGATCTGTGGTTCGAGCTATGTCTTTGCTAGGAAAGTTGAGTTCTGATGGAGGCATCTATGTTCTATCCCCAAATCCTCTAGGGACCAAGGCCAAGTCTAGAGAATAGAGACCATGACAGAGAAGCTAGATTTTGGCTTACAGACTCCCTACAAACCGTCCTGGAGAAAATAATTTGTGGGCTTTTCTCAGCTATACCTGGAAGCCGTTATCGCTGGATGCTAGGATCGTCGGTGTCATTGCCTCGAGCCCCAAAGTTTTTAAAAGATTCAGGAAGTGGAGTGGAGAGAGAAAGCATGGCAGGGAGGCAAGGAATCTAATTCCCGGCACAGAGTGAGGGTGTTCGGTAAAGAAGCATTTGTAAAATCATTAACTCTTTTCCCATTTGGGGAAAAAAAGTGCAGCTCACTGCCAGAGTCGATTGAACATCACACGTAGGAACGCTACGTTTTCTAGGATTTGACATTTTCGACAATGGAGAATTACTATATTTCGTAAATGGAAATACCTCTGCTAAAGACAGAATGCTATAAATAGAATGATGCCATTTGTTTCCAAAGACTATGAACATACTAGAGCGATGCGAAAATAATAATAAAAGCGAGATATTTCGTGGCGAACTTCGGGGGTGAGGTTAGGACCGTCATCTGCGGGTCATCTCGGGGTAAACACCGCAGCCACAAACGCCCCTGGTGAGTATTCTCTGGGCAAATGGGAAATGGGGTAAAGTAACTACTATGGCAGTACACGTGGCAGTTAGGCTCAAGGGACAAAGAGAAGGACATCCGCAAGGAACTTGTGATGGTATTAAAACGTGGACTGAAAGAATGTCAAGAATAGCCCCTAATCTTGGTAAGAGTACAAATGGAGTTAGCAAGCTAAGTAAGGTTCTACCCTCACAACAAACTATACGGCACAGCGCATTGCTAAGAACTAAATGACAGTTCCAGACGGTAAGCTGTCATCCATTCACATCTTCCCTGATCGATGCATTCAAGACGACAGTGTGTCCAGCACGTGATAAGTAAGAGTGGTGATAAGGCTCAATCAAGTCCCTGTCATCGGGGAGTCTACACTCTAACAGGGGAATATGGCAG
>NW_006433949.1:2074650-2075582 GCF_000325575.1 Pteropus alecto | reverse complement strand
TCCTAGTTATCCTTAAAATTAGGATGGAGTCAGGTGACCACTCCATGGGAACAGGGGCAGAAATGGCCCAGCCTTTAAAAACACCCTCCACTACTCCCCTTTCTTTCTCTGCTGTGACGACACTGGGGCCACGTGCCCCAGGGTAAGTGCATCGGGATGGAACCCGGGAGCGCCTAGGACGATGACATGAGCAGGAAATAAACTATCTCGAGTTAGACCCTGAGATTTGGGGGTTGGTCTGTTGTGGCAGCTAGAGTTCATTGTTCTGACGAATAGAAACAGAGACTAAGCATATAAATATACGAAGCTGGGAGGAAAAACGAAAGGACGCGAGGGGACCAGGGGAGAAGGAGAGAAAGGCCGTGTTAGGCAGGATCTCAACAGGAAACAGCACCCTTGAAATATGATTAAACAAACAGGATTTACTTACAAAGAGACTATTGACAAAGGCCTGTACGCTAAGGAACCACGAGGGCTAGGGCAGTAACCCAGGGCTAGCAGCGAAGAGCTGCTCCTGCATCTGTTCCTAGGAGGGCTCAGGGGAGGACTGGAGGGAAAACACGTCGAGCCAGCAGCCTTGAGAGGAACAATGGCCCTCAGTGAAGGGACACATCCAGCTCAGGCCATCTGATGGCTATGCATCCAGGGGATAAGGACTCTAGCCTCATTCTCTTCCTTCTCTCCAACCCCAACCAGGGTTTCCCACGGGACAAACCCAACCAGAAACCAGAGGGCAAAGAAGCCCAGTGACGCTGCTCCTATAAGTCAGTTTCCAGAAGCGCAGAGCAGAGTGGGGAAGGGTGGAGGGTGGTTGGGTGGGGAGAGGGGGAATACAAGATATTTAGGACTGAGACACTATTTTAGAAAGAGTTGTCGGGGACGATCACCAGGAGAAAGTGACACAGAAGGGGAGGCCTGAATGACGGGTGTCA
>NW_006433949.1:2063871-2074633 GCF_000325575.1 Pteropus alecto | reverse complement strand
TGTTTCAGAAACAGGGAACCGTGAATACGAGGACCTTGCATGAGATTCGCTGGGTACAACTAAATGAAGGGAAGGAGGTCAGTTGTGAGAATGCACAAGCGCGGGGAAGAATATCAGGAAGTGAGGTCAAGGGCAAGGTCAGGCCTGAGGAACAAGAAGTTCACAGAACAGAAAAATTTCTGAAGCCTAGGGCTGCAGATGACTGAAGGAGTCCAGCGTTTGAAAGCATGGGAGGCGGTGTATACAGAAGGAACGACATAAGTAGGAACACGGAGGCAGGATTTGACCCCGCCGGTGAGGGCGCCTGGAAGGAGAGCCATCGACTGGGGATGCGAACCGTTGGTTCCCCAATCTTTCTTTTTTTTAAAAAAAAAAACAGCTTTATCAAAAACTAATTTATGTATTATAAAATTTACCCATTTAAAGTAAACAACTGAATGTTTTAGTATATTTACAGTTGTGTAACCATCACCACAATCTAATTTTATAACTTTTCCAGCAACCCCAAAAGAAACTCCTTATTTCCACCCCTAGCCCCAGGCAACCACTAACCTACTCTCTGTTTCTATAAATTTGTCTTTTCCAGACATTCGTGTAAATGGAATTAGGCAATATGTGGTCTTTTGCTTCTTTTTCTTAACAGGATGCTTCTGGGGTACATGTATGTTGCAGCATATACCTGTGCTTTACTCCTTTTTATTCTTCGATAGCATTCTATTTTGTTTACCTGCTCACCAGGTGATGGACATCTGGGTGGTTTTCACTAATTGACTATCACAAACATTCTTGTACAAGCTTTCTGCGGCTGTTTGTATCAGTTTTCTTGGGTAAATGCCTCGGAGTGGAATTGCTGGGTCGTATGGTAAGTCTATGGCTAACATTGTAAGAAACTGCCAAACTATTTCCAAAGCAGCTAAACCATGAACCTCTTTTCTTAAAGAATGTTATGAAATGTATGAGCCTTCATCTCTGTCCACAGCTGATTAGACTAAACAGGAGCGCGTGACCCAAACGGAACCAATCAGTGTTTTTCCTTCTTGAGATCTTGGTGTGGGGACAGGACATAGGTGCATGTGTGTTTATCTCTGCAGGATGCATGAACTGGAGTGGCCATGTCTGGCCCACGTGCAAGTAAACAGACAAAAACAGACCACAGAGAAAAGAGAGAAGTTGGTATAGAGAGAAGCAGAGGTAAGAAGCCACATGATCCAGGAGAGGTAGACAAAGCCATCTTGAGTCCCGAGTTTTGGGGAGTCTTGGTTCTGGGCACTTGTGAGGTCTAGCATAAGACCTGGCTCTTGCCTTTTTCCACATACCCCAGTGTCCTCCAATACATTCTACTTTTGGGTACGATTTATGGAAAACTTTTGCTCCCGACAACTAAAAATTCCACGACTAACTCAATATTTTATGGCTGGTACAATGAATGGGTAGAAGAATGAAATAGCCTTATATCTTAAACCAAAGCAAAAAAAAAAAAAAAAAAGCATTTATATGGTACCATGTATGTCCTGGCCTTTGAAGAGCATAAAGTAGGGTCATAAAAGTTACAGCGAACTGTTTGCCACGGAAGGGACAGAGAAGGCCATTGAGAGAAGAGTAATATTTTTCAATAAAAAGACCTTCTCAAAATGTTGTTTGAGGTTATTTTACAATTTAATAAAATAATCATAATAATAATGTAGTGAAAAACTACCAAGATTGTGGAGTTAGGACTCATTATGTGCTGAAAGAGCTTGAAATGAAAGACACCTTTTAAGTACCAAGCATTATAATTATATGCTACTTTAAAGAACCACAGTCAATTCTCCTGCTGACTAATCTTGATTATCTGTCAAGAACTGGAGACGGAAAAGTCAGACAAGTGTTGGGTGGACGGTCTAATTCTGAGGGCTGGCTTGCAGCTTTCTCTGCTGGGGTCCCCCAGGAGCCTGTCTGTATGACAACGAGAACTGTATCACAAATCTCTTCCTCGGCTCTCCCTGGCCTGGAATGGAAAGGAGGGTGGGGAGAAAGAACACAGTCTCCAAGAGAGAAATAACTGAAAGATCATGGAAGGAAATGAAGGAGATGAGCTTAATTTAAGGATGTTCTGATCTCTCGTTATTTGTTTGTTCCCTCATTAGCATAGGGACTGTGTCGGTTTCCTCCACTCTCATGCCCACAGCCTCCTAAACAGTGCTAGGCGCGTAGTAGGAGTTCAACTATTATTTGTCGAGTAAATGAATGGATAAGGTCAATTAGAGCATCCTTTACCTCCTTATTTCTAGGTTGATGTCAACTCTCGAGATCTTGCCTGGGGGCTCAATACAAGAAAAATATTTCAGGTATGAAATCTCTTTAAAAAAAAAAACATGTAAAATATCCAGGGAAGCCTCTCACCTGAAATGGAAGATTTCAGTGACTGTAGTGAAGCCCAACAAGGGAAAAATATTTCCTTTAGGTCAGGCGGAGATAGATAGTCCCTCTCCTTCCAGCGGTTGTCACGTGAGAACCTAGTGTTCGCGTGGGTCGGGATGAAGACCAGGGTTGATCAAGCATGAAGGTCAGACCTATTCACTGGTCTTTCATCGGTAACTGACTACACTCTAGCCCAGCGTTGTCCAGTGGAAATCTAAGGCCAGCCTCATTTGTCATGTTGAATTTTTCTAGTAGTTACATTTTAAAAAGTGAAAAGCGGCAGGTCAAATTAATTTTAATAACATGTTTTAACATGGTGCAGCCAAAAGATTACCCTTTCATCATGCAATCAACATAAAAATTACCAATGAGCTATTTTACGGGCTTTTTTTTTTTTTTATCCTAAGCCTTCAAAAGGATATATATTTTATAGTAAAAGCACATCGAATTTGGATGCTAAATTTTCACTGAAAGCTCTTGCTTAATATTTAGAATTCATAAAATTTACAGGTGAAAAGGGTAGATTCACGTACTAAAGTTGTTCTAAACATACTTAAAAGCCTTCCAAAAGCTAATCATATCAGTGTCTAAATCTAAATTCATCGATATTAAATAAAATTGAAAATTCAGTCCTTCAGTTGCATTTCAAGTGCCCAATCACTCCAGGGCTTAGTGGCCACCGTACTGGACGGTACGGATATAGAACATCCCCACCACAGCTGGAAGCTCAACTGGATGGCACTATTCTCCGTGTCCTAAGAAAACCATAAATTTTGAGGTCAGGCATGTGTTTTGCCCTCTGTTGTCCCCTACGGTGACGACTAATACATGAGAGATGTCAGTAAATGACCGTTGAAAGAAAGAACAACAGTGTTGTCACATGACAGAGGGTGGAGGGTTTAAAAATAAAAGTTCAAAGAAAGGACATTTATGATAGGCCTTCACAGGTGAATAGGAGCCCACTAGGCAAAAAGTCAAGTAAAAACAGAGGAGGTGCCTGGTATATAGGTGCTGGATTATAAAAGAATCTAATATGTTGTGAAAAGTGTGGTTTTTGTGCCTTTGTTTTGCAAACCCAAGATGAAATCAAACTTTTTCTACACTACTTCCTAGCTGTGTGTCCTGGGGAAAATCACTTAGCCTCTCTTAGCCTTGGTTTCTTCATCCGTAAAACATAAGTACTGATTTCAAGGGTTGTTTTGAGGACTGATGAGTTATTAGATGCGGAGTGTTTACCACAGTGCCTGGTACATAATTAATAGTCATAATTATTGTGCACAAAGTTTAGTAAGTGGTGGGTTGTTAGATGCTCACTCCCACGCCTCTTCCCCGCTTCTTAGAGTCGGCACCCTGACTTTTAACCGTGCAGTTATATCCCAGAGAAAAGCCCGATTCTCTCAGCCTTCTTTACAGCCAAGAAAAGCCACTGAACTAAATTTAGGCCGACAAAGCTGAAATGGAAGCATTGGGTGTTATTTCCAGGAAGTTTTCTTCAAGGAAAGGGGTTTTCTCTCCTGCCTTCCTTCTCCCGGCTGCCCAAAGGCAATCGATGTGCTGAGACTGGCAGAGCAGGACGTTAGGAGGCACTGGGTCCCCCGTGAGCAAGAGGCTCCGAGGCAGAGGAGTAGTCGGAAGCATCTCTAGTCTTCTCTGACCTGAGAACCAGCTGGTCGAGGACCATCTCTTGGGATGAGCACTTCATGGAACAAAGTTTGGGGAACATATGTTAGGCGTTCAAGAGGGAATGGTGAGATCGTTAATGGCTGAGATTCAGGTGGACGGCGAGGACCATCTATAAACGGGGCGGGGTTCTACTGCTCTGGGATGTGGGAGGAATGGAGGGGCCACGGCCGGGTCCATTGGGGTTGATGGCCCCCTGATGGACACATGGCTGGGCCTGGTCATCTGTTTGTGAGGTCAAAGGACTGTGAGTGGTTCGTTAGCCAATGGCAGTGATAGCTTCACCATATGGTGTGGCTTTGTACCTTTTCTGTCACACCGGCAGTGGCATGTTTATCGTGGTTCTTCTGCGGATCGTCCATTGACGTAAGACACTAAAAAATCTTGCCACGTCTCAATTGTGGCCTCTCATAACCTGTTGTCTGTTGTGGCTGAAATACTGGAGGATGAGATTTTTTTCAGCCTGTACTTTTGGAGCAATTGTTTGATGTTGTTAAGAGCACCTTTCCTTGTGTGTTTTTGAATCATGGTAAATTGGAGTAAAGTCAGTAATTTACTCCTCGTTGTCCTACCAAGAAACCCAAGCATGGCTTTGGACATCCTTTTCCTTAAACGTTTGGTACCAAAACTTGGCACATCAAGCCGTGTCGACTGGAATTATTCACAGAGAAGAGAGCATCTTTTAATCTCCAACTAGGTGGTGGTATCCTTTATAAAACAAATGAAGTAGGCATTAATCCAAAGACTCACTGTGAATGTTTGTTATGGTTGTCCAACACAGAATTTAAGCGATTCTGTATTCCTGGAGTTATTTCTTTATCCTGGAGCACAGGCTATCAATTGGGTCCCTTGGCCTGCTGCCTATGGATGTACAGCTTTCAGCTGGAATGAAAAAGATCCATCATGCCCCTGCCCTTACAGGGCAAAGCGAGGGCTAAGGTTATAAAACCTCATATTTATACATATGGTTATTAATAAATCGGAATTACTCCTGTGAATTATAGTTACTACAATAATTTTTGAATAACCCTGACAACTGTATTTTCTTAATGCCAAGAACAGATCTATTTCATCGGAAATTTCCTATAAAGGTAGGGCTGAGCACTTCGCCTACGTCATCTCAGACCTCCCAACAACCCTGCAGGCAGGAACAGTTATTAATGGTATGTGACAGAAGACGAAACGGGATCAGAGAAGTTAAGCAATTTGCTCAAGGTCACACAGCTGAGACTGGTGTCAAACCCAAGTGTGCTAGACCCTCAGGGTCATGAACTTAACATAGCATGCTGTGATTACTGCCTAATGTTTAACTGCTATGAAACCAGGTACTGAGCCTCTTCCTCCGTTACCAACCATATTGTTTACCACCACTCCACGGGCAAGGGACTTGGGGAAGATATTTTTGCTGCCTTGCTTTCAGGCTACCTAACCTTGGACCTTGCTTGCCTCATCCTTGAAATGCGGTGCTGACTTCAATAGTTCGCTGGGAGGATTAACGAGGCAATAGATGAGAAAGAATCAAAGAGACAAGGGGAGGAGCTTAAATTTCAACTAACGGGATTGGAAAGGCTAAGTCATTTTGGTTTTTGTCCCCCCGCCATCCCTATCTGAGCTAATTCCTTCAATTTGGTTTGAATTCAAAGTGGGAACAAATACATTTTTGAAATAGAACCCAAGGCTGCTCAACTCAACACTCTCCATATTCTTACAGGCCTCCCCAAATGAGGTTGGTGGCCCCCAGTAATTCGTAATTAATTCTGTGAGCCACGCACATGTCAAAAAGACAAAACTGCTCAGTTTTGTAAGCTGAGATGTTCCCAGTTCCCATCCACAGTCACATGTATGTGGAGGTTCCCGGGAGGAGCTCCAGGCTGACACCCCTCCCATGGGGCTATTCCAGTGGGCAGGAACGATGCCAGGCCAGTCCAGCCTGGTTCTCTCCCAGAAGCATTTTGGTTTTACAAGTCTCGGGCAGTATTAGCCAAGGATTGTTTATCTGTTTTGATTTCTTCACTTGTTCCCACTCGAGGCCATCTGCGAAGTATTTTCCTGATTGCAAATATGGACCTTGTTTAGTTTGCTTGTGTGTGTTTTCTTCCTTCTAGAAGTATCACCAAAGAGAATGAAGGTCATTTAGACGAGAGGGAAGAGAAGCTCCCCTAACAGGAAATCAAGTGAGAAGGAAAAAAATAAAGCAGGAGTGTGAACCTACAGTGACGTGCTCTGGACTCTGGCGAAGGCCACGTGCGCATGACTGGGTGGTAGAAGCTAGTGGAACATTGAGAAAGAACATACACTAAAACCAGGCTGAGCTATGGTAAAAATCTCGGCTCTGCTCTTGAGCTGGCGCCCTCGGGCTAGTTACTTCACCCCTCTGAGCCTCAATAGCCTTTGCTGCAAATTGGGAAGAGAGCGGTAAGTAATAATTATAGGTTAGATGTGTCGAATGTTTACTCTGTGCCATTAGCTCACTTCACGCTCACAAACAAATCTCTCTGGTATCTTCTCCATTTTATAGAAAACCAAGGCTCAGAGATGAAACAGCTTGCCCGAAGTCCATAGTGGCAGAGTAAATGGCAGAAACAGGAAAGGACTCCTTTGCTGTCTGGCTTTTGGAGAAGAAGCTGCCAATCGCTGAGTTAGCACAAGAGCTGATGTGAGAATTCATGAGAACATCCCAGTACCGCGCCACCTGCTCACAGAGTCAGTCACCAAAAGCACAGGTAACAAGAGCGAAAACCAGACAAGTGGAACACATCAAACCATAAAGCTTCTGCACAGGAAAAGAATAAAAACGCAACCCCTGGAATGAGAAAAAAATTTGCAAACCATACAGCTGAGGAAGGTCTAATGTCCAAAATATATAAGAATCTCCTGCAACTCGATAGCAAAAAAAAAGGGGCGGGGCTCAGAGGAGCTCAGTTGACACGTCTTCAAAAAAGACATACAAATGGCCAACAGGAAAAGGTGCTCATCATTAATCATCAGGGAAACGAAATCAAAATGGCAACGAGATGTCTCCTCACGCCTGTTAGAATGGCTATTATAAAACAATAACAAAAAAACATTGGCGAAAATGAGGAAAAAGGAAATTCCTGCGCACTGTCGGCGAGAATGTAAATTGGTATAGCTACTACGGAAAAACAATATGGAGGTCCCTCAAAAAATTAAAAACAGAACTACCATATGACCCAGCGATCCCACTTCTGGGTAGATATCCAAAAGAAGTTGGAATCAGGGTCTCACGGAGATATCTGCATCCCCGTGTTCACTTCAGCATCATTCACAATAGCAAAGACAGGGAAGCAACCTAAATGTCTATCAATAGGTGAGTGAATAAAAAAAAATGTGGTATATGCATATAATGGAATATTATCCAGCCTTTAAAAAAAAGGAAACTTTACCATTTGTGACAACATGGATGAATCCAGAAGACATCATGCTAAGTTCAAAAGGCCACACACAGAAAGACAAATGCTACACAATCTCACTTATACGTGGAATCTAAAATAGTCGAACTCATAGAAACAGAGTAGAATAGTGGTTGCCAGGGGCTAGAGGCCGGAGGAGAGGGGGAGGTGTTGGCCAAGGGGTGCAAAGTTTCAGTTGTGCAAGATGAATAAATCCTACAGGTCTGCAACAAGAGCCAATACCTACACATTTGCTAAGAGAGTAGATCTCACGTTAAGCCATGATTATCTTATCGAAAATGAATAAATAAATAAGGCAGAGAGAACTTTCACAGTGATGACGAGGTTTACGGTATACATGTGGTGATGGTTTTGCAGGTGTAGACTTATCTTCGGTCTCATCAAGTTGTGTGTGCAGCTTTTCGTGTTAGCGATCGTACCTCAATAAAGTTATTGTTAAAGAAAAGATCCCAGCTGCTTATGCCCCCTTCAAAAAAACCAATAGTATTACCCACTAGGGATAACATACTCAATTAAAATAAATCAATGTGTATATAGGTAGGTTCATTAAAACATGTATGTATACACACACACACACACACACACAGAGAGAGAGAGAGAGAGAGAGAGAGAGAGAGAGAGAGAGAGAGAGAGAGAGAGAAACTTCCATGTCTAGAGCTTAAGGGAAAACAGGAAGGTGAGCAGAAAGGAATTTTCAGATAATGAGAGCTCACCACTATAATGGAGCCGTTGACATCCAACATCAAAAGGTCCCGGGGAGAAGAGATTTGATAGAAATGTGATAGATGTGAGAAAAGACTAATAAAGACTCTATTCTTCCTGAGATTCTGGCCATGGAGGCACCAGGATATGACACGGGAACATCAGCTCCCAGGGGGCCTACAGGTCAAGACCGTGAAGAAATACCTGTGGGTCAGACTCACAGATACGCGGAAACATTCTGTGTTGGAGACCGTGACAAGAAGCAGCTGTGAAGCATCAGTGAGACCCTGGGAGCTGAGCTTTGGAACTGTCCCCTCCTTGTTCCAGATTCCCAGAAGGCATTTCACTAGCTGCTGGGGTAGGTGCTACACCAGTTATGGAAACACTGCTGTTTCAGAGTTCCAATTTAGGGGCCGTGAGAAACAGGAACATGGTCGTCGCCACCATGAACTCAGAATACAAACTGGAGACAATTCGGGATCCATCTGACAGAATTAAAATTAACAGTGCGAAGAAGGTAAATGGTAAAGCGTGTGAGTGACAAAATGGCATCGACACGTAAACACTATGAAGCATGAAAAAGCCTTTCACCAAAGTTCTGACTGTCTGGAACCTTCCGTTAACTGGAATTCCTTTCCCCTATTTTGCTTTTGGGTTAAAAAAAAAAATGACTCAGAAAAATAAATGAAGCTGAATCCAGAAATTTAGTCAAAAGGGAAGCTCAGAGCATATTCAACTTAATTTCTAATACCTTCTGCATCTCTTTCACCTACGTTCACTAGACTGTGAGTCTCGTGAGGATGGAGAACGTTTTTCTATTCACTGCTGTATCCTTATTACCTAGCAGAGTGCACAGCACTTAGCAGGAGCGCAATAAATATTTATTGAATAAATGCTGACGCCCCTCACCGCTCCCCCTACCCAAGTGCCTCGCAGATATTTAATCATCCAAGGAAGATTTCAGTTGTGATCATCACTCGCAAAGCTCGGAAAAAAAAAAAGATGCAACTATTTTAGAAAGATTTTCAAAAATGAGGTGTGGTAGATTAAAGACGGCCATAAATTCTTTGCTACTCTTCCCACCGAGAGATGAAACCTAATTCCTTTCCTTGAAATCTGGACGGATTCTAGTGAACTATTTCACCAACAGAACATGGCAGAAGGGACATACTTCTGAGCCTAGGTCACAAGGGCCTTTTGAGTTCTACCTGAGCCCTCAGCAGCCTAGGAAGAAGGTTAAGTATACCGAGGTCTCTATGCTAGAGATGGGCCACTTGCCAGTCTTCCAGTCAGACCCTCTAAAGCACCAGAGAAGTGAGTAAAACCATTTCAGCTCCCCTAAACCAGGGGTCAGAACGCTCTTTCCACAAAACGCCAGAGAATAAATATCTGAGTCTCTGCAGGCCATACAGACTCTGTCATGACTTATCAACCGGGCTAGTACAGCATGAAGTCACAGGCTGTATGTAAAAGAATGGAACTGGCTGTGTCCCAATAAAACTTTATTTACGAAAACAGGTGCCAGGCTGGATCCGGTCTCCCAGCCATAGTTTTCAAGACCCCTGCTCCAGACCAGCCTAAATGACCTCTGTTAACGCCGCATGAAACAGAACCCTGGCTGGCCGAGCGATGCCCAAATTCCTACCCTGCGAAACCGTTAGAAAGTAAACGGTTTTTGTTTAGAAGACTAAGTTTGGGGCGGTGTGTTATGCAGCCATAGATAACTGGAATGACGACAAAGAAATGGGACAACAACAAAACAATCGGGGAGGTGGGAAGATGACGTGGATAATTAGCGCCCAGTTCATTCCCCACAAGCATGATGGTTGCCATAGCGAGCACTGAGGAGTAGAAAATAAAGCATTATCACCCAGGACTGGGTTATTCTACCCAGAAGTAAGGAGATTCGAGCTAAGGATTAAAGGAGGCGTTAAAGATGAGGGGAGGACACTGAGGAGTAGAGAGGCTCGTGTGACGGGTGCAAGACATCCTCGCTGCACGACTCCAGGGGGCGCTGTTCGTGTTGCAGATCACGTGAACGGGGCCCCGGGAGATGTTTGTGTGGCTGAGAAAGAGCAGGACGTAGTCTACCACATAGACCTGGGAGTCAGATGAACCCGGGTCCATTTCCGGCTCCATCTCTCGCCAACGCCACGCTACCAAGGCAGCTGTTGAACCTCCCTGAAACTCACACTCCTCACTTCGAACAGTGCTTAGCTCATAGGGTACTTGTGAGGATTAAATGAGGCCTTATAGGTAAAATTCTGGCACAGAACGACTCCTCAATAAACAGCTTTAACATCCTTGTGTATGTGTGTGTGTGTGTGTGTGTGCGCGCGCCACACATGCACACACGGACACATATATTTATAAATAAAGAGAAAAGCTACAGGTGTACTCAGCAGATGCTGCTCGGTGCGAGTGAGTATAGCTGAAGTCCACAGTTTTCCAGGGCCTGGGTTCATAAAAGCCACCAAACGTGCACGGAGCTGTCACTGGCAGATTGTGAGGCACTTTAACACAGTATCTGATGTCGCTGTGTTTAAGAA